>NW_020954567.1:2387275-2586418 GCF_900497805.2 Vombatus ursinus | reverse complement strand
ACACACACACACACACACACACACACACACACACACACACACACAGTCACACAAATTTGATAGGAGTGAGACCATGCACCTATACCACCAAGGTTGAGTCTAATAGGCCACTGCTCCTGCCTTACAACCAGGGGACCAGAGGATGGTTCTTGATGACTATCATTTTGTAAACAGAGCTATGGGGACTAAGTAGCCCCCATGAGACAGGATGGGTGGTAGTATAAGTTTAGGAGAGTGGGTGAGAAGTCCATTTGACCTTCTCCTTTCCCATACCTACATCCTGAAGAGATCACACATACCCTATTGACATCTAAGTATAAAGAATGATTATTTGAAAGAAAGCTATTTGCCTTGTATATTAGCTCCCTTTCACGATCAAACTCAGAAAAAAAATGCTTACTATACTCCTGCCTCCATTTATCCTCCTCCAATACACTTCTCAACCTCTTACAGATCTATAACCAAGTCCTACCCTCGGTCTTGAGTTTCTGGACCACATTACCAACTGACTGATGGACATCTATAACTGGTTGTCCTGGAGATTAAAACAAGAGTCATTTTCTCTCCTTTCCCTTAGCTCATCCGTGCTTCTATTGCTTCTTCAAATAAGCACCCAAGCCCTTCTCCCACCTCTCCCTCTCATCTGCCATTGTCAATGAGTTTCAAGTCTTACAGGTCTCACCACTGCCATATTTCTCATATCTATTTCTTCTCTCCACTCACATTGCCATCACCTCAGTTCAGGCTCTTTTCACCTCTCATCTATATTATTGCAGGATCCTCTCCACTCAGCTCCTAACTTCTGACTTTTCCTTTTTCCAATCCATTGCCCTCATGACTGCCAAAATAATCTGTTTAAAGCATAAGCCTGATTAGGACATTCTCCTACAATGGAACCGTTGGGGGCTCCTATTGTCTACAGGTTAAAATACAAACTCTTTAGCTTGTCATTTAAAGACTTTTTGGCAGCAGCCTACCTTCTGGACTAAATTCACATTTCTCCCCTTCAGGTCCTAGATGAGGGGTGTGGAACCTAGAGCCTGGAGGCTACATGTGGCCTTCTAGGTCTTCAAATGAGGCCCTTTGACTGAATCCAAACTTCACAGAACAGATCCCCTTACTAAAACAATTTGTTCTGTAAAACTTGGGCTCAGTCTAAAGGACACACTTGAGGACCTAGAAGGCCACATATGGCCTCGAGGCCACAGGTTCTCCACACCTGTCTTAGATATTCCAGGCACACCGGTCCACTTACTGGTACTCAAACCCAGCATTCCTTCTTCTCACTTCCCTGCCTTTGTACATGTTGCTCCCCAGGTCCCTCCTCACCTCTGCCTCTTAGAATCCCTAGCTTCTGACAATGTTCAAAGCTTGTGTTGCTTCTGAAAGGAAGTCTTTCCTCATCTTTAATCCCTATTAATTAATGTTCTCTTTCTCCTCAAACTAATGAAATAATTTTCATTTCCCTATTTATATGTTGTATCCCTCAGTAGAATGTAAACTCTTAGCAATTGGGGGAAAATGAAATGATACATAAAAAAAAAGAAATAAAAGTTTAAAAAAGAAATAAAAACAGATCCAATAATGGTGGACAAAAAAGAATGTAAACTCCTTGAAGACAGAGACATATTTTATTTTTGTAACCTTAGTGCCTTATACATAGTGGACACGTCATAAATACTTACAAAGTCTTGTTGGGTTAGATTGGCAGCTACCAGACGATCCATAGGATTTAGCTCCTTCTACACTCCCTGACCTGACCCTTGTACCAGTGACCCAAGGCTTTCAGCTCCTTGCCCCTTTTGACTGAGGGCTTCTTTGTACATAGTTGTTTGCTTATTGTATCCCCCATTAGATTGTAAGCTTCTCAAGAGAAGGGACTGTCTTTTGCCTTTATTTGTATCCCCAGCACTTAGCATGTTTGACATGCTTGTTGTTGTTTAGCCATGTCCAACTCTGTGTGATCCCATGGACTTTGTTCCTTGGCAAAGATATTGGAGTGGTTTGCTATTTCCATCTCCAGTGTTTCCCCATTTTATAGATGAGGAACTGAGGCAAATAAGGGTTAAATGACTTGCCTAAGATCACGATGCCAGTAAGTGTCTGAGGATGGATTTGAACTCAAATCTTCCTGACTCCAAGCCCCATGATCCATCCACTATGCCACCTCACTGCCCAACCTGCCATATAGTAGGTGCTTGATAAATTCATATTGACTGATGGATTGAGAATACCTACAAAAAAGTCATAGTTACATTTCTGATGGGTTCACGGAAAAGTCAACAGGGTACAGGCTTGAGAACTCTTCAAGAGCAGGCCTTAGGGAAAGAGATTCAATTAAATACTGCTACCTCGTGAAAATGTAACCTGACCTGGCCCTCCCATTTCATCTAGCTGGTTCACTTAGTTCTTGGTCCCTGAAGATGCAGTATCTTCTTTCCAAGCTGCCCAGTCTATGAGTACTTATTGCTGGAAGCCTCACAGAGAGACACCATAGGACTGTGGTCTATTAATATATTTAATTTTTCTAAGGATGAAGTTACACCTATTAGCTATGGAGAATTACAATAGTTGCTATTTATCATTTTGATTAATTTATCCCTAAACAATTGCCCTACTGATAGAACTTTAAGAATCAGGAATATCTGAGTTCAAGTCCTCTCTGATACATCCTTGTTTTATGACCATGGGCAAATATTTCACCTAACCTTTAAGAGGTCTAGATAGCTCTCTAAGACTGTAAATTACAAAGAAGTCACTGATCTGTAACAGTGAATGGCATTTCCATGCTGGGAGCTCCCCCCCAAAAAAATCACATGTGCAAGTGAAAATAATTTTTTAAAAGAAACTTTTGTTTTTGTGTCCAAAGTACTAGTGGGCCTTTAGTCCACTGAAGTATTAAGGCACAAGGTGGTACATAAACTCTTGCCCCATTTTTGAGGATTAATTGGAAATAATAGAGAGGATGTCAGTTCAAGATAACTTTTTGTTATTGTTGTTTAATAGGAATCGTTCTATAGAAGGGACTATCTAAAGGGAACCCATAGAAACCCAACTAAGGAATTTTGGAGGTCTTACCCAGTTTCCTTGGGATAGAACTCTTGTTATTATTGTTGTTCAGTTGTCTCCAACTCTTCATGACCCCATTTGGGTTTTCTTGGCAAAGATAGTGGAGTGATTTACCATTTCCTTCTCCAGCTGTGTTGACAGTTGAGGAAATTGAGGCAAACAGAGTCCAGGGACTTGCTCAAGGTCACACAGCTAGTGAGTGTCTGAGACCAGATTTGAATTTATAAAGATGAGTCTTCCTGACTCCACCCCTGGCACTCTATCCACCGTGCCACATAGCTGCCCAGCATGGAACTCTGGAAAGCCTTAATTTCTGATTTACGTAACAAAACAAACAAGACCTATCTCTGACCTACACAATGTTTTGTTCGTCCCAAGGCTGAAAAAACACTAAGCCTATGGCCAGAGTGAGTTGGGGAGAGCACTCCATTCCAGGTAATGAGAAGGTCATTCCTGGAAGGGAAATCATCAAGCTTTTGGACCTCCTTTTATAGCTAGCATCTGTTTGGGTACATTGTTCAGGATGGGAGAGGAGAAGGGGTTCTAAATACAATTCAAAGCAGAGAATGGAAATTTTCAGATTGGAGTCGGGGGAGGTGGGTGGGGAGGGGACAATCAACAATTTCAAAAGACACTCCAAAAGTCAGATCAAGAAAGTAAAAATGATGAGAACAAGTAGGACTGGTGTCCGAGGAAATTAGATCTGAGGTGCCAGGTGATATACTAGCAGGAAAGGTCAGTGCTATTCTGGGCTCAATATGAAGAGGCTTCAGACATTCAAGTCCCCCAAACCTTGCACAAACAGGAGGGGATTGAAAGCAAGGCAGTGGAATTGATTAAAGGAATGGCTGCTATATGGTAAAAGATTAAAGGATCAAGAGGGATGGTGCCTACAGAGGAGGGTGATGTCAGCTGCACAGTGATAGCACCTTATGATGGTCAAATACTCAACACTCACTTTGTGAGTTACAGCTTATAATCACTCCCACAAAATAGGTTCAAATGGATGTGAAACCATAGGAGAGAGGCAAAAGATTCACCATTGGAGTCCAAATCAAATTGGATGATAGGATCCTATATTTAGAGCTGGAAAGGTCTTTAGAGGCCATGTTATCCAGTTCCCCCATTTTACAGATGAGGAAACTGAGGCTCACAGAGGTTAAACATCATGTTTATAAATATATATCTGGTAAGCATCAGAGCAGATCTGAATTTAGATCTTCTAATTCAAAGCCCAGTGCTCTTTTGTTGAGGTGGTACACTGTATCTGGGCAGGTAGGTGGTATAGCAGATAGGACTTAGAGTCAGGAAGACCTGACTTCAAATTCAGTCTCAGATGCTTACTAGTGTGATCCTGGGCAAGTCACTCAACCCTGTTTGCCTCAGTTCCTCATCCATAAAATGAGTTGGAGAAGGAAATGTCAAACCACTCTAGCATCTCTGCCAGGAAAACTCCAGATGGGGTCATGGAGAGTCAGACATGATTGAAATGACTGACCGGCAACAACAGCAACATCTTTATCCAGGAAATGTACCAGATTCAAACTGAGGACAATCCTCTATTTCAAGGAGCCTTGAAGGGGTTGGACCTTGAAGGGGTAACAACTATAGAACTAAGCTTGTAGTGTCCATAGTTATTGTTTCCTTCCAAGACTAGATAGGAGTGGCCAGGATAGATAATGCTAGTAAACAATGGAATAGTCAGAAGCCTCCAGGGTGGACTATGTTAAGAGAGGTATTTGAGTGTTAATTAGTCAATAAATGTTAATTGCCTGCTATGTGCCAGACACTGTGCTAAGTAAGCACTAAGGATAGAAAGAAAAGCCAAATGATAGTCTCTTCCCTAAAGGAGTTTATAGTCTAATGGGGGAGACAAAATGCAAGTAAATGTGTGCAAACAAGTCATAGAGAGGAGAAACTGGAAATAATCAACAGATGGAAGGAACCAGAATTAAGGGAGAATCAGGAACTGCTTCCTGTAGGAGGGAATTTATATAGGACTTAAAAGAAGCCAAAGGACCCAGGAGTTGGAGATGAGGAGGGAGAATATTCTGGGCATGGGCGACAGTCAAAGAAAATACCCAGAGTTGGAAGATGGAGCATTTGTCTGAGTACAGCAAAGAGGCCAGTGTCACTGGATCCCAGAGAATGAACAGGGAGTGTGTGGAGAATGAAGTATAGTGTTGTACTTGAAGTGATTTAATTAATGCCAAGGTAAAGCTTTAGAGAATAGGGACAGGTAGTGTGTTTAGATAAGGCTTCCCAAGCTATTTCAGTATCTACAGGTATAGATCCTGGATGACCCTAAACAAGTCACCTAACTTTCCTAAGCCTCAATTTTCTCACTTGTTAAATGAGTGAGTTGGGCCTGGTGGTTTTGGAGGTTCCTTCCAGCTCTAATTCTATGATTATACATTCACCAGTGGTTTGGGAAATATTTCCAAGTGAGTCTTTTCAGAGGGTTGATGGTGACCAGTACAGTGAAAAGAGCATTGACATTGGAGTCTAAGCCTTCAGGATTAAATCTCTGCTTGGCCACTTGGATCTGTGTAACCCAGGGCAAGTCAATTCACCTCTCTGAGCTTCAGTTTCCTTATCTATAAGATGAAGGAACTAGAGAAGATAATGTCTAAGGTCTCTTTTGATTTTAAATCTGTGATGTATGACCCCCAAATTTTAGAACCTGGATATAAGAACTCTAGAGGGAACGGGAATTAACATGACATATAGAGACATGTGTCCTTCATACGTACATTTAGTTGGTCTATCTTAGGGCATCCAGATCCTAGAGCCTTCACTATGAAGTGCTTCTAGCAACTGGGGACAATGATGGAGAACCCTGACAAATATTATATTCTGAGCCGCAGTAGTTTCCTTGAGGAAAAAAATGGCCTAAAAATCTCCCTTTAAAGAAAATATGAGAAACAAAGAAAATTACCAGTGACCTTCATAGAGAGAGTGATGTTTGTGTTTCTGAACAAGTTAATTCTGTAAGTTCAAAGGGCATGCAAGTTTCCCTCATGGAAAAGAAAGTAAAGGGACGCGAGAAACATCTTTTCCTCTCAAGGTTACCAAGGAAAATGAAGTATCCCTTTAAAAATGGAAGAAGAGGGATTCTAGGCAAAATGAAAGGGAGAAGACAAAAAAATTTATCTAATACCTACTATATGCAAGGAACTGTATTAAGCACTTTACAAATATTATCTTATCTGATCCTCCCAACAGCCCTGAGAGGTAGAAGCTGGCTATTTTCCCCATTTTACATTTGAGGAAACTGAGTCAAACAGAAGTTAAATGACTTGTCCAGAGTCACACAGTAAGATCTTTACTCTTTTAAACTCAGATCTTCCTGATTCTGGGCTCAGCGCTCCACTGTGAGGCCACCTAGCTGTCTATACAGAAGCAAAGAAGAAATAGGACCTGAAGAGTCAGAGAGCAATTCACCTCCCCTGCACATGTATGATGCTTTACCCAAACTCTTATTTACGTGTCCCACCTCCATACCTTTGCTCACTCTGGTTCTTATACTTGAATGCCCTCCTACCCACCTCCATAGTATATATTGTCCTCCCTCTGTCAGGAGATTGGAGGAGGGAAGAATATGATACAGGAGAACGGGATGATGAAGGATCACAGAATCTTTGGTGCAATGGAATAGGGATAATGTTCCTCCCAGTAAAGAAGTCTAGCTTCTAGACTTTAAGTAAGAAGTAGTTGATTTGTGTTATGAGGAATGATAAAATAGATCTAAGGCAACCTTCAGGTGAAGAGTCATCCCATAAAGGACAGGGGGACGGGGAAAGAGATATGAAAAGTGAGAGAAGGCATTATGGTGTTTGTACCTGTTTGTTCACGTGTCATCTTCCTCCTTTCCTCCATTAGACGGAGCCCTTTGAGAGAAAGAACTATTTTTTATCTTTCTTTATATTCCCACTGCTTAACAGTGCCTGGCACATAGTAGGTGCTTAATAAATGATTGTTGACTGACAACTCCAGCAAAAAGAACATTAGATCTGGAGTCAGAAGCCTCAGTTTTCACCTTAGATTGTCTGGTTTACTATTTGTCGGATCTCAGGCAAACAGATTAGCCTTTCTGAAATGGAAATGCCAAGAGCTGGTCATGTGCATTGACCTATCTCAACTTTCTTCCTATTTGGGAAAATCATGGCACTGGTCTCCTTCCTGTGACATAACACCTCTCCCATTCTCTTTTCAAAGATCCCTAACATTAGCTCCTCAACCATGTCTAGCAACTCTCTCAGTATCACCAGGAATGTGATTCATCTGGGCCTGATAACTTCAGTTCATCAAAGGCATGATGGTTTTATCTTACCAAGATACTTGTGTATCTTGGACTTCAAATGTCTGTTAGCCATTTTTGTTCTGTCCTTTCATGCCCTAAGATTATTTTCCTGGACAGAGAAAACAAGGGCAAAATAAGAGTTAGGTGTGTCACACTTCCTTTTTTGACTGTTATCATCAGCCCATCCACCCAAGTTCCTCAGCCTTCTTTGAGACTTTTTTCCTCCTCTTTCCCTAATGTAACCATAAGCAATCTTTCTTTCAGTTTTAGCTTCATGATCAACTTCTGCTCATTCAGAAAATTGACACTTCTGACATCATACTCACAGGACACTGGGATGACTTTGTATTTATTTATCTTCTCTTACCTGCCCATGCTTCTATCTTCTGCATGTCTCTAAAAATTGTAACATAATGAGTTTCCTATGCACACACAAAAGTGTTCTTAGACCAAAACCTGTTTTCTTCCTTATCAGAATATCATTTTTTGTATTTTCATTTTTCTTATCTCTTGATTCAAATTACCCTGTAGAACTTTACTATATGGTATCCTATCTATCTTTTCTCTGAAAAATGTACTCTACTCTCACAAAATCTAAGATGTACATCAAACTATTCTTGGCTTTTTTCTCTTCTTCATAACAAATACAAAGATATAATGGTTACTTCTCTGCCTGCCATAGTTTCCATCATTTCCATGCCAGCAATCATCCCTACCTTGTTGGTGAGAATTATGTTCTTTGATGACAGCATTACTAAGCTGAGGAGTTGGGGGTGGGTGGGGGGGAGAAGGTGTAAGGATCAGGTCTATAATAATAGTCCTTCTCAATGAAAACTCCATTTTTAAAAAGGGAGAACAATCAGCTAGGCAAGTCCAGAAATTATTAGCTGCCCTGCTTTTTGGAGAGAGAAGGAGAACATGCATGCCAATAGACATGGGTCATTGACATCCCTCATCACTTCTGTTTCATACCATTATGCCATACTTGTGATTTGTTTCCTGACTGCCTTGTCTATTTCCTTTTTCAGTGCAGAAGACTTAGAGTATCATCCAATGATAACAAAGTTTCTCTTTCATCTTAATGAATAAATTATTTTGTCTATTATAAAGACTCAAATTAAGTATAGAGGACATATGAAGAAAGATGTTATCTGTATCCAGAGTAAGAATAGATAAATAGAAGTATATATAGAATAATTTTATACACACACACACACATGCACACACATATGTGTATATATGTATATATTATATATATATACATATATATATATAATATATACCTCTTTGTGCCTAATGGTTGCCATCTCTAGGGCACTGGGGAGAGAAAAGGGAAAAAAAAAGAAATTTGCATGATAATTTTGTGTATATTTGAAAGGAATAGCAAGTTGTATATAGTAGATGTGCAGTTTCATGTACATCTATTTTTTGTATGTATTTTTATTGTACTATATTTTATAAATGCTTGTCTTATTCCATAAATTAAAAACAAAATAAAAAAAAGAAATTTGATTGATTAGTGTATAGTGAGATGATTGAGTTGCAGCTTGACTAAATGCTCTCCAATGTTCCTCCTCTCTATCCTACTTCCTTAATTTACTCACTTGAAAATATACCCTTAACATACAATGCTACTCCCTAATATAATCCATTTGGAGAGACACCATCTTTTTCCTAGCATCTTCCACATGGAGATGCCATGTGAAGCACTCTGGCTATTCACTAAACCCCATTCCATTTGATTCTCTGGTTTACAAGTCCAAAGTAACCGAAAACCAGCAGGTTATAAGGGAAATGAGAGATTATTACTATGGGAAGACACAGGGACAGAAAAGAAATGTGAAAACTGACAGAAAGAACAAAAACTATAGAACTATATAGAACAGAGACAAAAAAAAGGTCAAGAATCTAGCAATTTGGAGTAATTTAATGTTGAGGCAAACACAACCACACCTCAATGGGCCCTGAGGGCACCAGTGTTTTATAGCACAATTCAGTAATTGCTATTCCTAAGGATGACCCTGTGATCAGTCAAAAGTTAAACTATGTTCAGTACACACTGTTTCATATGGTGGGAAAATATACAGAGGCATAGTTAAAAGACTCCCAGCTACAATGTTTAAGGTAAAAGAAGCATCTTGCTTGAAAGGAAGAAACCCTCAGCTCTTCTAAGATGTTTAGTTATCTAGGCAACTAGATACTGTATACTGTGAGTTCAGGGGAGGTGAAGTCTTCTTCCATAATCTGAGTCTCCGAGGCAGAATAAAGTTAGTCCACAGAGAAATTGGACCTGAAAGCTCTTGAAATAGTTTTACTAATAGCGTGCATTCTGTGTGCATGTAAAGGCCAAGGCCCTCTGTCATGACAAGAGCACTGACTTTGCATCAGAAAACCAGGGCGTGGCAAAATGTTACTGTTGTGATTTTGCCAGAGCTAACATCCATGGAAAAAATGTAAATGGTTGAAGGTTTATAGCTTACATCTGATATCACTGTTTTTGTTTATTTGAATGTTTGTTCTTGTCATTGATAATTAAATTTATTGCAAAGACAGGGTGAGGAAGAAAGAGAGGAACAGAGACAGAGAGACCGAAAGACAGAGAGAGGAAGAGAAAGGCAAGAGAGAGAGGGAAAAGAAGAGAAACCGAGACAGAGAGATAGAAGAAGAAGGAAGAGAGAGAGACAGAGACAGAAAGACAGAGACCAACAGAAAGAGGGAGAGGGAAAAGGAGAGAGACAGAGAGAAATGGAGAGGGAAACAGAGAGGGAGAAGCTGAAAGTGAGAAAGAGAGAGAGAGAGAGAGAGCTGGATTTGGATCTTGGATGTAGCACCTACTAGACATTCAGCCTTGGAGAAGTGACTTTCCTTCTTTTGGTTTCAGTTTCCTCATGCATAGAATTCTCATTTTAGGTTAAGCTATATGATCACTAAGGCCCCTTTCATTTCTAATATAATATGATTCTTTAAATAATTTTAGGAAGGAAAAAAAACCCATCCCTTGCATGAATTGCCTGATCAGAGGTTCAAACACTGAAGTAATCTTCCCCCTTTCTTCAGATGAAACAGGCATTTACTAAGCATTCGCAATGAGCACCCATAAGCCTATGCTTAGGTACCAGGAGACATCCTCCTGTATCCCATTAGAAGGTTTGTTTCCCTTACAAACTGAACTGATTGTTGCTAGAAGTAATCATCTTTAAATTTAAGTGGCTGAGAGTTATGTGGGTTAGAATGAGTGAGAAGTAAGGACCAGTCTGAGTTTTGCAAAATGTGTGTGTATATGTGGGGAGAGGGTGAGGTAGGAGAGAAAAGAGCAGAAATAGGATTTGAACTCAGGCCTCCTCAGTCTACATTCTTTTCACTGTGGTACATAATTTTCTGGGTCTAAGCTTCTTTCGCTATAAAATAAGGAAGCTGGAGTAGTGGATCTCCCAATTCTTTCAGCTCTGAATGTCATGATTCTATAAGATACAGATGGGCTCTACGCTATGGTTGGAAGTACAGGAAATACCAGAGTAGTCAGGAAGGTCACCAGCAAGAATAACCTCCATGACTGGTAAATAGTTAAGAGTTTATGGCTTACATATGATCTCATTGTTTTGCTTATTTTGTTTGTTCTTCTTAGCGAAAAATTTCAGAGTTTAGTAATCCAACTTGAAGCATGAACCCCTGCTAAAATATTCCCCCTCCCCACCACAAACCCATCTAGGCCCTGCTTGAATATCTCCAGTCATATGGAAATCACTACCATCTGCCCCACCAAGATAGCCTTTGTAGCCAAGATTTCCATTGTAGAACAACTCCAATTATTAGGAATTTCTTTCTCCCATTGAGCTGAAGTCAGCTTCTGAGGCAGAGCCATCAGAGACAGCATTCCACAAGGCAAAGGGCAGGTGCCAGCAATAGTTTTTACAGGGCCAGGGAGAAAGAGAATGAGAATGAGGATAGCATCAGGAAAGAGAGAACCAAGGGAAAAGGAGGGAACTGAAAATAAGAGGAGATGGGCTACCTCATACCTTTCAAAAACCAGTGACCTTCATGGCTGAGCAGACCTGCAAACCCTGCATCCCAAAGGGTCACCCACTGTAAGTCTTGTGGGGTGTGCCCTAAGTAGGCCATTCCACTGCTCCCAAGTGTTAAATTGGATTTCTCCCAAATTTCACTTATGCTGAGACTTTGGCACAAACCATGAAGTGCACTCGACTTAAACTTTCATCTTTCATTTTCAGTTTTTAGTCATGCTCAAGGTTTCTATTTCATTAGTGGAAAAATATGAGAGCCCTCCAGTGGCCAAAAATAAAACCTATAAATTCATATGGCCGCTAAGTAAAGCCTCTGCAGCCTTGTGGAAAAAGTTGTCTTCATATTTCAAAGACTGAGAATTCAGTGCCTGGTAAGGTGGGACCTTTATTATCATTTCATTGACTCTTCTCAGTGCTGTGTTTAGAACTCAAATAACTCTCAGTATTTTCTGAGACAGATGGACAGAGAGAAAGGAATAGAACCAAAGGTAAAATGTTTTGCACATTAAAAAAAAAAACTTGGTTTTTTTTCTTCTTTTAAATAAGGTTTTGTTATAGAGGAACAAATTAGAGAAAAGGATTAACATTTGTATCAGGGATTCTTAATCATTTTTTTGCGTACTCTTTGGCAATCTGGTAAAGCTTTTAGACTCCTCAGAAGAATGTCTTTAAAAACATAAAATAAAATATGGAAGATTATAAAAACAATTAAATTAAATAAAAACAATTATATTAAGTTTTCAGTATTAAAATATTTTGAAATCTATTTATCAACATTTTAAAAGTTCATGAACCCCCTGAGATCTATCCTAGCAGTTTGTGTAGATGCCAAATAAAGAATATCTGGTTTCTATGGTTATGTAAAAGACATGTTCAGAGAACTGTTTATTTCACTGCAAAAAGCTACAAGACCATCTCAAGAAAGAATTATAGCTGATATTCATATAGGCTTTAAGGTTTGCAGACATTCTATGATTTTATGAGCACAACATACCTTCTAAGATAGGTATTATTATTTTCTTAATTTTACAGATAAAGAAACTGAGGCTGAGGAAGTTAAAGTGATTTGCCCCCAAATCACATAACTTGTAAGTATCTGAGGTGGGATTCAATTTCAGATCTTCCTCTCTCAAGTTTTAGAACACTATCCACTATAACATGTTGCCTCTTTCTGAGCCACTAATACTTTTCCAATCATGATTAACGCTACGTGTGCACATGTATCTCATGCATTGCTATGGCCAAAGACTTTGTCTTCTAGCGGCCAGCCTTAGCTAGGCTGATTCTTACAAAGTAGAATCGCTCCAGTGCAGCAGAATTTGCCAAAGCTTGTGCTCCATTGGCAAAGCCTTTGAGAACCCACATTCAGGCATCAGAATAGGTCTTTGTGAAGGAAACAAAAGCCCATCTCTTTTTTTTCCTAACACTCATATCCTGTTGTTGACTACCTGTTGTGGAATACAATGAGCTCAGAAGAAGTAAAAATGAAGATCATACAAGGGGCAATAGAGGAGTACATACATGATGGGTGGGCATAAGTAGGCTAATGCCTATTATAAGAAGGAATCACATTGGAAAACTAGATGTCATCAGAGAAATGTCTGACCTAAACAACAACAACAAAAAGATGGACTAGCCACATGGTGAAAGCATAGGAAAACCAATGAATAGCTTACATGTTCAAGTGATATCTACATGATGTCAAGAGAAGACAAGGAAAGTCCCTAGCACAGTGAATAGGCCTTGTTCTAGAAGGACATGTGTAAGAGTCACAGAAAATGGACAGATATTCATGGATAAATTGTGATCTGAAGCAAAGAAAAACTGACTGCCCTGATGAGAGAGAGTTCAGAGGCCATCTAAGGATTCCAACCATCTCACCTTGTAGATGCAGAAATTGAGTGTTAAGGATATTAAGTGACTGACCCTGGTCACTCACGTAGTAAGCTTCAGAGGCAGGATTTGAATCCAGACCCTCTGATTCTAGCAGCAATGTGGTTACCACTTTCACTTTACCATCATGCTTCCCCTTACTGATTAATTCACTGAAGTATTAAAGTATTGAAATGTGTGTGAGTGTGTGTGTGTGTGTATGTGTGTATTATTTCCTTCCCTTTAAAAACATCCTTGTTGAATTGGAATTTCTACATTTTTCTTCTGTTTCTTTTTAGGCACCCACAGTTACTAAAACAAAACTGAACATCGAGACAACATCTCCCCTGATGAAAAAGGAAGTTCCACAAAATAAGAAAGCATACTGTGCTGAGTACAACAGCTCAGTGGAACTGATATTAAATTGGCAGCAAAGATCCTGTTTAGGGAGATCATAATAGGTTGTTGCTTGTGGATTAACATAGATGGTATCTAGAAAAACAAAAGGCGAGGAAGGGAAGAGGGAAGGAAAAAAACAATGGCAAAGTCATTCTTGGTTTTTTGAGGGTACTTTCATAGCTAATTTGTGTCATCATCTGCTCCATTTGAAGGATTGACAGGCAATCCATTATTAGTGTGGTCAAAAATTCCCAAATGTCTAGGCTCTAGCAAATGTGGTCATGATATATAGACTCTATCATGATGCCAATGATCATAATAATAACACTGTAATTTGTAGAACTCTTTGTATATTCCACATCCATGATTTCATTGAGATAATTCAGGTAGTAAAATACTTTTAAGTTGTTTTTTTTTTCCCCCACTAAGCTAGGACAGGTAAGATATCTTTATTTTCATGGTATTAATTGGTGACAGGAAGACTCATTGTGGTTAAAGAAGAAAGAAGTCTTACATAGCACAGGATAGCATAACTACAAGGAAATAAAGCTAGCCTCCCATTTGATTCCAGTAACTGCGATCACCCTAGCCATTCAAAAGTGTTTAACCTAACCATCCACACATGAAAAATGAAGTGGATGAAGAATGGCTATCATCCAGATTATAGTATGCAGTTAACACAACTTACAAATCTCATCTATCAGTAGATTTATGTGTGTATGTGTATGTATACCAGCCCTTAACACAGTGCCTGGTACACAGTAGGTGTTTAACAAATGTTAGTTGATTGATTAACCTGTGTGTGTATTTGGAATAAAGGATATCATTAAAGAAATGTATAATCTAAAAAAAAGAATCAATCATATGACAGGGAAACAGCAAGGAATAAGGGATAGATAACCTGTGAGTTCCAATAGTAACCTTATGATGCCCAGGGAAAAGTGGTAAAGCTTCCAGCAAGAGTAAGTTTTGATAAAGGAGAAATGAAGGGACAGAAGAAGTAAGAAAGTATGTGGGTTGGTGGGAAGGGGAGAAAGAAAATGAAGAAAGTGGAGGTGAGATGGGGAAGGAACTATCAGGGGATGGAACTGAGTTGCTAGAAAGAAGCATTGAAGACAAACTCCTTCACAATTTTACCCTAAGTTGGCTCTGGACAGTGACAGCTGGTATACCCCAGTCCAGGCAATCATATAACCATCTCTCTTTTGGCTCACTGTGAAGCAGGGTGCCTGAAAAGGTGATGTGATGAAAGTGAGATTAAGCAAACCCATACCATCAGATTCCAATTGCCATTCCTTATAGTGGGCTGAATGATGAATGCAAGTCTGTCAGTCATGTATCTAAAATTCCTGGAGCACCTGTCTCCTGGTTTCCAGGATAGCTCTTTCTTTCCTATCTCTGAAAGGATGCAAAGAAATACATTTCAGCTTTATTTCTTTGATTCCAATGGCAGTCATTACCCTCCTGTAATATACCCCTAGGAAGCCGGTGTTTGGGCGGCAGAACCAAGATGGTGGAGTGAAAGCAATGACTTGCTTGAGATCTCCCCCAAACCCCTCCAAATACCTGTAAAAAAATGGCTCTAAACAAATTCTAAAGCAGCAGAACCCACAAAAAGACAGAGTGAAACAAATTTCCAGCCAAAGACAGCCCGGATGGTTGATTGGAAAGGTATATCATGCTGGGTGGGGAGAGGAGCACAGTTTGGTGTAGGTGCGCAGGCTGCAGCAAACCTGGAGCAGGCCTCAGATGACTGAATCACGGGCAGCTGTGGCAGTTTCCAGACTTCCTAACCCATGAATGCTAAAGACAACTTAGAAGGTCAGTGGGAAAAGTCTGTGACTGCGGTGAAAAAGAAGCTAGGTCTCAGCCGCAAGTTCCGAGTGCAGCCCCAGGTAGCGGCTGCCTCCTGAGCTTCTGGCCCACAGACTGAGGGATAATTGAGTGACTGAGCAGAGGGTGTTTGCAGGGATCTCTTTGCCAGTGCTGAGGCAGGAATCTCTTACTTTGCTCGTGCTTGGATCTGTGTCACGGCTCTGAGGGGTGGTCCTGGGACGAGGAGGAGTGCTGTTGTGGTGGAGCTTGTTGTGGTGGTGGAGAGGAAACACCTTGCCCCTTATCATACCACCTTGGAAGAACTGAAAATTTACAGGTCCCTAGAAGTACCTCTGAAAACAGCTGTACAAACCCCAGAAGCTTGGGACAGTACATTCTTCACATTGGAAGCAGACTTTTACCTTAACAAAGAGTTTAAAACTCAAGTAATTGGCCAGGATCATGAGTAAGCAGCGCAAAAAGAGTCAGACTATATTATCTTACTTTGGTGATAAAGAAGATCAAAACATACAACCAGACAAAGACAACAAAGTCAAAGTTCCTACATCCAAAGCCTCCAAGAAAAATATGAATCAGTCCCAGGCCTTGGAAGAGCTCAAAAGGGATTTTGAGAAGCAAGTAAGAGAAGTAGATGAAAAACTGGGAAGAGAAATGAGAGTGATGCAAGAAAATCATGACAAACAAGTCAACAGCTTGCTAAAGGAGACCCAAAAAAATACTGAAGAAAATAACACCTTAAAAAATAGCCTAACCCAAATGGCAAAAGAGGTCCAAAAAGCCAATGAGGAGAAGAATGCCCTAAAAAGCAAAATTGGCCAAATGGAAAAGGAAGTCCAAAAGCTTGCTGAAGAAAATACTTCCTGAAAAATTAGAACAGAGCAATTGGAAGCTAGTGACTTCATGAGAAATTAAGACACTGTAAAACAAATCCAAAAGGAAGCTGGTGTTTGATTGTACTTCCTTTGACCTCTAGGGTAGCTGGGGCCTTAATTCTATATGCTTTTTGACTAAATCACTGGCATATTCATAGAAACAATGCAGAGAACCATACCCCAGAGCTCTTAAAAACAAAAAACAAAACAAAACAAAACAAAACAAAACAAAACAAAAAACAGGAGCCTGAGAGAACAGAGCAATTGCTTTTTCATTTAAGGCCAACTTCAGGAAAATGAGCTAGGGGATCAGAACAGATTAAGGGGCCTCAGCTGTCTGTACCTCTCAGAGGCAAATAAGGAGAATCAGGTGTGTGTGTGTGTGTGTGTGTGTGTGTGTGTGTGTGTGTGTGTCTTATAAAGTAGATTTGTATTCTGTGGGCACATTTCATATAGAGCTCAGGAGCAGAAGAGGCTGACAACTGGAAAAAAAATCTTTTGTGTTCATATAGGAAGCGTATATGAAATGTGCTAGCTCTCGTCTTGGTGCACTAGTGTTCACTCTAGTGTTGGGTTTGAAGCCCAATTCTACAGACCTCCAGCAAGAGAAGAAGTTGTGATGAAATACTACTGTGCTATGAGAAATGATGAGCTCATTGATCTTAGAAAGCCATGGAAAGACTGGCACAAAATGCTCATTGACTAACTGCCTACAATTCATTTTCCTCATCTTCAAAATGAAAGCTTTGGACAAAAGATTTCATTTTTGTTTTTATATTCACACTGTCTGGAACATAGTAGGTACTTAATAAATGCTTGCTGATTGATTGATTCTTTTATGGTTTCCAATCCTACTACAACCTCTCTGTTTTATTTTAGAGGCCCAAGGTTATAGCTCGCTAATAAGAAGGCCATGATGCTCTTTCCCTCTTGACCTAGAGTATAGTTATCTGTTTATATGGCATAACACTTCACTTCCAGGGGAATGTATATTCCTTGAAGGCAGACAGAGATCTACATTTAGTCTTTATAACTTTGGTGGTTAGAATAAAGGCATATTGAGAAACAATAAATGCCAGACATATTTCAACTCCATGAAAAGAGAAAGAAGCAATGACAAAAGCGTCTCAAACAAAATGGGCTAATTGAGGAGTAGTGAATGCTCCACTATTGAGGGTCTTCAAGCAAAGGAAGGATGGAAGATATTGTTGGAGATATAGATGTAATTCTTGCTCAGAGGTGGGTTGGTCCAGATATCCTCTGATATTGGCCATCCAGACCCAATCTGGGCCAATCTGGTAGGAAGAACCAAGAGTAAAATGTCCTTTCTCCTTTCCTTTCTTTTATCCCTCCCCAAACCTGGGCCATCCAGACTGAGTAAAGTGAGCAGGAACACAAGAACAATGTACACAGTTAATAGCAACATTGTGTGATGATCAACTTTGATGTGTACTTGGCTCTTTTCAGCAACACAAGGATCCAAAACAATTCCAAAAGACTCAAGATGGAAAATGCCATCCACATCTAAAGAGAGAACTATGGAATCTGAATGCAGGTCAAAGCACATTATTTTAATTTTTTTTGGTTTTCTTTTTTTTTCTTTCTCATGGTTTTCCCTTTTGTTCTGATTCTTCTTTCACAACATGACTAATGTGGAAATGTGTTTAATGTGATTGCACATGCATTGCCGTCTTGGGCAGGTGAGAAGGAAGGGAGGGAGAAAAAAATTGGAACTCAAAATCTTATAAAAAATGAATGTTGAAAACTATCTTTACATGTAATTGGGAAAAAATACTATTTAAAATAAAAAAAGGAGATTGGGAATAGTAGCAAAGCATTCTGACCTTGGCTGCAATTGCAGGAGGATGATTGGTGCCTCCTTGAATGTTGGGGGACACTAGGAGAGGGGGCCACAACAACAGACCCTGGATGGAAAGAAGAGGCAAAAAGAGAACATAGAGTGACTGTGCTGTCGGGTATTATAGCCTAAGAAAAAAATGGGGAAGAAGTACACGTAAGTACCCTTGACTCAAGCCTCATTTGCCCCACACTAGTTATGGCTTCATCCACTATCCATTGACTAGGTCATTAATATGTTCATAGAAGCAATGGAGAGAGCCGTACCCTGGAGCTCTTTGAAGAAAAATAAAACAAAACAAAACAAAAAAAGAGCCTAGGAGAGCAGAGGCTCAACTATGTGACTGATAGTGTGTTCCAACTAACACTAGGATGATATGATTTCTGTACTATACCACATATGATTTTAAAATAGTAAAAAAAAAAAAACATTTATGTATCATTTTTAGGCAGGGGTTCTTAACCTGGAGCCCATGAACCTGTGTTTCTTCTTCTTTTTTTAAGTATTTTAATAACTATATTTCAATATAATTGACTTCCTTTATAATTCTATGTGTTTTATACATTGAAAAACATTACTCCTAGAAGATATTCATCTTCAGCAAAAATGTTAAGTACCTCTTCTCTAAGGTTGACAAAGTGGTTGTGGTGGAGAAAGTGCGCTTGAAATACTATATAAATGAAAGTCTTGTTATCATTTCCATTGTGGCATGCCAGTTAACATAGGCAAACATCACAGATTTATTCCTCATTCATCAAATTGTGGAGTAGGTGGTACACAGAAAGCCCTATGCTAGGTCATGGGGGCAGGATGTAGAGGTACATTAAACCCAGTATTTGCCCTCAAGGAGTTTCCAGTTGAAGAAAATAGCGTAATGGTTTAAGAAACTGTCTCTAAAACCTTTAAAGGAGGCTCCTGGGAACCCCAAGATGCTATATCAGTTTTGTCCCTTATAATAAAATTTGACTGCTCAGTGCCAGCTCTCATTTTGATAACCATCCTTACTAGTCTTCAGGGACCCTACCATTTGGAGAAAGTGGGATTTAACATCCCCTCTCCTATCTTACATTTTCTATTTTTCAGAGCTGTCATCCCATGTTTCTCCAAGGTTTTCTGGCTCCACTCACTCAAATCTCAAATTAAGTTTTCAGTGCTAGCTACCACTTTGTGGTAGAAACCATCCTTAAAGTTATTGGGAAGTCCCACATGAGAATTAGAACTACAGAATTAATAAAATTATAGTTAGAGATGGTCCATTTAAAATAAGTCCTCTTGGGTCAGACTCTGAGTGACAGGTCTCTGTTATTGAGTCATTTTTCAGTTGTGTCTAATCTTTGTGACCTCATTTGGGGTTTTCTTAGCAAAGATATCAGAGTGGTTCTCATTTCCTCGTCCAGCTCATTTTACAGATGAGGAAAATGAGGCAAAGAGAGTTAAATGACTTGCCCGGGGTAACACAGCTAATAAGTGTCTGAGGCTGAATTTGAACTCAGAAGATGAGTCTTCCTGATTCCCAGCCCAGTGCTCTATTCACTGGGTCAGCTAGCTATTATTTATTTAGAATCATTGACCTTTATCTCATGCTTAATGTTTACAGAGTGCTTTCCTGGAAACTAGTTAATTCAATCCCCTTAATTCCTTATAGATAAAGAACCTAAGATCCAGAGGAGTAAAGTGCTTTGAACAGTACCTAGAACATAGTAGGCAATTAGTGAATGTTTATTGATTGACTGACTTTGTCAAGAGGTTACAGGCAGTTGTTAGCAGTAGAGCCAAGTCTGGAACCTGAGTCTCTCCTGATTCAGTGCTCTTTTTACTGCACCATTTTGAAAACACTTGCTTTATGGAGAACAGAAGAATTCATGACCAAACAGGAGACAGAGAACATTATAAAATGCAAAATGGGTAACTTTGATTACATTAAATTGAAAAGTTTTTGCACAAACAAAGCCAATGCAACCAAGATCAGAAGGAAAGTAGAAAATTAGGAAAGAAGTTTTACAACCAGTCTTTCTGATAAGGGCCTCATTTCTAAAATATATAGAGAATTAAGTCAAATTTATAAGAATACAAGTCATACCCCAATTGATAAATGGTCAAAGGATATGAACAGGCAGTTCTCAGATGAACAAATTAAAGCCATCTATAGACACATGAAAAAATGCTCTAAATCACTATTGATTAGAGAAATGTAAATCAAAATAACTCTGAGGTACCACATCACACCTATCAGATTGGCCAACATGACAAAACAGGAAAATGATAAATGATGGAGAAGATGTGGGAATATTGGAACATTAATGCATTGTTAGTGGAGTTGTGAAATGATCTGACCATTTTGGAGAGCAATTTGGAACTATGCCCAAAGGACTATAAAAATGTGCATACCCTTTGACCCAGCAATAGCACTTCTAGGGCTATATCCCAAAGAGATCACACAAATGGGAAAAGGACCCACATGTACAAAAATATTTATGGGAGCTCTTTTTGTGGTGGCAAAGAATTCTAAATTGAGAGGATGCCTATCAATTGAGGAATGGCTGAATAAGTTGTAGTATATGAATGTAATGGAATACTATTGTGCTTAAGAAATGATGAACAGGCAGACTTTAGAAAAACCTGGAAAGACTTATATGGTCTGATGCTGAGTGAAGTGAGCAGAACCAGAAGAAAGTTGTACACAGTAACAGCCACATTGGATGATGACTAATATTGATAGACTTAACCCTTCTCAGCAATACAAGGATCTAAGACATCTCCAAAGGCCTCGTGATGGAAAATGCTATCTACAACCAAAGAAAGAACTGTGGAGTTTGAATGCAGGTCAAAGCATACTATTTGCTATTTTTTTTTCTTCTGTTGGGTTTTGTTTCCTCTTTCTGGTGGTTCCTCCTATTGGTTCTAATTCTTACTTACAATATCACAAATGTGAAAATATGTTTAATAGGAATGAGAATATATAGCCTATATCAGATTGCATGCCATCTTGGGGAAGGAGGTGAGGAGGGAGGGGGAGAAAAATTTAAAACTCAAAAGCTTATGGAAGTGATTGTTGATAAATCAAAATAAATTAATTAACAAAAAAAATACTTGATAAGACCTTATTCATTCAAAGGTTAAACAGTGAGCAACACAATGCAAGGTCAAGCAGAGGCTTAAGCAGGGAAGGATGACTGGGTCTTTGCCCCAGGGCTATACCCCTGATTCCTCATCTGGCACTGATACCCTCTCCCAGGGTCCTATCATCATAATATACATCCCCTGGGAATTCAATCCCCAAATCTTAGGGGGGTGGTCTGCCCCCTCTCCTAACATAACTAGAATGAATTGATCTACCTGCATCAATTGAATTTACATCAGACAAATTCCTAGTTTATGCTCTATAACAAGCAAAGAGAAGAAGCAGGAGTAAGCCTCCAAAAATCAGCTACTATAATAGTAAATATTTATACAGCAATTTAAGGTTTATTGAACACTTTTACATATAGCATCTCAAATTGGTCCTTACAACTCTGTGAGGTAGGAGCCATTATTCCCATTTTACAGATGGGGAAAGTGATACTTAGTGTGTGTTGCCTGGGATCCCTGAGCTAGTGAGTTCATGCAGCAGCATTTAAAGTCAGTTCTTCCTTACTCCAAGTCCAAAACTCTATCCACTTTGCCACCTAGCTGCCATAATAATGACAATTTATATTTATATTTCCACTACCAATGAAGATGCATGGAGATGTGGATGACATCATAATTGGCTCTGATCTTAGAATGATACTTTAACAAATTAAAAAACAGTACTAACAATGAACAGATTCCTGATCCAACAGAAAGACCATGAATCTAATGTACATGCCACACAATGTGTAGACTTTTAAAATTTTAAACAACTGATTAGCTAACATGGTCTTCTCCCACTGAGAGGACATTTTAAGATAAATAATGAAAGCTAAAAAAAAAAAACAAAAAAAACTTCCTTTAGTATTATGCATCTGCCACTGACAATGTATTTCCATTTCTGAGAGCATTAGCAAATTATACCAGGAGCATAAGGCATTTCAACTTCCATTCTTCATCTTAAAAAAAAAAATTACTGTTGAAGAAAAGAGTACTTTTTAAAAAAAAATATTATTTCATCAGCTCTGGGGCTCAGCATTATAATTGAAAAGTATTAGGAAATAAGGCAAAGAAATACACCCTGTACACTTAAAATGACTCCCTTTCCTCCCACCTCAAAAACAACAAAAACCTCACAGTAAAACTAATTGACCTTCTATAGTTTCCACATTTGATTCCACATATTTTAACAATGCTGAGGTCAATGTCTCTTCTTTTTCTGAAATAGATGAACAGATCATTGGACTTCAGTTCTGCTCAGGGACCCCTCTCTTCTCAGGAGGAAGGAAGGTAGAGTCAAATCTCCATTGTCTGCAGAGGATTGTATGTTTTTCAATTTATCCCTGACAAATCTTGGGGAGGCCAGGTATGGTTATTTTGCTTTCAACTACTTTGTTGACATTAGAATTGCCCCCATATAAAGTTCTCAGCCCAGGTTGGGGAGGGGTTTGATGTCTTTCATAATGCATTGGGAAGACCTTGAGTTTTAAACTCTTTGTTAAGGTAAAAGTCTGCTTCCAATGTGATGAGTGTACTGTCCCAAGCTTCCGGGGTTTGTACAGCTGTTTTCAGAGGTACTTCTAGGGACCTGTAAATTTTCAGTTCTTCCAAGGTGGTATGATAAGGGGCAAAATGTTTCCTCTCCATCACCACAACAAGCTCCACCACAACAGCACTCCTCCTCGTCCCAGGACCACCCCTCAGAGCTGTGACACAGATCCAAGCACGAGCAAAGTAAGAGATTCCTGCCTCAGCACTGGCAAAGAGATCCCTGCAATCCCCCTCTGATCAACCACTCGATTCCCCCTCAGTCTGTGGGCTGGAAGCTCAGGAAAAAGCCATGGTCCCAGGCCGTGCTCGAGACTTGAGGCTAAGACCTAGTTCCTCTCTCACTGCAGTCACAGACTTTTCCCACTTATCTTCCACATTGTCTTCGGCGTTCGTGGGTTGAGAAGTCTGGAAACCACCACAGCTGCCTGCAATTCAGTCCTCTGAGGCCTGCTCCAGGGTTGCTGCGGCCTGCGCTCCCATGCCAAACGGCGCTCCTCTTCCCACCCAGCATGATATACCTTTCCAATCAACCATCCAGGCTGTCTTTGGCTGGAAATTTGTTTCACTCTGTCTTTTTGTAGGTTCTGCTGCTTTAGAATTTGTTTAGAGCTATTTTTTTAGGTATTTGGAGGGCTTTGGGAGAGAGTTCAAGACAGTCATTGCTTTCCTTCTTGGGAAGACCTTGCAAGTCAAAATATATACCCTTAACATGCAGGAAATGTGTCAATGACCCAAATGCAAGATAAAGAAAAATGTGTAAGGTTTACTTAAGCAGAGAGGTAGAGTAAAGGAACCAATTAGCATAAGAAAATGAAGAAGGCAGCCTGAGAAAGGCTTCCCTCTACTTTCTGTTACTCCTTCCCAGGATAGCTTCCTTTTTATTTGGAAAAATTATGAAGATTTTATGATTACTGAAGATATTATAAGATTAATGAAATTCATTCCAATTGCATTTTTAAGTGTCTACTCTCTGCCAACTAGTTGCTGTTGGTACAAAGACACTGATGAGATAATTTTTGCCCTCAAGGAACTTACATTCTAACAAAGGAATACAGTATTCCTAGAGAAGTAAATTAAAAACATATTTTTTAAAAAATATATAAGAAATATAAAGTAATTCAATGGGGAATGGGGTAGTAATAACTGGAACATTTAAAAGAGATTTCCTATGGAAGGTGGCAGTTCAGTTCAGCTACAAAAGAAGCACAGGTGGGGAGAGATGGAATTCAAAAAATGGCAGATAGTCTCTGCAAAAGCATAGGAGTAGAGATGGACTATCATGAAGAGGAACCAATAAACAGGCTAATGTATAATCAGCCTGGAGAGAAATGTTGAGCCAGCTTGGGAGAGACTTTAAATGTTAAGCAAAGGAATTTGTATTGTATCCTGAGGGCACTAAAGAGGCTCCAAAGTGTTTTGGACAAGCAGGTTACCTGGTCAGACTTTAGAAATAACAACTTGGTAGCCAGGCTGGGTAGAGTGGGGAAGCCTGGATGTAGGCAAACTAATTTTAAAAAATGATTGTAATAGTCTGGGCAAGAAGTGCTGAGGACAAGCATTGGGAAATTATGGTGTTGGGGAGATAATGGAAGAGATGGTAGAATTAATGGGGAGGTAGAATCAACAAGACTTGATCACTAATTGGGAATAGCAGAAGAAAAGGTAAAGAAGAGTGAATAATAAGCTGTGAATGTGGTTGACTGGGGAAAAATGGTGGTCCCCTCTATAGAAACAGGAGGAAGGGCGAATTGAGGGAGGAAGAAATTCAGTAGTCCTATTTAATTCAATTCTATGTTTCCAATTTATTGAACTATGTGGTAATACTATTAATAGGCCTATACCCAAAGAAAAATAAAAGAAAGAGGTCTTATATTCATAGCAGTTCTTTTATATACTGGCAAAGAATTGTAAACTAAGGGAATGTCATCAATTGAGGAATATCTGAACAAGTTATGGTATATGAATATAATGAAATACTCTTGTTCTATATGAAATGATGAAGGGATGGTTTTAGAGAAACCTGGAAAGAATAATATGATCTGATGCAGAGTGAACAGAGTAATGAGAACAATTTATATAATTAGTGCAACACTATCAAAACAATTCATCAGATTTATGAACTGATCAATGTAATAACCAATCATGATTTTAGAGGGCCAAGAATGAAGCATGTCCCCCATTTCTTGACAGAGATGCAGAATGAGACCTATATTTTTGGACACGGTCAATGTGGAAACTTGTTTTCCTTGACTTTGCATATTTTATAAGATTTTTGTTTTTCTTAGAAATCAGGGAGTGGGGTAAGAGAGAAAGAAAATGAATTCTTACAAATTGAAAAGTAAATAAAATTTCAAAATGAAATTGCATTTAAATATGAATAATATGGCAGCAGCAAGTAAGATCAATTGAAGGAGGCAAAGGGGGAAAATAGAAAAATCAGTTAGAATGCTATTGCAATAATCCAGACATGAGACTATAAGGGTCTGGCAGCAGGGATGAAACAGAAGGCATAAACAGAAGGAATATTCTGGAGAAAAAAAATCAATAGGAGTTGATGAATTTTGGGAGATAGGAAATGTTCAAATGCAAGCAGAAATATGATTTTCATAGCAAACATGAAAGCACCATGCAAATTATTTATTATTTGTGGTTGTCTGAACCAGTGATCTTCTCTCTTAATGTGAATAAAGGAGGATTAACTATAATTTAGAAGGCCAGGAAGTTTAATAAGGGGATGATCAGGTACAAAAAAAAAAAAAACCACAATACACTTTGGTGGTTCCTCTACAGAATAAGGGATAATTAACTGAAATTAAATGATTAAAGGAATTGAATAACAAAAATAAATAAATAAATAAAAATAATGGAGAAAAAAACTTCTATTAGAATACCCAGAATTCTCAGGTTATTTGATATTCTGGTTAATCAATTATTTTGGCTGCTTAGAGGTAACCAAAAAAAAAAAAAATTTCAACCTTTGTTTTGAAAATCCAAAATGTTTCCATTCTATTTCCTGCCTTAGTAAGCATAGGAGTCTAAAAATATTGAACATGGTAATTTATCTTATTATTTTTTTTTGTTTTTTTTTTGCTGAATCTTTGAAATAAGGTTATTGTCTTATACTTTAGGTCTTTCTTCTCAACATGAAGTATGGTGAAATGTTTGGTACATGGCATCTTAATAAATGTTTGTCAATTAATTGACAAAATAATTCTTTTTGATTGAGGTTCTCCTAATTTGTTTCTGATTATCTGTTTCAGGTTTCACTGTGTCTGGCCTTAATGAATATATTTCTGTGTTATAGATTCTTTGTTGGGGTCAATAAGTGTACCTTGCAGCTTCCTAAAAGCAATCCAGCCAATTCTTCTCTTCTGTTTCCAATTCTGGGCTCAGTTCATTGTCCATTTGTATTATCTGTTCCAGATATACAAACAAGTTGGACAAGCTCTGTGGGGTGTTTTATCCATTTTTATGTATGTTGATATCTGGGCAACAGGCATTCTTCATCTATTTGGTCTTTTCTATGTTGGACAGGCCAAACTCCTTTGGTTGATATCTTTCATGAGACTCTGAAATGTTTTGTCTTGATGAAATTGGCACAGTATCACCTACAAATGGGAACAATTGGAGGACCTCATCAGGCACTGGGAAATGCCTGCTTGAACAGGACTTTACACTGGATTTCCTCCATCACAAAGGAGAATACTTTGGGTAAACATACATCTCTTTGTTTTTTGCCTTCCATGATGTTTATTATCAGAGGGATCATTGAACAGGGTTGTTTCTCCTGTCATGTCATCCAAAGAATCTTGAATGATCTTGAGGTATGAATGGTAGGTACCTTGTTGTAAAAGGTTTACCAAGTCTAATGCATCTTCATAATGAACAAACTGACAAGAGTGTTGTATATTCTTTATATCTTTCAGTCACTTGTGAGATAGTCCATTGCTGAATATTGTTTTCAAAAGCCTGCTTCTTCTATATGAACATCCTCATTGATGCCCTCAATTCATATAGAGATAATCCTCATAAAGATTTTATGTAAGATGAAGAATGTTCTTCTAGTATTTTTGTAATGACAGGAGAAAGCAAAAAATGGGGCTCCATCATAATGGGTGGTCCCCCTGTGGATGGGCAATCATGGATAAGTTGCAATACGCATCATCAGGGATAACCCCCCCCGCAACGGATATGGTCACAGATTCATTTGAGTATCCTTTTTATTAATCAATTAGACAAATAATCACGATGTGTCATGGCCTTTATTTTGTGACCAGAATTTAATTACAGATTCTCTAAAATTAAATAAGCAACTCAGTTTCAATGGGTAAAAAGAATTAAGATGTCCCAATACCTTTCAGAGATTGTATCTTTAATATTTCTTCTAGAGTCAGTAACTACATGTATATTTTTTTTAATGTGGATTATTTCTATCTACTAGAGGAGAAGTTGAAAAGACTAAAGGAATGTTTCCATACTCTTTAGGTTACGAGAGAAAAAGAAATGGTATGTCTTCAAGGGGAAGAATAAAAAGAAGATAAATCTGATAAAGTAGCAGCTAATATGAATCTGTCTCAGGTGGTTGGAGGGAAGGAGAATGTGACAGAGAGAATGAAGGGGAAAAGAGCCACTAATCTACTGGAGATAATTGTAGAGTTTGAGGATTTCCCATAGTTGATGACCTTAGAACTCTGAGAAGGAAGTTGTTTTCTCAATTGAGTGAGAAATATCTACACATGCCACCAATAGAGAGGACATATAGTACTTGGGACAGAGAAAAAGAGAGAAATACTCATGGTTGATGACTTAGTATAGAAAGGTTCCAAAGTAATCATACCATGTTGACCTGATATGAACAATTGAGAAATAGTTATGCTATCTCTCTGGGGCAATGTTGCTGGGATGGAATAGAGAGACTCTTAAAACTTATCACACTTGTTGAACACCACCCATTCCTGGTGATTGATTTGGAGACAAATGGATCACCAGAAGAAGCATTTTACAGGATTATGAAGTCTTTGAGAAGAAACTGAATATATGTATATATATATATATATATATATATATATGAGTGTAATATAATATATTATATTAGTATATATGAGAATCATAATATAGGAGTATACTCATATGATATATGAATATAATATATAAATAATGAGTAATAAAATATATTTGCCCTTAAGGATCTGATCATGAGAGTTTAAACTTAAAATAGAGAGACAGGGAGAGAAATGAGAGGCAGAATGATATACTAGAAAGACTACTGATTTGGAATCATTGGTCTTATGCTCAAATCTTGGTTGACTAACCTGTGACATCAGATAAATCATTTAATTTCTCTGGGCTCAGTTTCCTCATCCTTAAAAAGGGGAGGCTGAACTAAGGACTCTTCCAACTCTGAATCTATGATCCTTTGACTACCTACATGCATTTACTAAGCAAAATATCACAGACATGATATTGGAAGAATATTAGCAATGGTCCAGAAATAGTACTACATGCAAGATTACATTCAGGAAAATTATTAATTATACTCATGGTTTCAGATGGAAATGCACAAAATAACAAAGCAGGGAGAATAACTGGTTATTTCCACACAAGGAGGTAGATATGACTTCATAGGTGTAATTGAGTTTGGTCCCTTTCCTGGAATACAACAATGGAAAACATGGTTTCCTGTTAGTTTGTTTGTTTGTTTGCTTGTTTGTTTTTGATGGACTGTGAACTTCATATGTGTCAACAGTATGGTAGGGCAGTCAAAGAAAAATAATTTTGTAGCAACAGAAGCACAGTAATCTAAAACAACGGGGTTTATTCTCTTGCTGAACTTTGCCCTTGTCAAACCACATATGGGGTATTTTGTTCAGTCCTAGGAACCCCATTTTATAAAGGACATTGACAAACTGGATCATATTACAAGGAAGATGACATGAAGATGTTGAAGAGACAAAGAAAGTCACATCTTAAAAGAATGCAATAAAAGAACAGAGGATGTTTAACTTGGAAAAGAGAACTCTTGGGTAGGGTATGTGATCTCTGACTTCGACATCTAAGTGGGACTTAAATATTCACATTTATTGTCTTGATATTTAATTAAGTGATTAGAAAGTGACCTTAAGTATCTTCTGAGGCTTAAAGAGTGAATAATATACACACTCAGTCATATACAGAAATCTATCCTACCCTATAAGGAAGTAAAAATGGACAAGGATAACAGAAGGGGAGGGGGAACTGATAAAAGGGAGGGTAGATTGGGGAAGGCTGTGATCAGAAGTAAAACACTTGTGAGGAGGGAAAGGGTAGGGAGTAAGAGAAGGGGGGAATAAACAAAGGAAAAATAGCATGGAGGGAGATGGACAATTAGTTATCATAACTATAAATGTAAATGGATTGAACTCACCCATAAAACAGAAGCAGATAACAGAAGGGAGTAAAACTCAAAATCCTACAATATGTTGTTTACAAGAAACACATTTGAAGAAGAGAAATACAAAGGGTAAAGGTAAGAGGCTTGAGAAGAATCTATTATGCTTCAGCTGAAGCAAAGAAAGCAGGGGTAGTAATTCTGATCTCAGGCAAAACAAAAGCAAAACTAGATCTAATTAAAAGAGATAAGGAAAGAAATTATATCTTACTGAAAGGTACCATAGACAATAAAGTCATATTAATACTAAACATATATGTACCAAATAATATGGCATCTAAATTTTTGAAGAAGTTGAATGAGTTACAGGAAGAAATAGAAAATAAAACTCTACTAGTGGGGGACCCCAACTTTCCCCTCTCAGAACTAGAGCAATCTAACCAAACAATAAACAAGAAAGAAGTTAAGAAGGTGAACAAAATTTTGGAAAAGTTAGATATAGATATAGATAGACCTCTGGAGAAAATTGAATGTGAATAGAAAAGAATATAACTTTTTTTTTCAGCAGTACATAGAACCTACACAAAAACTGACCATGTAATAGTACATAAAAACCTCACAACCAAATGAAGAAAAGCAGAAATAATAAATCCATCCTTTTCAGATCATAATGCAATAGAAATTACATTCAATAATGGACAATGGAAAGAGAGATTAACATTAATTGGAAATTTAATGATTTAATCCTAAAAAATAAGTAGGTCAAAAAACAAATCATAGAAACAATTGATAATTTCATTAAAGAAAATGATAATAATGAGATAACATACTGAAATTTAAGGAATGCAACTAAAGTGGTACTTAGGGGAAAATGTGTATCTCTAATTGCTTACATCAGTAAAATAGAGAAGAAAACAAATCAACAAATTAGATATGCAACTAAAAAAAACTAGAAAAAAGAAGAAATTAAAAATTCCCAATTAAACACCAAATTAGAAATCCTGAAAATCAAAGGAGAGATTAATAAAATTGAAAGTAAGAAAACCATTGAACTAATAAATAAAACTAGAAGCTGATTTTATGAAAAAGCAATAAAATAGATAAACTGTTAGTTAATTTGATTTTTAAAAAGGAAAGAAGAAAACCAAATTACTAGTTTCAGAAATGAAAGAGGTGAATTCACCATCAATGAAGAGGAAATTAAGATAATTGTTAGGAGCTATTTTGCCCAATTATATGCCAATAAATCTGGCAATCTAAATGAAATGGATGAATATCTACAAAAACATCAATTACCCAGATTAACAGAAGAGGAATTAAATACTTAAGTAATCAAATCTTGGGGGGGAAATGAACAAGCCATCAATGAACTTTCTAAGAAAAAAATCCCCAGGGCCAGATGGATTCACAAATAAATTCTACCAAATATTTAAAGAACAGTTACTTCCAATACTATATAAAATATCTGGAAAATGAGGTGAAGAAGCAGTCCTACCAAATTCATTTTATGGCACAAATATTGTGCTTATACCTAAACCAGGAAGAGCCAAAACAGAGAAAGAAAATTGTAGACAATTTCCCTAATGAGTATTGATGCAAAAATTTTAAATAAAATACTAGTAATGAGATTACAGCAATATATCACAAAATTCATACATTATGACCAGGTGGGATTTATACCAGGAATACAGGACTGGTTCAATATTAGGAAAACTATCAGCATAATCAACCATATTAATAATAAAATCAATAAAAATAATATGATTATCTCAATAGATGCAGAAAAAGCCTTTGCCAAAATACAGCACTCATTCATATTAAAAACACTAGAGAGAGCATAGAAATAAATGGAACTTACCATAAAATGAAAAAAAAATATTATTTATCTAAAATCATCAGCAAGCATTATCTGTAATAGGGACAAGCTTGAAGCCTTCCCAATACGAACAGGGGTAAAACAAGGATGCCCATTATCACCTCTATAGTTGAATATTGTACTAAAAATGTTATCTACAGCAATAAGAGAAGAAAAAGAAATTAAAGTAATTAGAATGGGCATGAGGAAACAAAACTATCACTCTTTGCATATGGTACAATGTTACGTGTAGAAAATCCTAGAAGATCAACTAAAAAACTACTTGAAATCATTAACCACTTTAGCAAAGTTGCAGAATACAAAAACAACCCACATAAATCATTGGCATTTCTATATATTACCAACAAAATCCAGCAGCAGGAGATAGAAAGAGAAATTCCATGTAAAATACCTGTAGATGATATAAAGTACTTGGGAGTTTACCTGCCAAGAAAAACTCAAGAACTGTATGAACACAAGTATAAAACATTTTTCACACAAACAAAGTTAGATCTAAACAATTGGAAAAATATTAATTGGTAGTCCAACACAATATAATAAAAATGACAATTCTACCTAAATTAATCTATTAGTGCCATACCAAACAAACTATCAAAAATATTTTATAGAGCTAGAAAAAAACAATAACAAAATTCATGGGGAAGAACAAAAGCTCAAGGATATCAGGGGAATCAATGAAAAAATGTGAAAGAATGTGTCTAGCTGTATCAGAACTCACAATGTATTATAAAGTGGTAATTATCAAGACAATCTGGTATTGACTAAGAAACAGAGTGGTGGGTCAGTGGAATAGATTACATATAAATTACATTATAGTAAATGACCATAGTAATCTAGTGTTTGATAAACCCAAAGATCCAAGCTTTTCAGACAAGAACCCACTATTTGGCAAAAATTGCTGTGAAAACTGGAAAGCAATTTGGCAGAAATGAGGCATACACCAAAATCTCATATTGTACAACAAGACAAAGTAAAAGTAGGTATGTGATCAGACATAAATGGTGACATAAGCAGATTAGGCGATCATGGAAAATTTTATATGTCAGATCTATGGATATGGAAAGACTTTATGACCAAACAAGTGACAGAGAAGATCACAGGAAATAAAGCAGATACTTTTTATTACATTAAATTAAAAAAAAAGTTTTTGCACAAACAAAACCAATTCAGTCAAGATTAGAAAAAAGCAGGAAATAGGGGAAATTATAGCAATTTCCCTGATAAAGACCTCATTTCTCAAATATATAAAGAACTGAATCAAATTTTTAAAAAGATGAATCATTTCCCAGTTGATAATTGGTCAAATATGAACAGGCAGTTTTCAGAAGAAGAAATAGAAGCTCTCTATAGTCATTTTAAAAAATGTTCTAAATCACTATTGATCAGAAAAATGAAAATTAAAACATTTCAAACCAATCATATTGCTCAACATGATAGCAAAGGAAAATGACAAATGTTGAATGGGATGTTGAAAAGTTGGGACAGTAGTGAATCATTGGTGGGCTTGTGAACCTGTCCAACCATTCTGGAGAATAATTTAAAGTTATGCCCAAAGAGCTCTAAACTGTGCATACTTTTTAACCCAGAAATATCTCTACTAGGTTTGTAATCCAAAGAGATCAAAGAAAAGTGGAAAGGACCTATATGCCCCCAAAATATTTATAGTATTCTTTTTTGTGGTAGCAAAGAATTGGAAATTGAAGGAATGCCCATCAATTGGGGAATGGCTGAACAAGTTGTGATACATGATTGTGATAGAGTACTATAAGAAATGATGAACAGGATGGTTTCAGAAAAACCTGAGAAGACTTATATGAACTGATGCAGAATGAAGTGGGCAGAACCAGGAGAATATAGTACACAGTAATAGCAATTTTATACAATGAGCAACTGTGAATGACTTGGCTATTCTGATTAATGCAAGGATCCAAGACCATTCTGAAGGACTTATGATAAAATAACTCCAGAGAGAGAACTAATGGAGTCTAAGTACAGATTGTAGCACAATTTTTTTCACTTTATTTTTCTTGCTTTTTTTTGCAACTTGACTAATATGGAAATATGTCTTTCATGACTTCAAATGTATAACTGATATTACGTTGTTTTTTTTTTTTTTGCTTTCTCAATGAGTGTCAGTAATGTGGGTAAAGGGGAGAGAACTTAGAACTCATTTTTTTAAATGAATGTTAAAAATAAATACATTTATTTAAAAACAAAATAAACAAAAAGGACTAAATTGTTTTCTTTGTAACATCTGATCATTTGCTCCTAATTCTGCCCTCTAGGATCAAACAGAATTTGTCCCATTCCTCTTCCACATTACAGTCTCTCAAATACCTGAATAAAGCTTTCAGGTATCTTTTCTTCTTTGGTCCAAACCTCCCCAGGTTCTTCAACAGATCGTCCATATAACATTAACTCGATATCCTCCACCATACTAGTTGTTCTCCTGTGTACACTCTCCAGTTTTTAAGTGTCATACCTATTAATGTCTTCAAGTCCTCTCTTCCGAGAACGTGGAGTTACAGCCTTTCACCCTTGCAGCCATTAAGCTAAAGGCCGACCTGACTTTAGGATGTATTTTATAGAATCATAGTCATGAATTTGTTTCTTATAAGTATTACAATTATAATTCAAACACTGGATGTTCACATTGCTTATCTAATGATAACATTTGGCTAATGGTAGATCTGATGATTATAGAAACAGAAAGGACATTAGAAGTGATTTATTTCAACACCTTCATTTTAGAGATTAGGAAACTGAGGCCCATAGGGGTCAATGCCCAGAGGAATAATAGGCCCAGAGGTCACACAGGTACCAAATGACAAAGTTAGAATTTAAACCAGGTCTTCTGACTCTAAATCCAGCACTCTTTCCATAACACACAATGACTCCAAAAAGGCAATACAAAGACATGGTGGGTACAGGTTAGAATCAGCATATTACTAACAACAGCTTGCTCAACAAAAGTGATATAAAATTATCCAGGAAATGTAGGATCAAAAAAAAAATGTTGGCCAGTTATGTTGTGGTCACTTTCTACACCAATGGGAAGTGTCTGCCTGCAGAAATGAGCACAGGTGCCAAAGGAAGTCTAATGAACAATGGGCTGAAAGGAAGTGTTACCCACACACTTGAAGTGCTAAATCAGGGGCTGATAATGGGGGCAATTAAAGGATAATGACTCTGTGATTTCATGTTTTTCTTTCTGGATTTAACATTAGCCAGAGTGTTCTTTCATCGTTAACATTAGATAATATTGACATTAAACAGAGGTTGGACCTCAGCTAAAATGTACACATTATTATATGATTTATTTCATTTGTTGGACTCATAGATTAGCTTTATCTCAGAACGTGCACTCCCTCCACCCAATCCTTCATGTATTCAGTATCTGTAACTGAGTTCATTTGGGACTTAGAAAGGACTAACTATTGGGTGTTTTATTCTTTAATGCCTGTCTCCTATCTATACTAAAAGGTTCTAAGTTCTCCAAGGGCAGGGATAATGTATTAATGGTCATTAAATACCTAGCACCTTCCATAGTACCAAGCATATATTCTGTGGTGATAATCATTAGAGTCATCCTCAGGGGATATAGGGCCAGAAGTTGTCTTTGAGTGATGTAGGTCTCAAGGCAAACTGTCCACCCTTTCATCAACATTTGTATCCTGCTAAAATCAAGTTAAAATGAACATTGAAGATTGACATAAAGAATATAAAATATTACAAAATATTCAGCCTGAGGAATGTTGTGGATGAAGGCAAGCACAACTCCATGTGCTTTTCCCTAGTGGTGGTGCTTGTGGGTGGACAGAATTATGGACTTACTGAATATATATTAAAGAACCTTGTTCTGAAGTTGGGAAATATTGGCCTCAGGCATGGACCAGGGTAAATTTTTCTGCAAAATTCCAAATATCTGGATCAAAGGTGAAAAGTTCAGCTGAGAATTGGGAGGTGGGGAAAGGACAGACGATACAGAATTATTGAAGAGATTCCTCAGATCCATATGTGCATTGAGTGTTGCCACTTTAATCTTTATTTAACACCCCCCTCAAAAAAATTTTGCAGTATGACACAGTAGAATAAATAGACAAGCAAGCTTCTTGTCGACTGAATAGATAATAGGTCTCCACACATGTATGTGTAATGGAGGTCTCAGGGAGAACACACCTGGAGCTTCCAGAAATGTCACTCATATGCTAATTGAATCTCTCTTACATAGCTGTTACTTTTTTTAAATATTTGTATACAGATACAGGTATGATTAATACAAAGCAAACTGATTTAAAAGTATTATTGAGTTCATAATTTCTTTGTCACATTATGATTTGTGTAATTCAGAAGTCCTCAGAGTGTGGTCTGTGGACCCTAGGGGGTCCCTTAAACCGTTTCAGAGGATCTGTGAGGTCAAAGATCTTTCTTATAATAATAATAAAACATTTTAAATTCTAATATGGCAAGTATCCCATATAAACAAAAGCTCTTTGGGGTCCTCGATAATTTTTAAGAGTGTAAAGGGATCCTAAGACCAAATTTGAGGACTGCTGACTTTATGGATAATAATAATACTAATAATATGATGAGGCAGGTCTGTGAAGTTTTTGACATTGTAAAGAGGTCTTCATTCTTGAAAAATCTGGGAACAATTGGTGCAGGCTAAATTATGGTTTGGGTGAATGGTTACCTTTAGCCAGCAGAAGAAAAGACTTGGGGAAATAATAGCAGCTTTCGAGTATTTGAAAAGCTATCATGTAGAAAATGGATTAGATTGCTCTTTTTGGTCCCAGAGAGCAGGAGCTATTTTATTTTTGTTTTTGTAGTAACTAGCACGATGCTTGGCACACAGTAGGGAAAAGACCGATGATTTAATTAGCCTAGGGAATGGTTTGTAAACTCTCCACCAGTACAGATTGGTACCTTCTCTACAACTTATATGAGCACTAAGAGGTTAAGAGACATGCTCGGTTTCAGCGCTAGCCAAACCTCACCAACTCCTAGCTCTAGTTAAGTGGGCACTTGGCAGCCTTGTGATGTCATACAGAGAAGTCACAGGGCGGTATTCAAGGGTCTGTAGGTTGCACACTTTGGTACCGGTTAACTTTTTCTTTATAAGAAAGACTGAGTATTCCACACTGCACAAGAACTCCTCCCAGGGTTTTTAACTTTGTTTTATTTTCAAAACCAGGTCAAATGAGCTTTCTGAGCAGCTGGTGTAGATACAGAGAAACCAGCTTCCTTCAGAGAGCAATGCTTTTGGCAGGGAAGAGAAGGAAATCCCTTCATACTTGAACATTTTCTAATTGCTTATTTATTGTATTCTGGGGTGTGGCATGAGTACAGAGAAGCTATCACCTCAGAGGGCAGCTTTTAAAAAAAAATCCTTGACACCATGATTCCTTTGACATGTTTCCAGCATTCCCAGGTAGGCCAAGGTGTCCTACAGAAGAACCTTGGGTTACACCTATAAGGGGGTCTGACTAGTGTTAACATAAGGGAGGGCAGAGCTGGAGCAGTTGGCCATGGAGGAAGCTGACTTGGCTGGTGTGGTACAGAGAAGCCAGCTTGTTTACATGCCTAGTCTATGGCTGCTGCCGTAAGCAGAAAGTGCCTTTCAGGCTCTATTTTTTGGAGGTTTATTACGTATGCCTAGTTCTCAATTCCAACAGTTTAGTGAAGATCTAAATAAATAAAATTCTAGGTTCTACCTTAAAAAAAAGAGAGACATGCTCAGGGTCACATGGTTAATATGTGTCAGAGGTAGGATTTGACCCCAGGTCTTCCTAGATCTGGTCAGCTCTTTCTAACTTCCATACCATCATGTTTCCTTTATTAAGTAGATACTTAAATATTAGTTGAATGAACGAATGAACTCGGAGTAACATTTAGAAGCTGCAGAGAGGCAAACATTTCTTTAGGTAAGAAAAAAACTTTTTGATAATCAAGGATATCCAACAGTGGAATGAGCTGCTTCTGGAGGAAATCAGTTCTCATTCGATGGAGAAGACAGTCAAGTACTTGAAAAGGATGATTCAGAGAGGATTCTTGTTTAGGTACAGTTTGCATTAAATGGCTGCTTACATTCTGAGACCTATTAATAGCAAATATGAGACAGAATAGTGTAATGGAAAGAAAAGAAACTTTGAAGGACTTGAAAACTCTTATCAACACAATGACCAACTGTGATTCCAGAGGACCAATAAGGAAACATGCTGCCCACTTCCTTGCTAAGAGGTGATAGACTCAAGATGCAGAATGAGACATATATTTTTAGCCATGACAAATGTGAGATTTTTTTAACTTGTATATTTATCACAAGTGTTTTGGTCTTGTGGGGGTTTTTTCCAATTGGGTAAAGATAAGAAGAGGGAAGAGAAAATATATTTTTGTTCATTAAAAATTTAATTTAACTTGCTTTTTAAAATAAGAACACTGGGTTTGAAGTCCTGAGACCTGGGTTTAAATTTTGACTCTGCTCCGTACTGTCTGCATCACCTGGACAGGTTTTTTTCACCTCTATGGCCCTCAGTTTCCTCATCTGTAAATTGATAAAGTTGAAACAGATGATTTTTGAAATCCCCTCCAATGCTAAACCCCCAAATAATAGGGCCATAATCCCTTAAAATTAACAAAGAATTTCACATATGTGGTCATATTTAGTCTTCACAATTTCAACTAAATCAATAACTGGGTTCTCCTACATGTGAAAACTCTTCCCACTGTGCAGATGGCAAACCATCTATAACTTAAGGTCTCAGGGAGTTGCCTGAAGCTCAGTAATTTACCTGAAGTCATAGAACTAGCATGTGCCAAGAATGGTATTTTAACCCTATGCCACCACATGATTCTACTAATTCAGCCTGACTCCGATTTTACAAATGAAGAGACTGAGGCTTAAAGAGATTAAATGGTCAGTCCACAGTCACTCAGCTAGTTAGTGTCAGGGTTAGGTTTCAGACCCTCCATACTCCAAGTCTAGTCCATTCTCTGCCATACTCTTCTGCCTCTATTTACTCTTTGTTTGATATCGTGGGCTTAGGGGCCTCAGATGGCTCTTCTCTTCATCCTAGCACTTGGGTCATATGTCATGTGGCCGAAGCCCAGAGCCCATCTGGACTGCTCCTGCACAAGTGACCAGGCAATTTGGGTTTATTCATTCTCTAGCCTAAGGGCAGGCTGCTTTCAGCTGTGAGGCTATTCTTTCTGAAGGCAGAACTGGACTGAAGAGAAAAACACTCTATGGGGAAAAGAACAAAGGACACTCCTTGTCTTTATCACTGGGAGGAGAAAAAAAATAATCCAGTTCATAGTTGAATTTTAAACTCCCAGTATGTGACAAGCCTGTGACTTCCAAATATAAAAACAGCCTGGCTGAAAAAGACACCTAAACATGTACATTAATTCCTTTTCTGTTATTTTCTAGTTAAAGTGACCATGTAGTGGGTCTGTCTTGTTTCTTCCTATAGAGTTCCCCAACAAAATTCTACAAGAACTTTGGTTATGAGTATTCAGAAAGACTTAAGTATATTGCCCTGAGCCATTAATCTGATTTGGCCTTTTTTGTTCCTGGACCAATAAAAGGATAGACAAAAACAAGCACACATGCAGATGGGTCTGTTGTCAAACACCCCCTCCCCCCCAAAAAATAATAATACAGACAGAAAAATTGAATCATCTGTCAAAAAGAACAGCAAAATCAGAAAGCCCCCACAATGCAGCCACAGGAAATCACTCACATTTATATAGTACCTCTCCTCCCTAAGTGCTTTGAGGCTTCAGAGAGTTCCCTGCCCCTCTCAATCTCTGGAGAGACAGCAACCACTGAAATAATCCACAGAGAGAAAAATAGAAAGTATTTGTGATCTCTCTCTCCCCCCTTCTCATTTTCTTCCCCTCTTTGTATATAGCTATGCACACTCATACCTCACTTTAGACAATAGATGTGTTCTTGAAAATGTATTTATAAATCAGATTTGCTATTTAAAGGAACCTTGGATTGGATCCTTTTGTAGTGTGAAATCAACCACAGTACATCTGTTAGGAAGGTTTGGGGTTTAGTAATTTTAACTACTCTTGGAAAAGCAGCTCGGCATGGTATGTTGCAGGCTGGTTTCAATCCCTTCCTCTGACACATACCACCTGTGTGACCATAGACAGATGCCATAACTTCTTGAATTTGGATTTAGAGACAAGGTGCCAACCTGCTCCCCTGCTGATGAAATCAAGTCTGGAACCATGACAACAAAATTACAAGGCCCTTTAAGGCTTCCTGAAATGCTTTCTTTACAATCATCCTCTCAAGTTGGTGATAAAAGATTTTGGTCCCATTTTTTTTAGGAATAGAAACTGAGGCAAAGAGAGGTGAAATTACTCTCCTAGGATCACACAGATACTGAATTTCAAGGCTAAGCTGGACACCAGGTTTCCTGGCTCCATGTCTATTCTTTCTACTATATTAGACTTTCCAGAAACGTCACAACTATAGAGAAAAAGATATATCTCCTCACCCACTATGCTGTCACAAAAAGAACGAAGGGCCACGATTCAGGAGGTCCAGTTTCTTGTCCTGGACCTACTACTAATTTGCTGGGCCAACCCCTTCTCCTATGGGTTCCTCATCTATATTCTGAAGAGGTTGGATAGTTGATATCTAGAGGGCCTTCCAGCTCAGAGATTCTTCAGTTTTCTGTATGTAATACTTATGAATAATACAATAATTATGAATGAATAGAAAAGCATTTTAAGCACTTACTATCTACCAAGAAATGTGATAAACACTGAAAATACAAACAGGAAAGCAAGACACCCCCTGTTTCACATTCTAATTGAAGGACAAATCACATACAGGCTGTATGGTAGCTGCACATGAAATGGCAAAGACCGATGGTATATAGGGCAAATCAGCAGGGCAGATGACAGGGTTTGCTGTTCTTTGAAAGAGAGATGGATAGATAGATAAATAGATAAATAGATAGATAGATAGATAGATAGATAGATAGATAGATAGATAGATAGATAGACAGACAGATAGATACATAGATGGATGGATTGACAAACAGATATTACACACTTATGTTCCAGGCACTATACTACATGCTAGAATATAAATTAAAACAAAAAGACAATCACTACCATCAAGGAGTTTTCATTCTCACAAGGGAAGACAACACATACAACAACCAAGCTGAAAACCAGGAAGGTAAAGGAATAACTTACCTATTAGGACACAAGGTGGAAAAATCTAGTTAGGAATAGAATTAGGAAGGAAGGAAGTATAGCTGGCTTGGGCCCTTCCTCAACTCACAAATCAGAGGAAGGGGCTATAGAGGGAGAGGGATCTCCAGAATAAGAAGGCTGCTAGGTTAGGACATGAGAATCAGGGAATCAGAAAAGAAGATAAAATAGCTAGGACTTATGTAGCATTTTAAGCTTTGTAATGCATTTTTATATGTTTTCTAAAGGGTTAGTCTTCAACTGGAAGACTCTTCATGCCAGCTTCTTCCTAGTCTTTCTTTCCCTTTAGTGACATGAAGAGAGGTTGGCATCATTCATTTTCTTTCTTGAAGCTGGAAGGCAGAAGAGTCAAGGATCCCCCTCTTCTCTTGCTCTCACTAACTCTGCTCTGCCACTCATTCAGGCAAAAGGCATTGGTCTCCACCAATGAGGAGAAGGTTCCATACCACTGGGCTTTAGGGCTTAGATTACTTAAGAAGGCTTAGGAAATTTAACATCACCAAATATGTGATTAGACATATTTCTATTACTTAAGCTTCTAATTATCTTTGCCTGGTTCTAGAATTGTATATTCCCTTTTTCCTCTTGAATAAGTCTCCAAAAGTTCTCTCTTGTGGTTGGGAATATGTGAAAATGGGGGTAAATGGGAAAGAAGGAAGTGGGTGCCGTTTAAGGTCTCTTAGAGATGGTAGCAGCAGTAGAGGAAGGAAAACAGGTGGCCAGTCACATTAGATTGTTCAACCAATGTACCCAGTCAGCTAAGAGTTACAGGAAGGTCGGGAGGTTCATTTTCTCAAGCTGGGGTTCAGTGATCAGAGAAGCTTCATTAGGAGTGAAAAGGAAAATTCTAAAGTCCAAAAGAAAGTCCTTGTAAAGCAACCCCAAAAGCAGGACTGATGATTATTGAGGCCTATGATCTGGGTTTGGATCTTTTCTTCTTTATACATTCAAGTGTCAAACAAGCTTCCTCAAGCCAATACCCGCTTTCTCACTAGCTATGACCCATTTTGGCAACTAGGTAGTACGGTGGATAGAGTGTCTGTCCTGGAGTCAGAAAGACCTGAGTTCAAATGGGACCTCAGACACTTACTAGCTGAGTGACCCTGGACAAACCGCTTAATTCTGTTTGCCACAGTTTCCTCATCCATAAAATGAGTTGCAGAAGGAAATGGCAAACGATTCCAGTATCTCTGCCAAGGAAACTCCAAATGGGGTCACAAAGAGTTGGAAATGACTGAAACAACTGACCCATTTTATGAAGAATCAATATTAAAAAATTCAAGGTTAAAAAAGAGAACTTCAGAGAGATTAAAAACAGAGAGCTGCTCAGATTTATAAAAGGATTCACCAGAATGTTCCTTTTGAATAATAGTTTTCCCCAATGTAATTAAAATATGATTGAATTTATAAAAATTCAATTTACATGCAAGTTTTTATAGTACAATTATTACAGAAAGTGACATGTACTGGTGTAACTAGAGAACACTTGATTTGAATCATAGTATAGCTGAATCTGACAAAGTGGATAGAGAGCCAGCCTCTAAAACTTGAAGACACGGATTCTAGTCTTGCCTCTGACGAATACTGGCTGTGTGATATTGGAAAAGTCACTTCAGCTCTCAGTCCTCTAGGTAACTCTCTAAGATTAGAAAATACAAAGAATGTGGATTCCTTGGTAGAGGGAATGTCCTCACCTGGGAGTTATCTGTGCCATTGAAAACAAGGGTCCAATATTTTACCCCAATAACTGAATCCATGATCCAATGAAGCATTTTATGACAGTTTGTTGGTTTAACTCATTTTATCCAATCATGATCTCATATTCTCCTCCTATTGGTGTTTTGGCCTGGTGGATAAAGACTGGTAGGATGTAGATGGTAGAAAGTACTACCAAAGTTAATTGCAGCAATAAGTACCATTGGCTTGACTGTCATTGGCCTTTTTAAAGCAAGAGATGAAGTCAGGAGTCAGTCTGGGTACCCTGAAGGTTGGAGAAGAACAAAGACTCACGATATCATCTCATCTGTTCCTTTTGAAGCTGGCTTCCTATTAGACTGCATCACAGTATTTGCATTTGTTCTAGTCCTAAGAATCAGGTCAACCAGGGAAATGAAGGGAATGAGCAACCCAGAATTTCACTGCTCTTGGAGAGTTCCTAGGTAGAATTGCCTACAATTTTGGATGAAATATCCTATTTTGTGATCATTTTTCACCTATTATTCCAATTCAATATTGCTTTTTATTGAATTGAGGATAGAAGCCAGCTTATTCAGATCTCTAAGGTTCTTGACATTAAAGTTCTTGGCATTGTCAAATGGTTCAAAATCAGAAACATACACTTTTTATCAATGGGAATAAGATTAAGGAAGAAAAAAATGTAACTTGCTTTGACATGGCACCCTAAGGACCTCAGAACTTTTCCATTTGACTTGCAACTGAAACCTCCTTCTCTGTGTATTAATTCCTCCATTATGAGCTTCTTGAGAAGGACTATCCTGCTTGCTCATATTTGTATTCCCAGCACTTAGCAGAGTACTTTGCATATAATAAGAGCTTAATAATGCTTTTTCATTCATTATTTTAGTGCCAGTGGTGTATAGGTTGTTCAAGGACTAGCGCCTCTGTTACGAGGGCTTGTTGAGCCCCTTTCAGGTCTGCTTATCCACCTTTGGTGTCCACCAGGCATTTGACTCTCAACCGTGGCTTAATTGCAGAGGCCACACCCCAGCAAATCATCTTGCCAGATTAGCTAAACCAGGTTGAGGGTAACCAGCAGGCCTCAAACCTGTTGGTAAGTTAGGGGGATGTCTTCCCCAAGCATGAGAAAACTTTCCTTGGTGGAATGAGCTGATGAGAACAATTTGTTCCAACAGCCATGAAGGTGGCTGAAGCACTTACTGCAGAGCACTTAGAGCTTGTTCAGACATTGAAGATGCCTGGTCATCCACTGCATCCAAAGCCATCACCAGTCTCCCTGACTTTTGCCAATGGCTCTGGAAGAGTGTGGCTAACGACTTTGTGCAACTCTGCCTCACTTAAATCCAATTCACACAAGTCAAGACATCACCTTGTGATAACACTAATCCTCTTCAAAACCAAGGGACGAACAACAGTTTCAGTGACAACCCTATAAAAAAATTAGAAGTGAGAAAAATTTGTTCTTCCTGTCCTACACTATTGCTTTTTTTTCTCTACTCTTCTACTTCATGCCCTTCCTGCACAGACTCACAACCCTTCACCTAGTTCCTGGTGCCATGGCATCCCATGATGACCTTTCTCGGAAAACACCAAATAATTTGAACTTCTCTCTTTACTATGTCCTCAAACAAAACTGGACAGCTCAGTGCTGTTGTGAGGATAAATGGATAATCTATATAAAATGTTTTCAAACTTGAAAGAGTTTTGAAAGAAATAAATGTCTTTTATCACTTTGGTTCCCTTCAACTACCTATCACTTTGGAAAACAACTGGAATCATGGAAACATAGTGTCACTGAATTACAGAATTTTGAGATGGAAAAAAAAAACTTTAAAGAAGACCTAAGTAAGCACCTTCATTTTCCAAACATGTAAAGTGAGGCCTAGGAAGATGAACTGACTTTCCCAAGGTCATAGAGTTAGTCAACAGGAGAACCAGGCTTCAAACGCAGAACTACTGACTCCAAAACTATTCTAGATTTAGGGGTGATACATTTCAAGCTATGATACTGATCACTGCTCATGGTTTATTCAATGCATTACCTCTCCCAAAGGAATTTAAATTTTAACAGAGAAGTAAAACTTCTGGTCTGTACTTTTAAAGAATGAATTTCCAATGGAGGTGTTTCAAATCAATAGGGGAAATATCTGAGGCCTTTCTGAGACCCCTCTTGTCACATGATGTAGGTGACAGAGGTGACTGATTATTTTGTCTACTTGTAAAATCAATAATGTTTCTGGCCCTCTACTAGTAAATAGAAGTGATTCCATACACCCATGACAAGAGTAGTCCATGTATGCTGATATGGGTCATGTAGACTGTTAAACCCATAAGGGAGGCAATGTAACATAGTAGAAAAGATGCTGGATTTGTAATCAGAAGATTTGATTCCAATATGAGCTTTGCTACTTACTACCTGTGTGATCATGGACAATTTATTTCACTTTTCTGTACCTCAGTTTCCTTGTCTATAAAATGAAGGCTTAGATTAGAGGTTTTAGATTAGATTTGGTCTAGATCTTAGATTAGAGATTAGATCTAAGGTCCCTTCCAGTTCTGAATTTATGATCTTATGATCCTACATTGTATATTGCCTTTGTCTCTTCAGGCCAACTGAAAGAATCCCCAAATCACGAATCTTGTCCTGGGATGGTGGCAGATCCTCTTCTCTATATAAAGATCCCATGGAAATCAAGGGATTCAGGAGTAACAAGAGTTCAAGGCTAATTCTGGGAGCCCTCTCCAATTCAGGGTAATATATTATATGCTACCTTCCCAAAGGTTGGGCTAGCATTGTTTTTGGCCAAGTGCGTCATTACTCCTCTCATGTCCTCAGGAGATATGTTATAACTGGGTCTTCAATTCAATTCAACAGACATTTATTAATTGACTACCAAAGACCTCAAATTGCTGGGTGGTTGGGAAATAAAAAAAAATTGGGTAAAATACGATCCTTGCCCTCATGGAGCTTCTAATCCAATAGGAGAATATGATGTACACAGATATTTGTAGCACATGATAAGTGAATTTGAGAATACGGTGTCAATCTTTTTTTTTAAGTGCTTACTTTGTATCAGGCACTGTGCTAAGGGCTGGAGATACAAAAAAGGACAATATTTTCTGCCCTCAAGGAGATTACATTCTAATGTGAAGTCTGGGATGGTTGTGGGATATTGTAAACCACTGGAAGTATTAGGAAAGACTACATGGAGGCAGGAGAATTTGAATCAATTTAGTAGGCAAAGACAAGGAGAAACAACAGTCTAGACATAGGAAGTGGAAAAATAACATAAGGCTTGTTTGGGGACTAAGAATAGTTCTATTGGGTTGAAGTACAGATTAAGTGTTGCAGCTAGGTGGTGCAGTGGATAGAGCACTGGGCCTGGAGTCAGGAGGACCTGAGGTCAATGTGGCCTCAGACACTTACTAGCAGTGTAACCCTGGACAAGTCACTTAACCCTATTAACCTCAGTTTCCTCATCTGTAAAATGAGCTGGAGAAGGAAATGGCAAACCAATGTTTTCCAAGAAAGCCACAAAAGGTGTCCTGAAGAGTCAGACATGACTGAAACAACTGACAATAATAGCATAAATCTAAAGGGATAGAATGGTACCAGATTGTAGAGGGCCTTCAATGTCAGGGAAAGGATTTCAAATTTTACTTAGGCAATAAGGATCCACTGATTTTGTTTTTGTTTTTTAAACAGAGGAATGATATGAAAGAAGGGAAAGTATTGTGGCAACATTAGACAAAATAGAGACTAGAGATGAGAAAACCTATTGGGATATTATTTTAAGAGTTCATGTGAGTGGTAATAAAGCCCTCTATTAAAGAAGTGGCAGTGGGAAGAGAGAAGATGGGATAGAGTCAGTTTGTAATGACTTTAACTATCACATGTTATCATCACTAGTATCTTTACTTTTAATGGTCTATAATTTTGTCTATTCAGGCCCTATCTCTCACATTTATAACTACTCTTAATCTTTTATGGGCTGTCATGGCCAAGAAGTCCAACACATGATGAGTAATCTTCAGGTAATGAGCCCCTCATCTCTTAGGCAGGTCCTTGAATTGCAAATGTACAACAGATATAAATTTTAAAAGTTTTTGTACCTAAGACCTCCATAATTTGAACTTTACTAACATTGACTTTGAAATCTGGAGGGAGAAGGGTAGTTACATGTGCCATTGTGGTATTGTATCAAGACCTCTAGGAAATATTAAAATTGTCATTGCAATTGTTCTTACTGTTCTTTCTCTTCACTGTTGGATGATGGAAAGGTATTATCATGAATTTGGACCACCAGCCACAGGGTGTCACCAGTTCTAAATATTAGTTTAAAACACACTTTGGGCTCATTTGAATTTTTGTCCTCCCCTAAATCCTTTTAACATCCCTGTTCTGTCACAACCCCCCACCCTGAAGCATACTACAAGGAAGACAACTCCAGTATTTAAATACACAAATGGATTTATGATATCATCAATGTGAGAAAATCATCTCCAATGATGCAGATCTCCCAATCCAATCATGTCAGTCTATTCTGTTGTCCCTACATCTTCCCATAAATTCCTCATAGGGTATCCACCCAATGTTCTGGAGGCCTTCTTTTTTCTTTTTTACATCCTGAAGGTGATGGTGGAATCCATAGTTTGTCCACTGGTCTTCCCTTGCTTTTGCCCCATGATTAGCCCATCTTCCTTTTCCCATCCTACATTTCTTTATTGATACACTTTATACTGCTCCCCCTGTATAATTCCTTTTCTTTTGCAATATGTTGCAGCCTGCTAACTTCCACTACAAACCTCTTCATTGCCTTTTGGGTGATTTTCAATTTCAATTCACTATGAACAATATGTTCTTTTAAATGCCTCCTTGAAACCAGTTGTTTCCGATCACATAGACATGTGCGGTCAAGAAAAGAAAACATTTTCTCTTTGTTTTCCTGATCTCCTAATTCATATTTCTGAGAACTGTCCTGGAGGTCACTTTTCAAACTCCCATTCTTTTATCTGGCTATGGTTGTCAAAAGGAAATTAATCTTTTGGAGCCAAATGAAATTTGGGCTTCCCAGCACTAGCCACTAATGAAAAATGCATTAACGGCAAGCTTCAGAAAATCCCTGGCTCTCAGCACCAGAGGGTAAATTTAAATAATTCTATGAATATAGATCAATAAAACTAATTTACTTATAGCCTTTGTGTGCAGTATTCAAATCTGAATAAAAGTCATTTGTATTACAATGTCTTGTATTAATTTGAAGTGTCTATTGTTTTACATATTAAATTAATCTTGGTCTTTAGACAGAGCTTCATATATAATATTAAAATATGTAGCATGTGATTTGGTATTAGTAATGCTGGGATTTCATAATTCAGCATGGTTTGCCTGGATGTCATTTGGAAGGTCTGGCAAGGTCCCAGAGGGCTGGGGCTAAAAAGCCTGGGATAAATTGGAAGGGGACCATAGAACTTTTGCGTTCAAGAGGGCTTGGAGGCAATGACTGTTTGGAGACACCCTGGGGGCTTTGGGGATTTGGGACAGGCTTAGTCTGGGGAGTAGCTAAAAGGATTGTAGGATTTGAGAGTTGACAGGGACCTTAGAGGATACCCAGGCTAACCAGCACATTTTCCACATAGGCCTAGAAAAATGAAAGTGCTCACTCAGGGTCACAGGGCAGTAGTGAGTAGAAGAGTTTGGATTTAAACTCAATTAAATTCATTTCCACAGATATTTATTAAGCACCTGCTATGTTCCTGGAACCATGTTGGGTTCTGGAGATACAAAAACAAAAAACAGAGAAACAAAACTGTCCCTGCTCTCAAAAAGCTTACATTTTACTAGGTATACCTAGGACATTCATGAATCAGTTAATACATAGAAACAACTCAAATCTTCTGACTAAGCCCAGTGTTATTTCTACAAGGTTTAAGTGTCAAAGAGCAGTAAACAAAAGGGAATGACTGAGTAGCAAGGATACATGATAGTCTGTCCTGATGATTCAAAACTTGGAAATGATGGCTTCAGGATTTACACATATCATGACCCTATGAAAGCATGGAATCAAGAGTAGTTCCTTTTTTTTCAACAACACATAGGGTGTGAGAAGGGCTAGAGGGAAATAAGGAAGAGAAATTAATTTCAAGCAAGAAGGTAGACAAGATGATGGGGACACAGGGATTCTAGCTGTAATCCCAGCATGGGACTGTATTCCAAAGTAGCCACCCACTCACACCCATTTATGCTCCTGAATGTATCTATACAATAAGACTATTTGCAAAAATATATAGAGTTCAGGTGCATGAGGCCAGACATTTTATCCCCATGTATATGGCAGGAGAAGCATTATGGGGTAATGGTTAGTTGGACTTGGAATCATGAAAACTTATGTTCACAACTCACTTCTGATACTTAGGAGCTGAGAGGCCATGAAGAAGTCATTTAATTTCTCAGAAATTAATTTCTCTGGAAACTCTCTAAGACTATAAGTTGCAAAGGATGGTGAGGGGAATTCCCATTCACAATGAAATTGCAGATCTTTGATATATTTGATATATTTCAGACATGGATCTTCTTAAGCCAACGAATGTCTGGCATCTTCCCTAAAACACCCCCAGACTAACTTTGGGCTTATGATATCAATAGAATCCTCTCTAGGAAAGGCAAGATGCCATAGGTAGAGTGGAGAGATGGAAAAAGAGATCTGAATTCAGACTCCAGCACCAACACTTATTAGCTGTTGGATTATAGGTGAGGGGCTTTACCTTCTGAAGCCTCTGTTTCCTCACCTGTAAAGTGGGGATAATCATCCCTGCAGTATCTGCCTCATGGGGTTGTCCACACATATCAAGTCACCAAGCATTTATTAAGCACCTACTATGTGTTAGGCACTGTGCTAAGAGCTGGGGATACAAAGAAAGACAAAGACAGCCTTTGCTTTCAGGGAGTTTGTAATCAAATCATTAGATTAGATATGTTTGTAAAAATGTTTTGTATGTACATGTTTGTATGTATATAGTTGTGAAATGTTTTGTAGGCTTCAAAAGTCTATGTAAATAGCATCTGGGCAGCATAGTGAATGCAGTCCTGTAATTAGAATCAAGCCGATTTGAGAACAAACCCTGCATCAGCTGTATAATTCTGGGGGTGTTACAATCTCCCCCAACTCAGTTCCTTTATATACAAAATGCGGATAGTAACAGCACTCACCTCACAGGGTTGTTGTGAAGATCAAGTGAGATAATATTTGTAAAGTACTTTGCAAACCTTCAAGTGTTATGTACGTGTTAGTTGTTATTGTTGTTGTTGTTGTTTTTGGCAATTATAGGAGCAGCAGCATCCAAAACACTATAAGCAAACCAAGGGATTCAGGGTCAACTGTAAGAACTAGGGACATCTCATGATCTGGAAATACTGTCGGAAAAGTCCTAGGGTCTCTAAAAGGTTTGAGGAAACTCAGGACCCTCCATCCCTTCCCGGCATTCTAGATCTCTAGGGGACACCTTCAACTCCTCTAGGTCTTTCTTGAGCCCTGTAAGAACTTCCTGTAGGGGGAATATGAATATCTGATACACCAAAGTAATATGGTACAGTAGAAAGTGCCCTATATTTGGTGTCAGAAGACCTGTATTCAAATCCTAGCTCTACTGCAGACTACCTATATAATCTTGGACAAGTCTTAACCTCTCTGAGCCTCAGTTTCCTCATCTGTAAAATAAGTAAGTTGGCCTAGATATAATAAAGCTTTAATATTAGCAAAGAGTTTACTTTTTTCTATATCATTTGAGCCTTACAATAATACTGTGAGGTAATTGGTATTACTATCCCCATTTTTACAGATGAGAAAATTGAGATTCAGAGAAGTTAAATTACTTGTCTAGGGTCACACAGTTAATAATTGACTGAGGAAGGATTTGAATTTGGGTTTTCCCAATTCCAAATCCAATACTCTAGCAACTACACCGCCTAGATTACCACTAAGATTCTTTCCACTTCTAAATCTATGATCTTCTGTCCTCCACGGCTAACAAAAGAGCCTCAGAATAATTTACTTCCCTAGATGTTTATTCATTCACATGCTTTGAGAATCTAATACAGGGTCAGCTGCACGTTTCCTAGTGAATGGAGTAGAAGGGGTAAAAGCCATGACAAGAGAATGGAAGATAGCAGACAAAATGAGTTGTGGGACAACATCATGCTCAGTTCTTGATCAATCATTTAGCATTATGTAGACCTGACCAGTGAGTACTTATGAAGAGAAATTTGAATAAATTAAGAATTGCATCATGGTTTACTTTTATTTTATTTTATTTTATTTTTGTCCTTTAAGGGCTTATGGAGTGGGATGAGCATGGATGGTGGGGAAAAATGTTGATGGAGTACATAAGAGGCAAGTAACCTCCTCCCGCCCCCACTATCATCCCCATCCTTGTTTTTATTCCACTCAATAGCCCCATACATGCCAGTTATTTGCCTGAAAATAGCACCTAAACACTCTGCATTATTATCCATGCAACCTTGGTTTTCTTTAGTTCAACAAGTCAGTGAAAGATTCCTACCACTTTCACTGGTAATGTTATCCCTCCTTTCTGGATAATAGAAGTAAGGCACAGCCAAATGCAATGTCTCTGCTCATACAGCAAGGTTGTGTTGGGAACAGGCTAGATCTCATTCACTTTGCACCCAGAGATTGTGGGTCTCCACAAATAAAATGAAGCTTACAAAAATATCTATGGCAGCTTTTCTCATGAAATCAAAAAATTGGCCACCAATGGGGGCATTCAACATTTGGAGAATGACTGAGCAAATACATAGTCCAGTGAGGTCAGTGTCTCAACTCTAGTTCTGATTTGTTCTTTGATTCCTGGTTCTTAAGTAATAATAGCTAACCTCTCTCTCTCTCTCTCTCTCTCTCTCTCTCTCTCTCTCTCTCTCTCACACACACACACACATATGTATATGTATACATATATGTATACACACATATATGTATATATTAAAGTTTACGAAGTATTTTACATATTTCTCTAATTTAATCCTCACAACAACCCAATTGGATTCGTGCTATTTTAATAATTTTACAAATGAGGAAGCTGAGTCTCAGGGAGGTTCAGTGACTTGACCAAGGTCACACTAGTAGGTGTCTGAGGCAGGAGTTTACTCAGATCTTACTGAATCCAGGTCCAGTACTGTATCCACTATGCCACCTCACCAATAGAGGTTTCAAGATTACTGTTGGACCATAAAAATCTTATAAGGTGTCCATAGCCTGCCATGAAACTTGCACTATTAATTCAAATGGCATGACAATGTTTATATTTTATAATCATTTATTTCTGATACGCCTTCATTTTTGTCTCCCTCAAAGCAGTGGAAGGCTTATTATTTATTTTGGTGAGTTTTTTCTGTTGTGGCAAGTGGAAGGAAGTAGGTGAGATGAGCCACGTGAAAAGAGGTATATTTACCTGCCCAAGTATATATACTAACAACATTTGAGAATCACAAATAGTACAATGTAAGTTATAGTAAGTTAAAGCATTGTAACAACATTGATGAAGCTTAGGAAAAGTCCAACTCCGAAAATTGATCATTCAAACACCTATTTACTGTGACTGCTATGTCAAATTATTTGTGAGGATGCAAAGTAGCCATGGCCCCTGAGTTCAAGGTGCCAGCAACCTGGTTAATGAGGCAAAATAAATAACAGCAATAGCAAACATCTATATAGTGTTTTAAAGCTTGCAAAATGCTTTACATATATTTCATTTCATCCTCATAACCATTATCCTCATTCTATAAATGAAGAAACTGAGGCTAAGAGAGTCAGAGAGAGAATGACTTATCCAGGATCACACAGGCAGTAAGTTCTGAAACAGGATTTGAATTCAGGTCTTCTTGCTTCTAATACCAGCCCTCTATCTACAACTTCACCTAGCTGCCTCAATGATAATAATAGTTAACGTACATATCAATCAATTGGTCAAAAATCATTGAATAATGTGTCCTATGTGTCAGGCATTGTGCTAAGCTCTGGAGATACAAAGATATATCTCAAGAGATTTACATGGGGGTGGGGAGGGAGGGGAGGCAGAAAGCTCACCATTGAATATAACACTATTGTTAAAAAAAAATCTCATGTACATTATCCTAGTAACCATATGAAGTAGGCAGAAATAGAATTTCTCCACTCTAAGATGAAGAAACAGATTCAGAAATAGTACATGATTTGTCTACCTCCCTCCTGGGGTACTATCACACACTCTTAGCATATGATGTGACCCAAAAGACCCAATTCCCTAAGGCCCATTTCATCTGAGGCAAAAGTAATGAGGAAACCAGCCTCCTCAGTCAAACCTCCATCTTAATAATAAGTAGGGGAAAATTAGATCAACCACATTTTTCAGCCATATCTGATTCTGATGTTTTAGCATTGACATTCATGATGTCATATAAAGCCAAGATTCTGAGATGAGAGTTTAAATTCCAGCTTCTCCTTCCCTCAAGGAAAACTTTGCAAAGGCTCTCACCACCCTCATTGGTGCATTCTAATTCACTATCTAGAAACCCCCTTTTAAGGGGCATTTTGGTGGTGTCCACCCTTCAAGGGACCCCAGATACTACAGGGGCTCTCTTGGCTAACTCCTGCCCACATGGAGTCCAATAAAGGGATCCAAGTTGTTCCTGAAGGTAGAGAGCAGCCCCGATGGTTTTAACACTCAAACAATTCTTCGCATTCAAGATTGTAGAGGATGGGTTAGGAGGTGTTGGGGCTCTTCCCCCCAACCCCACAGTGGTCACTGGGTAGAAACTAGTGGAGTGTTTCCTAGAATTCACTATTAGGCTTGATAAAAAGAATGGCACCCCACCTTCATCTCCCAGGAGGTAAAGTTCCTTCTCTCTTACCAGAAGTCTTCAAGCAGAGGCTAGGTGACCATGGGTCACTAGGTGGCAACTAGATGGCCTCTGAAGTTCCTTCCAACTGAGATTGGATGACTCCCAGTGCTGCCACCCTTAATAGAGACAGACAATAGAGAGGCACAAATCAAACCATAAAAGGAGAGTGAGAAAGGCAAAAGCCAAATGAATAGATGCAAAGATGAAAGCAAACAGAAAGTCCAGAGAAAAAAGGAAATGACCAAGGGCCAGAGCAGTGCCCAGAATGTAGCAAGCAAGAAAGAAACCAAGGGAAAGGGAGGGGAAGAAAGAGGAAAAGGGAGAGGAGAGGGGTGAGAAAGGAAGAAGGAAAAGCAAAAAGAGGGCAAAGGAGAGAAGGGAGAACATTACTAGCATAGGCAACATTACCAGTTATATGGTGTTGGAGTAGGGAAACCATTGCTTTCAATTCCCCCTGAACAGTCAGACCACAAAGTAGGTCCTGCTACACTGGAATAGGCCAAATCCATCATTAGATGGTAAGAGAACTCTGTTTTCCAGGAATGAGAATGCCCCCCATCAAGTTTGCCTGTGTGATTTGTCTTTCCTGAGGAAAGTTTCCCAGCTTGGGAGTTGGGTGGGGGAACAACTGTCCTTTCACCCCTACCCCCTGCATCATTTTAAATCAAAAGAGATCCTTATGGGACCGCGGCTGGAAGAAAGAGGAGCAACAGCATCAGGGAAGAGGGAGGGCACAAAGGGAAGTCAGTGGATGATGATGGAGGAGAAATCTTGATTACACAGGCCACTCTAAACGAGAATTGTCCAAGCTGATCTCCATGTGAGCCACGGACACAAGATAGAAGATCTTTGCCTAATAAAGCTGAACTCCATCCTGGTTTTCTGCAGTTCCTCAGTTTCCTGACCCTCAAGAATCCCTCCGGACCTGAGTCCAGAAAGTCCCCTTACCTAAGATGACAAACATAGCGTCTATTGAAACTAAAATCACTTCCCTAACCCCCTCCACCATATATATATATGTGTGTGTGTGTGTGTGTGTGTGTGTGTATGTATGTATATGTATTTATGTATATGTGTATATACACATACATACACACATATATACATCTATATACATATACATTCTAAACACACACACAAAAATGCACAAACACAAACAAGAAAATGACATGAGACAACAGCTGTTTATCTCCTTTCCTGTTTCTGATAATTCTGACTTTTTTTAGAAAGACAAGAATTTGGTAGCAGAGACACATGAGGCCATTTTCTTTCCAGAAGTGATTGGGCTTCTAAGAAACTATGACTGCAGTATGTTTGCAAAATGCTGTTGAGAAATGGACCTTGAGGAGTCAAAGCCGCTAGAGTCCTTGGAAAAAAATGTACTCGCATTCAGTGTGGACTTTATTAAAAATAGTTCACATTTATATAATGTTTTAAAATCCATGTATAAGGTGTCCCCCTCATAACAGCCTTGTGAGGTAGATGGTACAAATATTATCATTCCTTCTTTTCAATAGAAGAAATCTTTTTCTCAAAGCATTACTCAAGGTCACACAGCCAGGGAGAATCAGGGCTAAGTTTCAATCCCATATCTTCCCTGACTCCAAATTCAGGGCTTGATGCCTCTCTTATACAATGCAATGAAAATAGTTCCTCATATATATATAGTGCTTTATGATTTTTAAAACACTCATATCTATCACCTCATTTTTATCAATTTTTTACATCAATCTTGTGATATCCAAGGGCTGGTATGAACAGGTCCATTTTACAGATGAGAAAACTAAAGTCAATGACATTCAATGTGCTCATATATTCCAACGACAAAGAAAATTCAAACCCAGATCTCTTGACTCCTTGTAGGAGGCGCTAGGATTCCTGAAAGACCTTTGGATCACCAAATTTGGTTGAGGGAAAGCTCCTATATAACACCAATGGAAACATTATAAAATAGTTTTTCTTTACAAATACCAGGAGGGAATCTTAAGAGCACTCATATGGAATGAATTAGAAACAGTCTCTGCTCTGGTTTCTGGGGGAAAATACATGCATACATACATACATATATATGTATGTATATATATTAGTGAGGATAGATTTAAGTTAATCAATCATCTCTCCCAGGTGTATTTACATTTTCTACCTGATGTCCAAGTGGGGAATAAACATTTATCCCTTGTTAAAGGAATTTAATGCATGAAACAGTAGGGTCAGGGAGGAAGGGAGGCATTTTGGAAAATTAGGAAGCAAAATGGTTTCCTACACACAGTATCTAGATCTAAGGCCAGGACTGTGTTCTTGTGCTTGTAGAACTTAACAAGGTGGGAAGATAAACCATATTTCCACTTTTCATGTTGCCATCTCCTAGAATATCAGTTTTATATTTTGAAAATTCTCCCTTGAAACAAACCCTTTTTCCAATTGAAGCCTCCCATTATACTATCTACCTGCACAACGATTTGTCCATATACTTACCAATCAATGGACAGTCATTGTTTGTTTCCAGGTTTTTTTGTTTTTGTTTTTGTTTTTTGGTTACCACAAATACGTATGACCATTTAGGTATATATGGGATTTTTCTCTCTTTGACCTCCTCAGGGAATATGTTCAGTAGCAGGATATCTGGGTCGAAGGAATGGTAATATTTATACCATGTATTTCATCAAGTTTTTATAAGCAGTGTGACCCTAGGAAAAGGAAATAACCTCTTTGAGCCTTAGTTTCTTCCTCTATAAAGTGAGGATGGTCATACTTATACCACTCACCTCACAGGGTCATTGTGAGTCAAGTCTTTTGTAAATCACAAAGCACTTCCTAAGCCTGAGTTTGTCCTTGATGCTTCATGGGACCTGTGATCTCACAGATATAGGATTCACATCCCTTGTGCAGATCAAAAGTCATTCACAGCTTGTCATCCCTATGGGATTCTTACCCAAGTTTTGCCATAGATCCACACTGTGGGCATTTGTCTTTAGGATAAAAAATAATAATAATAATTTCTTGGGTATTAGTGCAATCCCTTGGGCTGCCTATTCACTCTCCTTGGCTCTCATGACATAACTCTCCCACCTCCTTTTCTGATTCTACATTTCCTGGAGGGGATCAATCCTTAGCACCACTCTTATGGAGAGAACATTGGGAATATGTCACAGCCTACTTTATATGTGCCTCCTATTTGCTTTTGTTCAGATTATGCGAATGTATTGGCACTTAGAAAGGGAATTCCTATTGTAGAAACTGCATTGACCAATGTAGAATAGTTTTGTATCTTATGGTCTTGTTGAGTGGGACTCGAGGAGTTAAGTGACTTAACCTGTGCTCACACAGCCTTTATGTGTCTGAGATGGGATGTTGTTACCTTCATTTTACAAGTAAGGAAATTGAGATTCAGAGTAATTTACCCATGATGCCATGATTAGTAAGAGTCAGAGTGGGGCTTTAAAGCCAACTACAGCTCTCTATCACACTGTCCTACATTACTTTTCTTTTAAAAAATATTTATTTTTGTATCAATAGTTATTATCTCTTCTGATACTCATAACAACCATGTGAAGGCAGGTGTTTGGAGTATCCCCATTTTGTGGATTAACATAATGTCCACTCTGATATAGCTGGCAAGTGTCAGAGGTGAGATTTGAATCCAGGCATCCTAACCTTCCAAATCCCACACTCCATCCACTAGTTCAGACTGCATATCACCATACTGCTTCTCTTAACATGAAAGACATGCGATTCATTGAATGTTAAATGCAGTGCTCCACTTCATAAGAACACAATCAACCCCTTAGGTTCCCAAAGAACAAACAGAGAAAATCCATCCCTCTCTTTCTGCTCTGTCCCCAACCTATCACATCTCACTCATCCTTCCAGACCTGCTTGTCTCTTCCATGAAGTCCATCCCACCTGCCCAGCTGGAAATGAGCTCTCCTTCTGAGCTCCTCTAATCCCCCTTGTCTCTGCAACTTATTTAGCAATTAATCATGTACAGTCTTGAAACACCCCTCTATTGATGTCCTGAGCCACTATTTAAATCTTTTTTTGTTCTTTCATTTTTCACATGTCTATGCCTTGTCTCTCCAGGTAGATTTAAAGTCTCTAGCGGGCAGGGATTGAGTCTTCCCTATTTTTACATCTCCCCCCACCTCCACCCGCATTTTCTGAATATAGACCTCGGTACTTAGCAGACTTTACATCAGGGTTTGTCAATTTGGTTTTAATGGCATCCTGAGGCTGTTCATCTTCTCTGAGTCATCCTTCCTTCTCTTCACCTCTTCCTGGCATGTTCCTAGAGGTCTTATTCTCCCTCAAACCACAAAATTAAAATGAAACAATTCAACCTGTTAAAAAAAAAGACCCAAAATAGTACCACGAGTCTTTCATAGAAGCAATGTCACTCCCTGGGCTGCCACAGCATCTGGAATTGGGGTCATCAGTGGCTTGGCACTGTTCCACCTCAGCAGGTTTCTGGAGGCTCACTGCTTCCAAGTCTCAGGTACCTTTTCTTAGCTCAGCCTAAACGCCTCTGGGGAAACACTCTCTGGGGAAATCCAGTTCAGAAGGATGTTGATGCCTAAGAATTACCACCTTAATAGTCACTACATTGGCTATATTCAGGGAATCCAAGTCTGCATTATTTGTGACCCTAACCTCAAGGGGCAGACAGTCTATGATGATTATACATGTAGCAAGTCTCATTCAAGGTCACCTTAGGCACAATTGGGAAGGAAGTTAAGCTTGCCTTCAGTGCCTCCATTTTCCTTCTGGATTATTTTCCTCTCTCTACAAGGGCCTGATGATTGCTCTCCCTCTCTCACTTCTTTCTGTCAAAGCTTGGAAAAGGTCTGCTATGGATCAATTTACACTTTAGTGTGAATTTAAGGCAGTCCAATAATGCCCCTACCAGTAGCAATTGGCCTTTAAGCAGGGAATTCCAACCTTCAGTATGTATTAAAGGAAATTTAAGTGTTAACAAGGACTGAGGATCTATTGGGAGTTGGGGGAAGGGAAGGTAAAGCCAAGGCCTTCTCTGATCTATGTACTTGCTTACTCTGCCTATCTGTAAGCCTAGCCCAGCCTTCATGTGACTATGGCACTCCATAGGCTGGTACAAAACGAATCACATTCCTTACTCAAAATTTATCATGTTCCATTGTCACTGTCTTCTACCCTGTCTTTTTTGTGCTCTTAAAACCCTCTTTCTTGGTGCCACCAGTCATTCTGGATTAGTTAAGCCACTGTTTTTTTGCAGCTTGTTTTTTTCCTCCCTAACAACTGTCTTCTAAGCCCTTTTGGCTGGCCAAACCAATGTTGTTCTCCTCCATCTCTCTTCAGAAGGCGCCTTATGCTTCAATTCTAGAAAGAATATGTTCCTCACTCTGGAATTTGGGAAATATAAATTTATCAGGTGTTCATTCGTTTATGAATTTACCAAGGAGTTAGTGGTTTTATGAAGAATTTTTCCATATAAAATCCCTTCCAGACACCTTAGGAACTCACTTGAAAGAACATAAACCAATCTGACTCAAGAAAAATGTTGTTCACCTTGCACTGGCCATTGACCAAACCAGTTTGGTTTGAATGAAGTCCACCAAATTACTTCTGAATGAAGATTTCACTGGACTCCATCCACTTTTCTGCTGGATGAAGAGAGGGAGGGTGATATGTCAAGGGCATTATGGAGACAAGGTTGTGTCTCTGAAGTTATAGTAACAAAGTCACTGAATCCAGGGTTAGAAAGCATCTCATAGATCTCTTCAATTCAATTGAGTAAGATATCCTACAACACACCTGATGAGTGATCATCCAGACTTTAAGACCTCCAGGAATGAATACTTTCACATCTCCTAAGCAAGCCCATTCCAATTTGGGACAATTTTGATAGGAAGTTTTCCTTTATGTCAAACCTAAACCTGACCCCCTGCATTTTCCAATTGTTCCTAGCTCTAGTCTCTAAGAACAAATTCAAGTTTAACCCTTCCACATGACAACTCTCCATTCCCTTAAGACTGCTAGCATGTCTGCCCCAACTCTTCTCTCCTTACAGGGATAATAATTATCAGGTTCATACAATTTAATTCTACAAATGAAAAAATGAGACCCAGAGAGGTTGTTTCTTGTCTTGTATCATACAGCTAGTAAGGGCCTAAGATAGGGTTTAAACCCTGGTCTTCTTGACTCCAAGCTCCATCCTTTATCCAGCATACCACCCGGCCCCCACAGGATAAACATCCTAATCCTCCAGTGGCATGATATCTGAAAAGATTCACCATCTTGTTCTCTTTTCTCTAACTTATCATTCCTAAAATGTTATTCAAAGGAAATTAATTAGACTATGAAGAATTGTTCCATTACCATAGCATTATTTCAGTGAACATTACTCACTGTATAATAATAATAATAATTCCTTTATGGCTTGTTTGACTCTTTTTTTGGTGAGGCAATCAGGGTTAAGTGACTTGTCCAGGGTCATACAGCTAGTGAGTGTCAAGTGTCTAAGGTCGGATTTGAACGCAGGCTGGAGGCACCTAGCTGCCCCAGGTTGCTTGACTCTTACAAAAGTGTTTTGGTGTGGAGGCAATAGAGCTGGATTTATAAAGTCCAGAAGATCTGAATTTGAATGCAGATTCTGAAACTTGCAATCTCCATGAATTTGGGAATGTCATTTATTCACCATAGGCTCTTGTTTCATTCATATGTAAAATGAAGTGATTGGGCTAACTGATCTCTAAGATTCCCTGCAGCTCCAAATGATCTTATGATTTATTATTTTCTTTGATCCTCACAACAACCTTCTGAGGTAAATGGTACCAAGTTTATCTTCCCCATTTTACATGAGGAAAGTAAAAATCAACAACGTTAGGAAACTGAGCAATGATGACACAGCAGGTGAATGATAGAACTAGATTCTTTCTTATTGTTCCAAATACAAATGCCCTTCCTACATCTAAGTCAGAGTAGTATAGTGAGGAAAAATGAATTAAATTCAGAGTCAAAGTCTTGGGTTCAATTCTGATTCTCCTCCTTACTAACCTGTGTGACTGTGGATAGGTCACTTCATTTCTCCAAGCCTCAGTTTCCTCATCAGTAAAACAAAAGGGTTAGACTAGATTACTAGGGTCCTTTCTAACTCTGAATCCTATAAACCCGTATAGAGATATAATAAATTTATATGTTCTCCTAGAGTTTAAATTAAGCTTAATTCAGTGAGAGTAGCAACCTCTGCTCTCAGATTTTTTTTCCCTAAAACCATGAGATTCTGCCCTTTATAACGGTACAGTACATATGGGGACCACACAACCCCCGTGGGAGAATAACTGAGTGCACTCAGAACTGCCGCACTGCTTGTCTTGGGAGCAGAAGAGCTCTGTCCAATTCTCTTTTAAGCTCCTACACTGTACGAGGTTCCAAGCATACAAAGATAGGTAAGAAACGGATCCTATTCTCATTCTTATTTATCATATAGATGAAAAGATTTGTGTAAAAAATAAATGATACAAGAGATAGTTAAATAAGAGTGATCAACTTTTGACATTAAACCAGCTTCTCCTCCTGGATATTTTAGCCATGTATTTCTATGACTCTCTTCTCTGCTGGTTCTCTTCCTAGCTCTATTTGATAATTCCTCATCAGTATCTTCTGCTGCTGAATCATCATCAGCTCCATCCTGAGCCCTCTTCTTCTCTCTTTCCACATTTCTCTCTTGGTTACCTCATCAGTTCCCATGGGTTCAACTATTATCTCTGTTCAGATGACTCCCAAATCTAGATATCCAAGCATAACCCTCCTTCTAAACTCATTTCAGATCTTCAACTGTCTGTTTCAGTTTTTCCTTGATATCCCACAGGCATCTTAAACCCCTCATGTGCAAAAACAAGATAATTAACACCCCCTCCCCAAAAAAAGAAAAAATCCATCCTCCTTTAATCTTTCCTTTTTCTGTCAAAGGCTTTCTCATACTTCTACTTCTCAGTGGATAGAGTGCTGGGTCTGGAATCAGGGAATTCAAAGCCCCAGACACTTACTAGCAGTGTGTGACCCCGGGCAAATCACTTAACCTCTCTCTGCCTCAGTTTCAGTTGTAAAATGGGGATAATAATTGTACCCAAAGTTGTTATGAGATATTTCTAAAGTGTTTAACATGGTGACTTGCATATAGTAGATGCTTAGCTATCATTACTATATAGTAATGCTAGCTATTATTATCATTGTTATTATTATTGTTAACTTAGAGTTATTCTTAACTCTCCATTCTCACCCATTACCCATATCTAGTCAATTGCCAAGTCAATCAATCAACAAGAACTTATGAGGACAGGTAGGTGGTGCAGTACATAGAGTGCCAGGTCTGAAGTCAGGAAGACATAAGCTCAAATCTGATCTCAGACATTTACTGGCTATGTGACCCTGGGCAAGTTACTTACCCTCTACTTGCCTCAGTTTCTTTATCTGTAAAATGTAGAAAATAATAGTACCTACCTACCTCCTAGGGTTGTTGTAAAGATCAAATAAAATAATAATTGTAATGTTTTTAGCACAATGCCCGGAATATAGCAAGCACTGAATAAATGCTGGCTATTATTATTTATTAAGCACCTGCTGTGCGTCATGTACTATGTTGGGGATAGGGGATACAAATGCAAGAGGAGCAATAGTCCTTGCCCCCAAGGAGTGTACAGTCCATCAAATATCAGGAACACATATAAAAATACAAAAAATAAATACAAGGTATATTGAGGGAAGGTCCTAACATCTAGGGCTATCGAAAAAGGCTTCATATGAAATTTGGCATTGGAGCTGAGCTTTGACAGAATTTAGGAATTTTAAGAGATAGAAGTGAGGAAGAAGAACTTTTAGACATGAAGGGCAGCCTGCGCAAAAACGTGGATGTGGGAGTGGAATGAGATGCATAAGGATAAGAAAGGAAGAAAATTTGACCAGAATATGGAGGGCATCAGTTTCATGATTGCTCACACTCATATAGTATCTATAGTTTACAAAGCCCTTTCTTCACAATTATCCTGTATTGTAAGTAGTATAAGCATAGGATTTGGGATACTTCCTTTCAAATTTGGGACCTCAAGTAAAGTTTCCTTATATTCGAGGTGGTCCGTGGATCCTCTTAAAACCATAACTTATAAGCTTATAAGTCCCCACCCCACAATTTTTTTTATTTCACTAACTAGCTAAATAATATAATTATTTTAGAACAAAATCACTTAATCAAATGGCATAGCAAGAAAAATAGTAATGGATGATTCCCTCCATAAACCTGGGGTATGCTCTCCCACAAATACATATTGTATCAGTGATGGACATGCGTAGATATAACTCATAGGGTCACAGACATTGAGAACATGTGTGGTCAAGGTACAGCCTGAAGGGACAGTAGAGAGCCATTGATGTCTTCTGAGTTTATATCATTGCACTGCTTTCTCTGAGCCTCTTCCTTCTGGGACACTACTCCTAGATGGACCTTCTCTTGGTTGTTTCATTGTATCTCTTTTTCTACTCACGTTTACCTCTCTATGTTGGGCTTCTTTGATCTGTACTGGGTGAATTACTCTGATGACCTTGTGTCTTGTAGGTAATGATCCTGGATACCAGCATTTGTGTTTTATCTCTTCTAAGCTACCTGCTGGCCATTTCAGTTCTAGTATTCTCAGATGAGTTGACTAGAAAGCCTCTCCCTGATAAGGACTGGCTGATAGCCTTTTAGTCATAGTCACAATCTATGAGCCACCATATTCAGCCAAACAGATTATGACCAGTAAGTACGGCAGAGTATGACACTTACATCGAAAGTCTTTTAACCTCAGAGCCTGGGGCTGAGATTGAAATACTTTGGCCCAAACAATTATCTCCCAAACAAGTCTCCACTAACCTATCCCATATTCTTATCTTTATAATTCATATCTGTCAATAACAAAATACTCTTATTTTCCAGCTGTATTTTGATAAATGAAATCCTTGCTACCTACCCATGCAAGTATCATTATATCTTACAGCTGAGAAAACTGATTATCAAAGAGAAGTGATTTGCTCATGATCATGCTGCTAGTTAATATGAGTTGATATATAAACTCCAAACCCTTCATCTCACACCTAACATTTCAACCACTATGTCATTTGACAATATATAATAACCATAGAATCACAGAATTTAAGTTGTGAGGATCCTCAGCAACCATCTAATCCAATCTATAAATGAAAGGAATACCAGCTATAAAAACCTTACAATGATCATGTAAAAGGATGTCATATATATATATATATATATGTATATATATATATGTATATATATATATGTATATATATATGTATATATATATATATGTATATATATATATAAATCCTTCCTATTATCATAAGTCATGAGTCAGAACCTTAGAGGCTGTCTATCTAATCCAATTCATTCCAATTTTACAGATGAGAAAACTGAGGTGAAGGGAGTTTAAGTGGAATGCCTAAATATTTTTGAAGCAAATATTTAAATCTAGGCCCTTTAACTCCAGAGTTCTCTCCATTGCACCACACTCCCTCTTCATGGCTAAAGACTAGCTTTGACAACCATTGGAAAACTCAGTTCTTATTCACTCCAATCAGCAGCCTTGGCCCCTTTGCATGAACCCTTTCCAGGCCTTATCTGTTCTGCTCAAACTCAGGGATGTTTCCCATCTCTCCTTTGGATTACCAGCTGCCTTACCCTTTTCTATGTCACAGCTGATTTCCCGTGTGAGTTTCAATGTATCATAAGAGGAGGAGGAGGAGAAAGAGGAAAAGAAAGAAAAAGAAGAGGAAGAAGAAACAAAATGAGCTGATTTCATCTCCCCATACTTCACTTTCCATTTCCCCTTTCTCCTTAGCTCCCCTCTTGCTTGACACTGCTCCCTCCCCTCCATAGCTTGTTGCTACTTACATCAGGACCCCTCATTAACCCATTGAACACATAAGGTTTCAAAATCTTGGGAAAGGCAGTTTGGGAGGTGAATTGTGTTCTCCGACAAGTATGTAAAGCATCAGATGATATACTATATCTGAAAGGTCCCATTACGGGAGATTTACAATTCAGCTCTAAGGTTACACTCCAGGTTGAGATTGGCTGACAAGGTCTCAGCTTGGGTTAGATTTATTCATACATATTAAATTATTTTTTTTAATTAGTTTGGTGCCCAGGTCATTTCTAAACTGAAGGAATGTGAAATAAATAAACAACTTCCTGAAACAAAAAAGAAGCAGACCATGGTTTGTGTTAGTTACTGGGTTTATACTGAAATGCTTCAGGTTCCCAAGTCATTAAACACTTCTACACATAGACTGAAACACCACAGGGCCATGTTAAGCTTAGACCTCTGCAAATCAGTTCCTGCTGTCACCAGTCTCCCCTCATCTCTAGGGCTCAGAGATTCATGTTTCCCTAGCAAGAGTCAAATGTCTGCAATGGGGTAGAAAGGGACAAGTTTGGCTTCCCTGGATTCCCTCTCTGGCTAGCATCCATTCTGCATCCCCAGTGTAGGGATTATGCGTGGGAGAGGTCAAGGGAAGGTATTTGTGTCTGGCAGATTGTGGAGAGGAGGTTCTAATCACACAAACACATACCCCAGATGGTAAATAAATGAGAAAAGAAGCCAACAGAGCCAAGAGTTATTCTGGGAGCAAATCTATGGAGCTTTGAACAGCTTTTCATTCCCATAATGTAGCTCTATGATTGACAGTCACTCTGGATGGATGGATGGGGTAGGCATTTATTAAACTAGTTTGTTGGTCTAACCAGGACATCTTTCCAAAGTCAATAGCTCTTGATGCTTCAGAGAGATGTAATACAACTTTTTTTTCCAGTACCTGGCCAAAGATGTCCGTCAAATATATTGTGTTCAGTGTGGTAACCAGGGGATCTGATGACAAAACTGGGGTAGGGAAGGTAACAGGTCAAGGATTTCCTAATTCATTGAATTACCATTCCAGTGAATGAATTTCTGAGTAATAGTACTACCAAACCAAAACAACAGGGCATAGTGACTAGAATCTTGACCTCAGAGTCAGGAAGATCTCCTTTCCAAGACCACTTCTGTAACTTACTAGCTATATGACCATGGGCAAGTCACTTAAACACTCTGAGCCTCAGTTTCCTCATCTATAAAGTACAGAGAACAGTGTCTCTTTCACAAGTTTGTTGTGAAGATAAAATGAGGTAATTTATGTAAAGTGCCTTGTAAACTGTAAAAAAGGTTGTGTAAATGTGGGCTATTATTATTATTCTGATGTAGGGAGATGGCATTTAAAGAGATTTTGACTACAGACTTCCTTTAGTACTTCATTGTGTTATAGTGGTGAGACTAGATTCTCAAAGGCTTTGCCAGTAAAGTTCAAGATCTAACAGGTCTACCAAGGACCAGGCAGGTAATGCACTATATTGAGTTCAGTCTATTGTTGTTTCCCAAAGTTATAAGCATTGTGAATGCCCAGAAGGTGCCAGTGGCTACCACTTCATTTATGGCTGCCTCACTCAAGGAGAAGATGGATGGGGTGTTGAATATTCAGAGGACATTGTAAAGATTCCCTCTCCTTATCAAGACTTACAGAAAGCCCTTCACCAAGAAAAAGTAAATTGGTTTCCATCTCCCCTACCATGATCATGACAGTTCCATAGACACCAGTTACCTCATACAAAACACAATGCACTCCCATTCAAATTATTTTATACATCAAATGACTGAGCAATACCAATTTTACTAGTGTATATTCAAACAAATGTAAAGAAAGGATTTTCCTGGTATTCATGGTCATTGACAAGGTATCTCTATACTTTTTTCTCCTAGCATGGTGGTGAGCTATTCCTATACCTCAATGCCTAGTTCTGAACAGAATAACCATTCATAAAGAGCAAGCAGCTCTTAGTACATCACAGATATTTTGGGAGTAGAGTTCAGGTCTATATCAGGTTGGATTTATGAAAAGCATTATCTCAGAAAAGAGACTAGAGATAACTGGAAGAGAGCCTTGTAGACATTGTTTAAACAGTATAAACATCTGACCACACTCTCTGAGTTAGTCTAGGAACCTGTGATCTTGCAATAATTGATCAATGTGGTTCTTGAAGACTTTATCAACCAGCATATATTGAAATATTTAGATCTGTTCATTTTCTCTTGGCATATACAGGAGAGGGCACATATTTCAGAAAGTATTAACCCAATTACCTCACTATGGCTTATGTTGCAAGCCCAAAAGTTCTGTTTTTCTACCAGAATTAGGTATGTTTCTAGAAATTCTTATTAGATCCAAGGATAATGGGACAGAAACTGGACCTGTGATTTCACTGACATAAGGTACTCTCAGGTAAGGAAACTCTTTCACTCAATGCAGGTCAGCATTTTCCCTGAAATTCTATTTTTTAGACAGTTGCCTAAAGTACTGAGATTAAATTCCTTGTGCAGGATTCGATGTCAGTATGAGTGTCAATGGTGCGACTTGCGCCCAGCTTTTCTGATAGGCATTAAAGTTCTTGATTCGTATCTCCTCAGATGTTCCCTCTTGATGAGAAAGTGAGAGAGTGAGCCCATAGGACTTCATCCTGCTACTGTACCGCCATTACTCCATGCCCCTAGAAGAACAGTAGCTGGAAAGGTTCATACTTGCTGCTATACATACATGCAACCAGAAATAGCATCTATTATTATTATTCTGATGTAGGGAGATGGTATTTAAAGAGATTTTGACCACAGACTTCCTTTAGTACTTCATTGTGTTATAGTGGTGAGACTAGATTCTCAAAGGCTTTGCCAGTAAAGTTCAAGGTGTAACAGGTCTACCAAGGACCAGGCAGGTAATGTACTGTATTGAGTTCAGGCTATTGTTGTTTCCCAAAGTTATAACCATTGTGAATGCCCAGAAGGTGTCAGTGGCTACCACTTCATTTATGGCTGCCTCACTCAAGGAGAAGATGGACATTGAATATTCAGAGGACATCTCCACCTGGGCCTCCCGGGCCTCAGGTTCCCCAAACTTTGACCCAGCCTATCTGTGTTTTCACTCCAAGTGTGTGGATCACTCCAAGGGGAAAAAATGAGAAAATAGCAGAATCTACCAGGTATGGAGAACAAATAACATCTTAAAAGCCTTAAGAAGGCCTTCTTATAGTGATGACACTTTGGGGGCAGGGTAGGGTCATCAATGGGTGCCTAACTCCTTCCAGGTGATGCTGTTTCTGGAGCAGATACGGTAGCTATAGCTTCTGGCATGGTTTCTTTCCTCTGAACCCTATAAGTTCCTGGGACAAGTAAGGCCTTGGGTTCTAACCTTTCCCCAATAAGTTTTGCTTCAGTGTCTCTCTCATAGAAATCTCAGAGGTATCTGTCTCCATATCACCCTCTTCATTTCCTCCCCTCCCCTACACATATGCCCATAAAAGAGAACAAGAATTAGGATGTAACACTAAGGCCATGCTCATGAATGCCTTCCTCAAGGGACCCTCCTGCTTGAGTAGTACAGAGTAGTGGCCTTACAGCATAAGGGGTAGTCTCTTTACTCTAATATCTCCTTGTATAATCAGGTTCTATTAGCTTGAGTATTTTAGGAATACTTCCTATAAAAATCCATTGTTCCTGAAAAAGAGCACAAAGTCTTTTCTCCAGCCAGGGAGGCCCAGGCTTGTACAGAGGCTAGATCCATTTATAGCCTTTCTGGTACTGGCAGAGGCAGTGGGTACAGACTAGAGAAATGTGGCCAACCAAGAAGTTTGTCTCTTTCCCCCTTCTTCATCAGAGCCTAGAGTACAGAACTCTCCTGAATGGTATTGATCTTCAGCTTGGATTCCTGGCTCTCTTCTCTCTGATATTTGGTGAAGCCCAAAAGATGACAATTATGGAAATGTTTCCATAATTTGTATAGCAAATGATAGCCTCTACGTGAAGCCATGCCAGCAAGGCAAAGCATTAGGCTTTCTTCACAGACAATATTTGATCCATTTTGTCAAGTCACTAACATGTCCACCAAAGGAAGAGAAATGAGTAATTATATAGTACCTACTTTGTGGCAGGCACTTTGCAAATATCTCATTTTGAGACACAACAACCATGTGAGGTTGGTACTGTTTTTATCCCCATTTTATGTTGAGGACACTAAGGCAGATAGATAAAATGACTTGTCAAAGGTCACACACCTAGCAAGTATCTGAGGCAATATTTGAACTCAGGTCTTTTTAACTCCAGCCCCAATGTTCTACCCACTGAGTCACTTAGCTGCCTCTAATATCAGCATTACAGCTATCGTCTGGTAACAAGACCATCTCTTTTCCTTAGTTTCCTGTAATAAACACTGCTATTGGCTTCTTGATAAACTTCTCTTACCATTAAAAAAAATCTGAGTTTGGAATACTCTAGTGGCTATAGAAGAATGTTGACTTTTTATCTACAAATGATGATGGTTTGCTAATCTATGGGCTAGAGTATGACTGAAACATTCTAGTAGAACAAGAGTATCCAGACCCACCATGACGGAGGCAGTAGAGTCCAGAGGGTGGGACTCAGGCAGAATAAGGCTTGCTTTCCATAGCTCGGGAAGTAGGGTTAGCACAGAAATCAGAAGTCACAGAGATACCCTGACTGGACCCAGGAAAGGAGAGTGAGTCTACCAAGCTGAGGATATATCAAGAATAATGGTGTTTGGGATGCCTGAGACAGGTCACAAGGCCCAATGAGAAACTAAGTTCCAGGCCAAGAGATTACATGAAGGGTCAGGAAGTCATGGTCTAGTTGTGGGGGACCAAGGCTGGTCTTGGAAGAAGAGATGGCAGCTAGGTTGTATAGCTCTGGACTTGGAGGCAGGAAGACTTAAGTTCAAATCCTGCCTCACATATTAGCTGTGTGACTCTGGGCAAGTCATTTAATCTCTCCTGCCTCAATTTCCTCATTTGTGAAACAAAGATAATAATAGCACCCCTCACAGGGTGGTTGTAAGGATCAAATGAGATAACATTTATAAAGTGTTTTGTAACACCTTAAAGTGCTATATAAATGCTATTATTATTGTTGTTGTTATTATTATTCTGAAGTATGATTTCAGGAAAGTTCATTATGCCTATCATTCCCAAAATCTTCCACCACCTGCTCCTTCAAACATGAAACTTTGCCATCAGAGCCTTGAATGCATGTATCAGATCCTTTCCTGAAAGCAGGTTTTATTGTCAGGAATAGAATATGAGCCAGTTGGGGCACCTGAGGTGGGAGGGGAAGGAAAACTCTCCCCCTGCATCCCAAGAAAGAAAGAAGGTACAGACATGGGAAGTGGGCAGTTCTAAAGTCAACACCACCCAATTTTGCCCTGAGCCAGCACACATGGAAATTCCTGTCTGGACCCATTGTTGCACCCCAGTTGATTTCAGGACACTAGGAAGAAGCCCTGAAGTCACTGCTTGGGATGGTACGTGCCCTGCCCTTTCCTTTCATAATAGGCTCACATTTCTTCCCCTGACAATACCTTTCAACTCATCAGGAAAAGGAAGGGGAAAAACAGCTCACATGTAGAGGTTCCCTGATAATGCTATTGCCTGGCTAGAAGGATGGTCTGATTTTTCCACCAAGCAATTACTTAAATGGTGTTTTGGTCCTTTTTTCTCTGGAGCAGGACATAACCTTTATTGACATTGTGGCTGCTGCCACATCTGTTACGTTGACAGAGAGACGGAGCGGGGCCCAATCCTAATGATGGATTTGTCGTTGTCAAACCTTCAGAACTATTTGTCACAAGGGGCAAGAGGGAGCCTGTTGTGAATGAAGGGATCCCCAGTCCCTGAAAAGAGGGACCCTCCTGCCTCGATGTGCAGACATCCGCCATGTACAGACATCCGCATGCTCCTTCTTCCTCCACCTCTCAGGTGGGCTTGAGTCTCGAACATGCCTCATTTCTAACAGGACCTCTTCCATCCCTATTTGCAGATAACCACCATGATCCTTCCTCCTTTATTTCTAAGGTGGGCTAGAGTCAAAAGGAATGTGCCCTGTTTCTAACAGGACATCTTTCACTGGTTCTGACTGGCAAATACAACAGCAGTAAGCAGTGTTCCACACGCCAGGAACACAATGTCTCCGGTATCCATAGAGAAGTCCTATAAATCTATCTCCCAAAGATAAATGAATGTCAGAAGAAAATAGGGGGAAAAGGGACCCTAGTAATATCTACAGAGCAGAGAGAGCCATTGATAGAGATCTCTGTCAGTCCATTAATAATAACTACATATGGTGTTCCTTCAGGTTCTTCTTTCTATATTAATCATAAGCATTTTATATAATAAACCTCTGTTTGTCCCCACAATCTAGGACACCCTTATTCCCATTTGGAGCCCTTAATGATTTAGCAATCCCAACCAGACTTGGCATTTGAAAGGACGGTTGTAGTTATAGTCTATCCTGAACTGAGGTCCTTTGGAGGTAATAAAACACAAAGGAGATGCTATCTAGTGGGTTTGGAGGATTTCATTCCCTTGAAAGTCAAGGAGACAGCTGATTTAAAGTTTCCAGCTAGGTCATACAAAAGTCAGTGGCAGCTACATCCAGCTGAGTTCAGAGTTTGAATATTTATGGTGTCAATCTGAAATCCAGATAACCACAAATAATCTAAATCCATTAACTCCCCCTCCACAAGGAAAGCTTTCTGGCTGCTAATACTGTGATTGCTAGGTTACCACAGGCCTAACACATGGACTTCTTGGATCAGGGCTTTTTTCTTTAAGGTAATTTCTCTTTTTGTGCAGTTGTGTCAGACCAGTTCTTGGTTCCATTATTCAGGAAATTCAGGCATGAACAGCTGTGTTGGGGATGTCCAGACCCTGCAAGAATTTTGGTCAATCAAGTTAGCCAAAATCAGAATAAGAAGCTGTCTCAGACAGACATCTCATAGCAGAACCATGCAATGATGATGCCTACTTAGCCTAACCCTCTGCAACCTGCATATGTTAAGCACATTAGTCAATAATAATACCTCTGGCATTTATCTCACACAGTTGCCTTGAGGAAACACCATAGCTAAGTGACTCAGTTGATAGAGGGCTGGACCTAGTGTCAGAAAGACCCGAGTTCAAATTTGGGCTCAGATATTTACTAGCTGTGTGACCCTCAGACAAGTTGCTTAGCCTTTGTATGCCTCAGTTTCATTATCTGTAAAATGGAGGTGATAAAAGCAGCTACCTCACAGGATTGTTGTATGGACCAAACAAGAAAACCTACATAAAGCACTTTCACAACATAAGTGCTAGAGATTAATAGTATTTTAATCATTATTGTTATAATGAGAAAATGCATATGAAACATTTTTGCAAATTGTTAATGAGAGAGTCCCATGTTAATGAGAGTTGTACTTGCTATTAAATCAATAAAGATAAATCAATGAATGAAGAAGCATTTATTAACCACTATGTTCCATGAAGTATGCTAAGTACTGTGGATACAAGAACATTTATATATCACCTACTATATGCCAGGCATGGTGCTAGGTGCTTTAAAATACTGTCTCACTTGATCCTCATGACAATCCTGGGATATTGAGGCTATTATCATTCCCATGTTATAGATGAGAAAACTGAGACAGACAGAGGTTAAGTGAAACAAATTTTTAAACAATCAAAACTGTCTCTGCCCTGAAGAAACTTATATTCTAATGGAGAAAGGGAACACAGATAAGAGAGTAGTAACCAGGGAGGATATTTTGGTGTGGGAAGTTATGGGAATGGTGAGTGGAGTCATAAGACAATTAATTAACATATCCAGTAATCACCTGATTTATCTATTTTTTTTTCCCTCAAGCAAAGAAAGTACCCACTCAGAGATAACTTTTCTCCTTTTTTCTAGAAATTTTCATCAGCTATACTAGGAAGTAGCTCTTGTTAAATCTTGAAGATTTACTTAGAATAGAAGCCAAAGACTCATCACCAAACCATTACATGGCCAAGGACCCTGACTTAGCAGGGACTTGGGCCCAAAGTTATGGTGGATAATACTGGGGGAAGGGTTCTAGAAAAGCCAATAAAGATAGGGCCTTCAAAGTCCCACATCTCAGAGAGGACAACCAACCCCTATAGTTTTCTTTGGACTGGGAGACTAAGTACAATATGAAAGAAATGCAAAATTTTTTTTCTCTTTTTCATGAAAACCAATGTTCCTCTAATTTATATTGGTTCCTTCATGACAGTTCTATTTCTGGAAACTTGATCATGACTAAGAGATGACTCTAGGATTCTTTTATTTCTACTTTTTATTAATTTGTTTATCTTTAGTTTTCAATATTTACTTCCACAAGATTTTGAGTTTCAAATTTTCTCCCCATCTCGTCACTCCCCCACCCCAAGATGGCATGCATTCTGAATACCCCTTCCCCTAATCTGACCCCCCTTCTATCTCTCCCCCCTTCTCTTATCCCCTTCCCCTTCAATTTTCCTGTAGGGCAGGATAGATTTCTATACCCCATTGCCTGTATTTCTTATTTACCAATTGCATGTGAAAACCATTTTTTTAAACGTGTTTTTAAAACTTTGGGTTCCAAATTTTCTCCCTTCCTTCCTCCCCACCCACCCTCATTGAGAAGGCAAGCAACTCAATACAGGTTATACATATGTAATCATGGAAAATACTTCCATAGTAGTCATGCTGTGGAAAACTAAGTATATTTCTCTTAATCTTATCCCACTCCCCATTTATTCTATTCTCTCTTTTGACCCTGTCCCTCCTTAGAAGTGTTTGCTTTCCCCTCCCCCAATCTCCCAATAAGTCTCTTCTGATTTTTCTTTCCTATTTATCTCTTCATGTTTCACTTGAGTCTTGTATTTGAAAGTCAAATTTTCTATTCAGCTCTGGTCTTTTCATCAAGAATGCTTGAAAGTCCTCTACTTCACTGAATGATCATTTTTTCCCCCTGAAGTATATTTCTCAGTTTTTCTGGGTAGGTGATTCTTGGCTGTAATCCTATCTCCTTTGCCCTCTGGAATATTATATTCCAAGCCCTCTGGACTCTTAATGTAGAAGCTGGTAAATCTCATGTTATCTTGATTATGTTTCCACAATACTTGAATTGTTTATTTATCTTTGCTTGCAATATTTTCTCCTCCACCTGGGAATTCTGGAATTTGGCTACTGTATTCTTAGGAGTTTTTCTTTGGGGATCTCTTCCAGGAAGTGATCAGTGGATTCTTTCAATTCCTATTTTTCCCTGTGATTCTAAAATATCAGGGCAGTTTTCCTTGATAATTTCATGAAAGATGATGTCTAGGTTCTTTTTTTGATCATGGCTTTCATATAGTCCAATAATTTTAAAATTATCTCTCCTGGATCTATTTTCTTTTTTTATTATTAATAAATTTATTTATTTTTTGTTTTCAACATTTACTTCCACAAGATTTTGAGTTCCACATTTTTGTCCCATCTCGCCCCTCCCAGTACCCCAAGATGGCATGCATTCTGAATACCCCTTCCTAGTCTGCCTTACCTTCTATCTCTCCCCCCCTTCTCTTATCCCATTCCCCTTCTATTTTCCCGTATGGCAGGATAGATTTCTGTATCCCATTTCCTGTATTTCTTATTTCCCAGTTGCATGTGAAAACATTTTTTTAAACATGTGTTTTTAAAACTTTGGGTTCCAAATTTTCTTCCTTCCTCCCTCCCCACCCACCCTCACTGAAAAGACAAGCAACTCAACATAGGGTACACATGTGCAGTTATGCAAAACACTTCCACAGTAAACATGCTGTGAAAAACTAACTCTATTTCCCTTAATGTTATCCCCCCATTTATTCTATTCTTTCTTTTGACCCTGTCCCTCCTGTTCTGGTTACCCCCCTTCCCAATCTGCCCTCCTCTCTATCGTACCCCTACGCTCTTGTCCCCTCCCCCCTCCATTTTCCTGGAGGGTAAGACAGATTTCCATACCCAATTGAGTGTGTAAGTTATTACCTCCGTAAGTCAAATCCTATGAGAATAAGATTCACTCATTCCCTCTCACCTTCCCTTGTTTCCGCTCCACTGGCATAGCCTTTTCTTTTCTGTTTTTTTTTTTTGTGAGATAATTTACATCATTCTACCCCTCCCTTTCTCCTTCTCCTAGTGTAATCCTCTCTCACCCCTTAATTTTATTCTCCAGATATGACCCCTTTATCTTCAACTCACACTGTGCCCTCTATCTATCTATCTGTCTCTCTCTCTCTCTCTTTCTCTCTCTCTCTCTCTCTCTATATATATATATATACATATAATTCTTTCCCTCCAACTACCTTAATACTGACAAAAGTCTTAAGAGTTACAAATATCATCTTTCCATTCAGGAATGTAAACAGTTCAGCCTTAATAAGTCTCTTATGATTTCTCTTTCCTGTTTACCTCTTCATGTTGCACTTGAGTTTTGTATTTGAAAGTCAAATTTTATATTCAGCTCTGGTCTTTTCATCAAGAATGCTTGAAAGTCCTCTATTTCACTGAATGACCATTTTTTCCCCTGAAGGATTATACTCAGTTTTGCTATGTAGGTCATTCTTGGTTGTAATCTTATCTCCTTTGCCCTCCAGAATATTATATTCCATGCCCTGTGGTCCCTTAATGTAGAAGCAGCTAAATCTTGTGTTATCCTGATTGTGTTTCCACAATACTTGAATTGTTTCTTTCTGGATGCTTGTAATATTTTCTCCTTGACCTGAGAACTCTGGAATTTGGCTACAATATTCCTAGGAGTTTTCCTTTGGGGATCTCTTTCAGGAGGAGATGGGTGGATTCTTTCAATTTCTATTTTGCCCTCTGGTTCTAAAATATCAGGGCAGTTTTCCTGAATAATTTCTTGAAAGATGATGTCTTGGTTCTTTTTTTGATCATGGCTTTCAGATAGTCCAATAATTTTTAAATTCTCTCTCCTGAATCTATTTTCCAGGTCAGTTGTTTTTCCAATGAGATATATCACCTTGTTTTCTATTGTTTCATTCTTTTGAATTTGTTTTACAATGTCTTGATTTCTCATAAAGTCACTAGCTTCCAATTGCTCCATTCTAATTTTTAAGGAAGTATTTTCTTCAGTAAGCTTTTGGACTTCCTTTTCTATTTGGCCAGTTTTGCTTTTTAAGGCATTCTTCTCCTCATTGGCTTTTTGGACCTCTTTTGCCATTTGGGTTAGGCTATTTTTAATGTGTTAGTTTCTTCAGTATTTTTTGGGTCTCCTTTAGCAAGCTGTTGATTTGTTTTTCATGATTTTCTTGCATCACTCTCATTTCTCTTCCCAGTTTTTCTTCTACTTCTCTTACTTGCTTCTCAAAATCCTTTTTGATCTCTTCCCCATGGCCCGGGACCAATTCATGTTTTTCTTGGAGGCTTTGGATGTAGGAGCTTTGACTTTGTTGTCTTCTTCTGGTTGTATGTTTTGATCTTTGTCACCAAAGAAAGATTCTATGGTCTGACCTTTTTTTTGTACAGTTTGCTCAGGATCCCATCCAATTACTTGAGTTTTAAACTCTTCATTAAGGTAGGGGTCTGCTTCCAGTGTGGAGAATGTACTGTCCAAAGCTTTGGGGGTTTAGTGCAGCTGTTTTCAGAGATACTTCTAGGGACCTGTAAATTTTTAATTCTTCCAAGATACAATCAAGGGTGAAGTGTTTACTCCTTTCCTGGCCAGTGTTCTGGTCTTTGAGTGACCACAAGCATGTTTTTCTGCCTTGGAACTGTGAGGAGGATTTCCTCTCCACTGAGGATTTCCTCTCCACCACCACTACGAGTTCCACCACACCAGCACTCCTCCTCACCCCAGGATTGCCACCCAGAACTGTGACCCAGATTCAAGCACAGGCAAAGCAAGAGAATCCTTCCTTAGCACCAGCAAAGAGATCCCTGCAGTCCCCCTCTGATCAGCCACTCGATTCCCCCTCAGTCTGTGGGCCAGAAGCTCTGGGAGCAGCTGCCATCCCAGGGCTGCACTCAGGGCCTGGGGCTAGGACCAAGCTTCTCTCTCACCACAGTCACAGACTTTTCCTACTGACTTTCTAAGTTGTCTTTGGCATTTGTGGGTTGAGAAGTCTGGAAACTGCCACAGCCTCCTGTGATTCAGTCCTCTGAGGCACGCTTCAGGTTCACTGAGGCCTGTTTTGCCTGCACACCCATGCCGAACGTCATTCCTCTCCCTGCCTGGCATGATATACCTTTCAGATCAAATATCCAGATTGTCTTGGGCTGGAAATTTGTTTCACTCTGTCTTGTTGTGGGTTCTGCTGCTTTAGTATTTGTTAAGAGCCATTTTTTACAGGTTTTTGGAGGGGTTTGGGAGAGAGCTCAAACAAGTCACTGCTTTTACTCCACCATTTTGGCCGACTCCAGGTTTCTTCAAGACTGTGCCAATGAAGTAGATATTGTTGATCCAACTGTTAAGGCCTAATGATGGACTGGATATATGCCACTCAAGAACCAGGATTATCTAAGGTCATGGAAGCTCATCTTAATGTTGGCTTCTGGGCAATGAATCTTCTTAAACATAGCAAGTCCTAAAACTGTCTGCTAAGGCATAGAGGGGTTACAATTTTTATAATTGCAAAGGGAGTACTTGGTGTATTTGACAGATGTAATCACAGCTCTCAAGAGGTAAAGTAGTCTGGTGTCAAGAGAACTGGACCTGAACTCAAGAGTTCTGGGTTGAAATCTTGCTTCAGATACTTTATTAGCTACATGACCATTGAGAAGTCATTTATCATCTCAGAACCTGTTTGCTCATGTAAAATGATGCAATAATACTTGCACAACCCATCTCACAATCATTCAGTTAATAAACAATTATTAAGGGCCTACTATGTGCCAAGCACCAGGAATACAAAGGAAAATAAAAGACAGTCTCTGCTCTTAAAGACTTTGCCATCTAATAGGGGAGACGATATGCAAACAGCTCTGTACTAATGACTATATACGGGATAAATTGGAAATAATAGAGAAAAAGTACTAGAATTAAGTGAAATCTTGTAAAGAAATCACATTATAATATAAAATGTAGTGGCCATAGTAGCACACACCTGTGTCTCTGCTACTAAGAGAGCTTGAGGCTGGTGAATCACTTAAACTCTGACATTGTTAGCTGTAGTAGAGCTGTACAGTCTCCACCAATATGATGAACTCCCAGAATTGGGAAGCAGGAAAAAAGGGGAGATGAGACTTCCTATGGAGGAATAAATCAGGCCTTGTAGGAACAAGAGGAGGTCAAAGTTTTCATGCTGATTACCAGGAGGATTGAACTCTGAATGGCTGTCTAACTTCCAGCCTAGGCAAGATAGGAAGACCTAATCTTAAAAAAAATAAATAAATAAATGAAAGAAAGATAGATATAATAGCTATATAGCTATAGATAAGTGAGTGAAGGAAGGAATGAAGGAAGAAAGGAAAGAAAGAATAGAAATAAGGTGAAAAATAAATCTGAGTTATTTAAGTTATATCTCCATCATCATACTCCCTTATAGTACAGTTCTTTACATTTTTTTTTCAAAGTACATTACCTCTGTTCTCTCATTTGATCCTACCAACAACCATGGAAGGTAGTAAGAGAGACTTTTGTTATTTACCCCTTCACCCCTCCATTTTTACACATATAGAAACTGAGGCTGAGAGCAATTGCATAATTGGCAAGGTCACATAAATAGGAAGTTGCATTCGGGGCCAAAAACCCGGGCTTTTTGCTTATTTGTCCAGTATTTTGACCATGCCAGCTGCCATAAATTATCAGTGCAATCTTTTTTCTTCATCATCACTGTCATCATCATCATCATCATCATTGAGTATTCAAGCAACTGTCTCTTTAAAGTGCCATGCTATGAAATAGTATATTAATCAAATGGATCCTTACTTCTGAGAGCTTACAATCTAAGACTGATGAGAGAGATGTGGATGTATCCAAAACATATACAGGAAATTGAATAAGCATTGAAAAGTCATGGGAAATAAATAAGCATGTCAACTTATATACAAGAAGGAGGGCCAGTTCACTCTATGGGAAAGATAGTGAAGGTGGAGGTCCCAGAGATGTATGCATAAACCAGGTAAAAGGGAATTGGCTTACATCTTTTGGAAGAGAGCTTCCTGGAGAACACTGAATTTTAGAAGCCAGTAGAATTAAATAAAAGAGCAGATTTAGTTTTTTGGAGTACGTAATTAAGTTTATTCTTACCCGAAGGCCATTTCCACTCTTCCTCAGATGCTAGCTCCTTCCTCCACACCAGCAGTGAAAGCATCCTAATTCAGATATTCATTCTTCCTGCTTAGGCTAATGTTGTATTTTCTGTTTCTAGGAATAAACCCCAACAATCTGTCCACACTGCAACTCAAGTAGTCCATCCAGTATCCCACTATGATTATGTCATTTCTCTACTCAAAAACCACTGAATAAGGTATGAACTCCTCAGAGAAGCATTTGAGATTTGGCATAGTCTAATTCCAACTTATCATCCAACTCTATCTCACATTACTTCCCTTAAAATATTCTATGTTCCAGCCAAATTTGACTATCACACTTCTCTTATTATTCCCTCTTTTAATTCTATTCCTTTGTTCACATAGATCACCGTCCCTTAAATAAACTTCTATTAGCCATCTCTTTGTTTAAGTTCCTTCAAAGTCAAGTTAGGTCACCTCCTGCATCAAGTCTGTCCTGACACCATCCTTATCAACTGACATTGATGTCTCCCTCTTCAAATATATCCAAGTATCTATATCCCTCCATATATATACAAATCCTTCCTTCAAAGATTATAAGGTTCTTGAGATTATAGATTATAAGATTCATAATTATAAGGTTGAGGAAGCTAGGTGCTCAGTGGATACAGTGCTGGCCCTGAAGTCAGGAAGATTTGAGTTCAAATCTGGCTTCAGACACTTACTAGTTATGTGACCCTGGGCAAGTCACTTAAGCTGTTTGCCTTAATCTACTGGAAACCACTCCAATATCTTTGCTAAGAAAATGCCATGGACAGTATGGTTCACGGAGTCACAAAGAGTTGGACACTATTGAACAACAGCAATAACAATTATAAGGTTCTGGAGATTAGTTTAGATTATGCATTGTAAAGATTTTGTGAGTTTATCCTGAGTTCCTATCTTTGCATCCCTACTATATAGTATAAGGGCTTACATAAAGTAAATACTTAACAATTTTTGACCAATTGTCGACTCAGCTAGAATAGAAAAGGCATGCATCAGATATTTTCTGTACGGCAACTTCCCAGTGCTTTCTGAGATATGACATTTAGGGAGAGAATCTCAAAGTTCATAATCCGCTTCTGCCACCCAAGTGTTTTTGTTTTTATTCAATCCAAGTCTTTTTTTTTTTTTGCCAATTTGGTTTTTATTTGACAATACATCACTTCCTGGTTTTAAGGTCAAGAGAACTTTAAAAAGCTTTTTTCAAAAGCTCGTGTTGCTTTTTGGACAGCTATTATGTCTTACAAAGTAACATTGAGATAAGTTAAGGGTAAATAAATCAGAAAAGTACCAATTACATGACCCTTGAAAACCATGCCAATTTGAGAACTAGAGAGGATGTGGAGTGATATATCTTGTTTTACTAAGCCTCTTGAATCTGAAAAGGTATCTGAGATATTTTCCAAACCCCAAATGGTTTCCAGGTTCAGCCATTAATAACAGTGATGCCTTATGGTAAACACTCATGTCATCTTTTCCTAAAGGTATGCCATTCATAGAAATGCAATAGAATATAAAGCATTAGCTGAACCACAGTTCTTCTTGCTTCACAGACTGTTGAATACCAACTATGCTTAAAAAAATCAATTTATCTATGAATATTTAATGAGTTTGTACAATGTGTCTATACTATTAGGTGCTATGGGAATTACAAAAAAAAACCCAATAAGGCATGGCCCTCATCCTCAATGAGCTTATACTTTAATTCGGGACATAAGACTAACATACGCAAGGTGATTAGAGAATAATTAGGTGCTATTGGGTACAATTAAAAAGATTACAGTTCTATGTAAAACAGAACTTAATTATTAGGGTGGAACTGGAGGAACTATTAATAGATGACACAGAATTTTTGTGCTCTGAAATTTCCTTTAAACAAAAAAGCATTCATAAATATTCTGGATTATTTAGATATTCATCTCTATATGAGATCAGACAAAATTATCTTGGATTCCCAACTCTCAGCATCAATGATTCTAAGTTGATTACCTAAAGATAAAGGGTCCCTGTGTCCTTGTCCGTCAAAGAGGTCAAATATTCCATTCAATACATTGATACTAGAAGATATGTAGTGATCTACATTCTCTTTAAAATTGACCATATAATAAGGAATTAGAAACAAATTAAATACACATAGATTGGAGAATGACTAAGCCAATTTTGGTCTACGAATGTAACAGAATGTTGCTATGTCATAAGAAATAATGAATAGGAAGATTTCAGAGAGGCATGGGAAAACTTAAGTGAACTGATACAGAAAGAAGAAAGCAAATCCAGGAAAAGAATACACAATGACTATGATGTAAATGAAAGAACAACAAGAACAACAATAAAAATGAACCAGAATGCTGTGAAACTATAATGACTAGAAAACTTGACCACAGAGAAAAGTTGAGAAAATATACCTCCCTCCCTTCTTTATAGAGATGGGTATATGATATTTTTATATACTGTTAGATTTGGTTGATTTGTTGGTTGCTTTTCCTGAACTGACTCTCCCACCTCCATCGCCTTTCTTGTTCTTAAAATCTTTGTTACAGGGTTGAACTCATTCTGGGATATTTTTCCAACTTGTACTTGATATACCTAATGGTTACTCATAAGCCCCCACCACTGTGCTGCCCATTAGTACTTGAGATATCTCCAATAAATACACATAACATCTATGGAAAGAGTGGTCGCATTCTTAGAATATAATGATAGTGAGGCACACATGTGAGATACATATGTAAAAAAGGCAATTTATAACTCCTGGTACTAAAGGCACTGATAGATCTTCTGTCTTTATAAAGTTTTTAAATAGTTCCCATTGGATATGGTATCTCCGTTCAGTTGGGTTCCCATATGCTATTCTTTTCCATAGCTGACTCACTTACAAGGGTCCTATTTCTTGAAACTTCTTCCTCCTTTAGGTAACTGTTTCTCTGTACTCATGTCTGTCTGGCATGTTTGTTTCTGTTCTTTACTGCCTGCAGGGTCTTCTGGTCCAGTAAGTAGTCCCTTTTCAAAGCTGCATGACTGATATATATGGGAGAGGAAGGGGAGAAAAACTCTCTCCTCCTTACTTCAAGGATGTCCCACAAAGTGGCTCCTAGCTTGACATGTTATCAACTCTCAAGTTCTGAAATGCATCCTGGGAGGTAGGTGCTATAATTTTTCTCATTTTACACATGAAGGAACTAAGGCAGACAATTTAAGTGACTCATCCAAGGTTCTGCAGCTAATATATGCGTATAGATGGATTTGAACTAAGATCTTCCAGACTCCAGGTCCACTGCTCTATCCACTATGCCACCTCACTCCTTTGGGTGAGGGGAGCTGAAAACCTCCCTTATACTCTGGATCCCTGGGGAGATAAGGGAATAGAGGGTTATATGTGGAATTGAGGGTGATATAAAAATAAAAGATAGCATGAAAATTGTGTATATAGTTTATCATACATAAAAATAGTATTAAATATAAATTTATATGTAAAAAATAATTTACCCTAAAATTTGCCACCAGACTGTAAGCTATATGAGGACAATATTGTATTTCAATTATTCATTCATTCACTTACTGTGCTGTGTGCAGAGCACTATGTCATTCAGGCCCAGAGTAAGTACTTAATAAATTGTTAGACGAATTCTAAACAATTACTACTTGGCAAACATTCTTTCTTATGAAATATGACTGATGAATTTTAGCTCCACTCTGAAAGCAGGTCAGTAAAGTCTCAGGATGGAATGTCCTGGGAGTATCCCTCCCTCTGCTCCAGGGAGAATTCTGTGTAACACACCTAGTCTCCCCAACAGAAGCAGTTCTATTTCAGATAGATCAGTGGGGGTAGCTAGTTTCTCCAAGTCTCGAACAAGAAAACTAATTGGAATCTGACCTAAAGGATGGAGGAAAGACAGAGTTTTCCTCCTAACTACCAGGCTTGAGAATTGAAGTTTAGGGTTTGCCTAGCACCATCTTTATAAATAAATCATCCATGAAACAAACTTAATTAGTTCACAGACAAGAACATCTCCAAGAAAGGCTGAAAGATATTACTTTAAACTGGAAATAAAAGGTCACCACCTCAATCCAATGAGGTGTCTTCCAGGTCACTAGGGAGGCCCTATCTCAATGGAGAAATTGAACGTTTGGATTAACCAGGGTGATAACCCTTACCTAGTTCTGGTAAGGCAGCATTAGAATCACTTAGCAACTAGCTGGGTGAGAGAGTCTCTGTTGTGATGCAGATGGAAGCCTATATATACTTTCTTCCCACCATAAATCACTGATCACCATACTTGAAAAACAAACATCAAAATCCCCAACTAGGATAGAGAGCTGGTCACTTTGCCTTCAGCTGTGATACTAGAATCATTTACAGAGCAGGTACCAACAACCCTGCGGACTGTATGTCATATCATCTATCATAAAAAGCCAAACCAACAAGGCATGTAAGGATGGTTGCTGGGGACTCTTGTCAGCAGTGTCAGAATTCTTCATTGACAAGACCAGGCAGTATTTAGTATTCCAGACCACTGGAAAAGTTCAAATGGTACATTCCATCCTAAATCCACTCTGAAACCAATAGCTTATCCACATCCTGGTGACATAGATCAGTATTTGAGGGGTAAATTAGTGGATCTGATTTTGGGGATATGTCCATTTCCATCACTCTGTCCACTACCTTTCTGTCTTTCATTTCTGTGGTGGTGAATGGGCATGGAAGCAAGAAGGCTGGGCTTGGAGTGATGTAAGACTTGGGTTTGGATCCTGTCTCTATCCAGCACTTTCTAACTGTGTAACTGGTAAGTGACATAACCTCCAAGCCCAAGCTTCTTCATCTACAAAATGGTTATATTAATAGCCATAGCACATCTCCCAGAATTGTTTTAAAGGTCAAATAAGGTAATGAACGTAGAGCACTTTTCAAACCTAAGAGATCTGTAGAAATATCAGCTATTATCACTATTCATTTGTACTCTCTAGTTTATGGACAAGGTTAGTCATTTAAAGTGGTCACTATTGACTTTAGTAAGTTGATCTAAGATGGAGGCAATGTGGTTCAATGAAAATGTGACTGGATTTGAAATTACCTTCCATTTATACTGTACATATCTTATGTTGCAGAATTGTTTTCATGCTATCTCTCCTTCTTTATTATCTGAGATTCTTAAGGACAGGACCACGTTTTCAACTTTCTTTGTATCATCATAACTTAGCACAGTACCTGACTTGCAATAAGTGCTTAATAAATGCTTTTTGATTACCTAACTTGAATTCAAGGATCTTCAATCATCTAGTTCCCATCCTCTGGTTGCGCTCCTCTGGACCCTCTCCAGATCATCAAAGTCCTTCCTAAACTGTGGTATCTTATACTCAAAAGAATACTCCTGCTATGGTCAGGCCAGATTCCAGTGAGACTATCACCTCCTAAATCCTAGAATCTATGGTTCTCTTAAAGCAGCTTAAGATCAGAGTAGCTATCTTCTCTGCCACATCACAGAGAGGAATGAGAAGATTTCTGTAAACTGATGCAGAGTGAAGTTAATAAAATGAGAGAAACTATGCACAGTAATTGCAACCATAGAAACAGAAACAACAGTTTAAAAACTTGCCATATTTGAACTTGCAGACCACTAAAACCCCATTTTTTTTCAGATAAACTATAAACTCATCAATCCCACCCGAATATGACCCAGTTCAGGGGAGTGGATTCATGCTAACTAAACTCGTAAGAGATTGACTAATAAGAAAAAGTATCAATGTAAGATGAAACTGGCATCAGGCAGTCATCTCCATGGGACATCTCCTTATGGAGGATGGATAATTCTACTCAGGAGACCAAATTACAACAGAATCAAAAGGTTACTTAGTGAGCAAAGAGAGTTAGATATTCTTAAGGGATATTCCCTTCAAGCTCAAATAGTTTCTCTACTCTAGAGATATATTGGCTTAAAGAACCAGTTGCAGTGGATAGAATCAGATCACCCTCTCCCCAGGACAATGTGGAAAACACATTGACAAAATCATATTTATCTCTGTTCCTTTTTCTAGACACTAGACAGACTCATTCTTCTCTAAGGTTGAGATTATCTTATGCACACACATTAAAATATAATCAATTGGTCATCATTTTTTGAGGAGATACTAGTAAACACCCTGTTCTTCTTGGCTAAGTTTTGGAAAATAGCTTTCTTAATTGATTAGATCACTCACTCAAAAATGACATGACTTAATGTTGTCCTTTGAGACTTCTGGGATTTGGGCTACAGTATGGGAAGTAGGTCAAAAGTTTCTAGCTTGACCAGTGCCCTTTTTATTCTTGTACTTGAATTGACTTGCATGGCACCTAGAGTCATTATTGGGTTTAGAAAGAATCTTCTCACTAGGGCTTCAAGGGCATAGTATAGTAGATAGATTAATGAATGTGGAGTCAGGAACACATGGTTTCAATCCTGGCTCCAGCTCCATCATTTAATATCCTTGTGATCTTGGGCAAGTGACAACATCTTTGTGCCTCAATTTCTTTGCCTATAAAATGAGGGGAATAGACTCTGACCTCTAAGGTCCCTTTCAATTCCATATAATCCTATGTTTCCTATGCATATCTCCCTGAACCACCTGTAGTATGGTAACATGTGGGAAAGTGTACATCCTATGCATAGGGGAATAGGGAGGACTTTTCTTGGCATTTACTTTGCTATTATGGCTATGTGATTAAACGTCTTTGGCTTTAAACTAATGTGACCTTTGGTTAGCTTAGTAAAATTAAACAAGTAGGGGTTCACAAGCTGTGATTCTGAGTGGATCCTGACCCACAAGGTGTCTCAAAGCTAGGGGGAATTTATAATGTGTAGCCCATATATAATTCAGAGTAGGTCAGTTTATTTTACCTAAATAATACTTCAAATTGGTGTCCACTTGCTAAGTTTTCAAAAGGTACCCTAGTCTTACCAACAACCTTAACTAAGAGGAAGGTATACTTGTTGCCCTTTGCCTAAACTTTCTCCCTTCTAATCTATCCTGAACATCACTGCCAGAGCGAACTTCCTGATGTACACACCATTCCCCTGTTATGAGCCTTCTATGGCTACCTATTGCCTACCAACTATAGTCCAAACTCCTTAGTCTGGTATTCAAAGCCTGCCAAAAGCTACCACTGATAACCCTTCAAACTTATATCCTATTTCTATCCTTATTGCACTCGGTGTTCCAGCCAATTTTACCTACTTGCCATCTCTCAAATAGGTCCTGCACTTTCCCTCCTCCACATCTTTGCTCACATTATTTCCTACAATTAGAATGCCCCCTCCTCTGCTGATTGCCATCCTACCTTTAAAGTACAGCTCAAAGGCTGTATGTTGTTTAAATATTCCCCTACTGGAGTGATCCCTGCCTCATTGAATCTCATAACATTTTGAACTCTTCTTATGTATTAATCATATTGAAATTAGTGTTATATCAATCTCTCTCTCTCTCTCTCCATACACACACACACACACACACACACACATATGTGTATATATATACATGTAAATATACATATATATATATATATATATCTTATCACTTCTATTTTAACATCCTTGAGCATAGGGACTACATTTTATTTATTTATCTTTTTTTATCTCCCAGTGGACTCAGGATAGGACATTTTACAAAATAGCAATTTAATAAATTTTTATTGAATAAGTGAATAAGCAACTTAATAATAACATCTGACATTTATACAACATTTTTAGGTTTACAGAGTGCATTGAATCCATTATTTTGTTTGCTTTTAATAACAACCTTTTAAGGTAGGAATGCTAGGTATGACTATTTCCATTTTAAAAATAAAGTAACTGAGACTCAGAGATGTGATATGACCTGTCCATGGTCACTTAACTAGGGTCATAACCTATTGTCACATCATCTTTTATGACATTTTCCCCTTATATTAAAAGTCTTGTTAATGCTTTTTTTTTTACACTATAGTCAATTCATGGTAGTTTCTTTCTTCCTTCCTTCCTTTTTTTCTTTCTTTCTTTCTTTCTTTCTTTCTTTCTTTCTTTCTTTCTTCCTTCCTTCCTTTCTTTCTTTCTTTCTTTCTTCCTTCCTTCCTTCCTTTCTTTCTTTCTTCCTTTCTTTCTTTCTTCCTTCCTTCCTTTCTTTCTTTCTTTCTTTCTTTCTTTCTTTCTTTCTTTCTTTCTTTCTTTCTTTCTTTCTTTCTTTCTTTCTTCTTTGTGATCTTTCTTTTTTTCTTTTTTATAGCTGGCTATTCCTAATACTTTTATATAAATTTTCATCAGCTACAAATTCAAATAATTTTTTTTCTTTTACTTTGTTCCAGATTCTTAAGGCACACCCTATTTGTGTGTACAATTCCTTATATTCTGACTCTAACATTCAATCAATCAATGAGCATTTGTTAAGCACTTATTACATACCAATCATTGTAGTGAGTACAGAAAGTCATCATTCTACCTAGAGAGAAATGTCCAAGGACATTCTCAGACCCCTGCATGACAGAATCTGTACTCACTTAGGGAAAGATTTCTCCTTGCATGGAGAATCCTTTCTTCCTTGCATTCATAACAGCACCTCCCTACACACAAACAGCTGTTCAAAGAATTAGGACAGAATGAAAGCTCCTTGGGGTGTTACCGGCAATTTTTAATGAGCTGCTCAGGATTTAGACCCTGCCACAGAGCAACTCTGTGGAGTTCCAGGTTATTTTCCAGTGACCATTTCTACCTAGCTCTTGCTATTTGTCGGTGACATCTGTCCCATTCCTTGGGCTCTTTGAAACTCTGAGCAAATCACTTTTTCTCCCTGGCTGTCTCGATTTCTTCAGCATCTGAAATGGACCTGCTTCCTCCTTATTGCTCTGAAGATTAAAGAGATAAACCATGGCAAAGCTAAAGAAATTTGGAAAGGGGATGTTACTGAAATATCAAGTCCCATCAAGATTGGCAGAAGAGTTTAACCTAAACAAAGCTTCCTGGAGATTGTCCTTAGAAGCATGTACTGAAGGAAGGATGAAGGCTGGGCACCATTCCATGGTATGTATGGTTTCGCTGTTATCAAGGCAGCATCACACCAGCCTTAAAAGCAGGATAATCTTCACTGATCTGATGACTGGGCTTGGCAACAGTTGTTCGCCCAACCTTTACGTGTTGAATGTGGAATGTTAAGTGCATTTTAACAGTCGTTAAGCACATTAGTGCTTTTATATTATGGGCCCTTTGTCTGTTGCCAAGTTCAATGTAAATTAAAATGATATGCAGGCAGGCAAGAACTATTGAACCTGAACTGCTCTGTCTCCATCTAGTAGTCACAGGTACAAACAGGAGCCAAACAGCAGGCGGGAAACTTAATCCTTTGGGGAAGAAAGGTGAATTGGAAGTGAACATAGACTCGAGGTGTCTGCCCTCCTGTCTGCCTTTGACAGCAGGGCTGAGCCAGTTTGCTGGGGCCAGTCTCTATCATCAGTCTAGATTGCCACAGACCTATTGACCATGTGGCGATCTGTAACGATCGCTAAGATGGCCCCTGGTGAGCCATACTGATCACTTTGACAGCACTGAAGTCTGCTTCTTTGCCCTGAATAGACTTGGCAAGAGAGAAAGACACACACGTACTCACTATGAATTAAGTATTCTATGGCTTCCTGAAAGTCTGGTATATTTGAAATGGACTTACAGATGTATTCAAAAACATACCAGGCTCCCAAAGCTTTCACCAACATTTTAAGTTTTCCCTAGCCAAAAAATTAAATTCAAGACACATTTATTGAATGCCTACTGTATACAAGGTGAGAAGCAATATGCCATTAGGATAAAGAACTGACTTGGTAGTCTAGATGACACTATGTTCAAATCCTACCTTGATCCATACTAGCTCTGTGGCCCTAGGCAGGACAATTAATCTCTCAGGGCTCCCAGAAAAGTAATCACTTTTTAAGGGTGTAAGTTGTTGAGTAATTGCTAATCTGACTTTGAAAAGCCCACACAGAACTCTCAGGATTGATGAAATAACAATTTTTAGATTATGTGTGCAAGATTCATTGTTCAGTTTTTTCCATTATTTTTGATTCTTCGTAACCCCATTTGGAATTTTCTTGGTGAAAATACTACAGTGGTTTACCATTTCCTTCTCCAGCTCATTTTCTACATGAGGAAACCGAGGTAAACAGGATGAAGTGAATTGCCCAGGGTCACACAGATAATAAGTTTCTAAGACCAGATTTGAACTTAGGAAGACTCATCTTTCTGACTCCAGGACTGGCACTCTATCCACTGCACTATCTAGCTGCCTTTATGTACAAGATACTATTAGGCAATAAGAATACAGAGATTTTTTTAATAGCACAATTCCTCTTTCAAGGAATTTACAATCAATAAATATTTATAAAGTTCCTACTATGTGCCAGGCACTGTGTTAAACATTGGAATCCAGCAGGGAGAACAAAACACACACACACACACATACACACAGACATTTATAATACAAGTTAGTGCATATAGGGGATCAAACAATCACATGAGCATTTTATAAAGGATGAAATCACTTCTAACAAATGTCATTTGATAAGTTTTCATGGAGAATGTAGCCTCCTGAACTAACTTATTAAAGTAAGAAAAAAATTTTCACTAGACAGAGGCACAGGGAGGGTCCATTCTAGGAATATTGGGCAGTTCCTGCAAATATGCAAAGGCAAGAGAGGGTAGGACAGGGCTGCAGGAAATTGGAAGGCAAAGATGGCATGCTTGTCAAATGTTGGCATCCACTCCCTAATTTTTTTATTGTCCAACCATGATAAGTTGTGTAGGACAGATGGGAAAATAGGAGATTATTATGAGGAAATGAAGCTTCAGCACTCAAGATCTTGGAGTTTGAGCAATTTCAGGGGACAGTGAGGCCTTTGATACGTGTGCCTGCAGTAAAGTGATGGCAAAGGAGTTGAGGGGATTAAGAAAATGAAAGGTCAGGGTGTTTGGTCACTAATAGGCATACTGAAATTCAATAATGTAATTCATTTCAATTCATTTTTAATTGAATTGTTGAATATTGAACTCTTCAGAAATATCAGGAGAAAGGGAGGAACTTGAAGTCAAAGTTTTTGAGAAAGATTGTAGACTATCCAGGTGGTTAGTAAATGACAATGGCAAGGGCCAGTGGAGATATAATTAGCTGGCATGAAGTTTAAAGGGATGTTGGTGGTTATATAAGTGCTGTCTGGAAGTGCCATTGGGAAACAAGGAGCATAACAACTTCTCTTGGCCCAGTGAATTGTTTAGTGAAGCCTAGAAAGTGAGCAGCCTGCATTGGCAAAGAGAAAAGGGTTGTATCCTTAGAAGAAAGGCAAGTTCTAACTGAATTTAGTAGCTATAAAAAGTGTAAGAGGAAAAGTTTGTTGACAATAAACCAAAGATTACAGAATGCTCCCCAGAGGCAGAGGAAGATAAAGATAAAGACAGGGTAGGGCTGAGATGAACCATGATGAGGAGATCACCAGGAAGGGTGGCAGAGGAAAAGCACTTGTGACTCCAGTGATAACTTTGGATGAAAGTGATTAGAGCTGGACGTTAGGAAGTAAAAGTTGGAAGTGACCATGCCCTGAGGCTATACATGTATAGTGACTCCAGAAGGCATGGGTAAATTAGTTTAAAAAAAAAACAGGGCAAGGGCAGATCACCCCGAATCAGGAGGTCTTGCTGACTCAGACCAATACCTATTTCCAGTTATTGGTGTGTCTAACTAATAACTGGCAAAGATGGGATTCAAACTGAGGAATCTCATTTCTGACCTCTCAGCCTACCCTACTCTCATTATTACATATTATGCTGCCCACATGCCAAGGATGGTCCCAATAAAAAGCAATTATTAAGCACCTGATATATATATAGAAGACTATCCTAACTGTTCTCCTACTGGGAAATAGATAAACAAATTGTGGCATATGACTGTAGTGGAATATTATCATGCCACAGGAAATTACAAAATGGAGAATTTCAGAGGAAACTGGGAAGACTTCTATGAACTGATGCAGAGTGAATGGAACTAGGAGAATAATTTATACAATGATAACAATTTTGTAGAGAAAAATAGGGGAAAGCATTAGAATTCTAATCAATGAAATGATAAACCACAAGTCTAGAGACTGAAGATTAAACTCATAGGTCACTTCCCATCAGAGAGGTGATGAACTTAAAATGTAGTGAGAAATATAAATTTGGGGGCAAAGCCAATATTAGAATTTCTTTTGCTGAAGTATACATGTTCATATGAGAGGGTTTTTTTTTTCTGGCTCATTGGGAGAGGTAGTGGGAGGGACAGATTACAAATCCATGTAAAATAAATACACAAATTTATTATTTTTTAAAAGATGTCCTCATCATGCTTATAGTTTAGTAGGGACATGGAAAAGCATGCTGGAGCCAGCTTGAACCTGATTAAAAAAAACTGGTTGTTGAATTTTCAGTGTGATCACTTACACCTCAGAATTTTGAAAATTATGCAAATCAGGACTCAATATATTGGTTGGTTCATTATCTAGATGCAAGAAAGTGATAGAGAAAATGTTAATAAAGCAGATTAAAGTTAAAGGTGTGTCATAAGTGTGTTTCTTCAGAGAGCTGGTTGTTAAACATTTACTCCTGAATGAGACACAAATAGATAACTGTATTACATGATAAGTGCATGAGAGATGTTTAGAACAAAATGTTAAGTGAGGTCCAAGGGAGAAGGCAGTTACCAATGGGAGCCAGATGCATTCTTCCACGCATCTCCATTTTTTTGTTTTTGTTTCTGTTTTGTTTTTGTGTCTTTAGCACGTAGCCCAGTGCCTGGCACATAGTAGGTACTTCATAAATTCATGTCAGTTTAGATTGAATTATATGGAGAAAGTATTACTTAAGTAGGGCTTTAGAAGGCTAGGGAAGGACTAGACTAGCAAAAAGGGAGTCTGAAGACATTTGAAGCATAGAGAATGGTTTTAGCAAAAGCCTACTCAGGGGACAGAAAATAGTCAATGTGACTTTTCAGAAACAAAGAAAAGTGAAAAACCACCTATTGCCATCTGGTGACTAGATATATTCATTACAGCTCTCATTTATTTTTAACCTTTATCTTTAGGCATTTCAACTCCTCCACACTATGTCCTATTATTGTAATTGTCCAGCAAGTAAGAGAAGAAAATCACAGGATTGCCCCCTAATACTAAAACAATGAATACTCCTTGAGTACAGATGTATGTTTTGGCCTCTGCAGCTGCAGCTTACACGGAATATGGGGTGGGGGCTTCTTAGCAGACCCAGTTTTAGGAAGTGACTGACAAAACCACACATAATCATTGCAGGGTAATCATGGTTCAGGGAGTTGCTCCCCACAATAGTTGGTGTGGCTGTCTATAAAGACATGATTATTGGAAAACAAAGCTTCTGCAGCTGGATTGACAATAGAACGGAATTCTTTGCAGAATGCTAGTTAATTGCTGCCAACTTACAGATCCAAGGTGAAGTAGGATAGAAAGAAAAGGGATTTTTTTTTCCTTTGCTTTCCAGACCTATATATAAGTGGGCCAAGTATAGTTCACTGTTGGCATAGAAAGAAATGCATCAGACATCCTCCCACATTTGCCAAAGACTTCCCAGATCAGACTGGAGCTGAGGTTACTGGTCCCTATGCTACCTGGTCAGCAATGTCCAGTGTGAACCCAGGTGACAGAGCGCACAATCCTGAGTGGGGAGAGGGGAGAAAAAAAAATATAGCTGGAATAAGAGGAAGAAGCAAAGAATACAAAGGAAGAGGAAGAACTAGAGACCAAAATAAGAGAAAAAGAAGGAAGCAACCATTGGGGTTGGGTATTAATTTGAAAAATGGGGGCTCCCTGTCATATAAATGGGAATCAACTGTTCAGAAGGGCAAAATGAAATGAGTATTTTTTTTCCTGCATGAGTACCTGCCCTGGCTTTCCCTATGTCTAATCCAGTGCTAGGCTCTCCTATGCATCCAGAGATTGCCTTAAAACCTAACATTGCTTTATCAAAAAACTAGAGTTTGCAGAGGCATCTGTCAATGTTAACAAGAGGAGGATAATGGGGAAGAGTATAGGGGAAGAAGAGGAGGAGGCTTTTTTCTCGTGGTGTTTACAAGTCTGAAAGTCACTCAAAGCTATATAGCCATGAGTCATAAGAAACCAGCCTGAGAAAAGATGATCTGTAGAAGACAGCACGATGAACAAAAGGATGGAACACCCACATGGTAAAGAGTTGTAGCGGAGCTGTTTTCTCCATGTCTCTTTTTCCCACCTCCTCCTTGTCTTAGGATCTAATACCACTAATTCCTGGATTAAGATTAGACGACCCTGGTGAACAATTGGCAATGTATACATTGGTATAATGAATCTTTTTAAAATCTGTTTCTTCTTATGGATGCTTGTATATGCTCAGGGCACCTAGATGGTACAGTAGATAATGTGCTAGAGCGTGACTGGAGTCAGGAGGACATGAGTGCAAATCCAGCTTCAGATATTTTCTAGATGTGTGACTCTGGGCAAGTCACTTTACTCTGTTTGCCTCAGTTTCCTCATCTGTAAAATGAGCTGGAGAAGGAAACAGCAAGCCACTCCAGTATCTCTGCCAAGAAAAGCTCAAATGGGCTCATAAAAAGTCAGACGTGACTGAACATCAACAACAAACACCTGTATATGAACATCCTCTATTTTTTTCACAGACATGTTCCTGCATGTTCAGTGCTAGGCACATGTCAGATACCACCAGTGGGGCAATGTTCAGGATCACCTATGTGATTGACACATTAGACACCAGAGGAGGAAATGGACAGCAGGAAAATGCAAACTAGGCATTGGGGGTTTAGGTCTAAGCTGAGCATGAAAAACCAAGACTGATATTAGATGTCAACATATTGTCACAGGGGAAACCTGGACTCCAGTGCTGTTTCTCACAACATGAGACTTGCCCTGTGTGAACTTGGGCAAATAATTTCCCTTCTCTGGGCTTCCATTTAATTCCCCTTTCTGTACATAATGGGGCAAATAGGTGAGGCCCATATGCTTTTTTTTGTTTGTTCGATTATTTACTTATTTATTTATTTACGTATTTATTTTTGGTTTTCAACATGCACTTCCATAAGATTTTGAATTCCAAATTTTCTTCCCTTTTCTCCCTTCCCCCCACCTGAAGACAGCATTTAATTTGATATAGGCTCTACATATGCATTCATATTGAACTTATTTTCACATTAGTCATGTTGTAAAGAAGAATTAGAATCAATGAGAGGAACCACAAGAAAGAAGAGACAAACAAAAAAAAAAGAAAGAAAAAAAAAGAGAGAGCAAATAATATGTTTCACTCTGCATTCAGACTCCATAGCTCTTTTCTGGATGTGGACAGCATTTTCCATCATGAGTCGTTTGGAGTTGTCTTGGATCTTTGGGTTGCTGAGAGGAGATGAGTCTATCAAAGTTGCTCATCTACATTGTGGCTGTTACTGTGCCATATGCCTAATCTTCAGGAACCTGTATCCACCTCCAATGGGGCACACTGAAGGTCTTGATCTGTTAGATGTGGGAACTGGAGTGGATGACCTTCAAAGATCCCTTTGTGTCTAAAGCTCTTGATCAATTGGTATGAGGTGGTGCAGGATAATGGCTTTGATGTTTATCAGCTATATAACTTTGGTGCTAAGGTGTGCCCTCCCTCTCTCCCTGTCCATCTAACACCCTTCCACACACCATCCCTGGTGATAGCCTTGAAGTTAGAGAGATCCTGTATCAATTTAAAAGGAGAGATAGTTTCTACTTTCACTCTCTTCTTTCATCTTTCCAGAACTTAGGGTATATAATTCTTTATCTCTAGAACTTCCATTGATAGGAAGTGAGTTGGGTGCCATCATATCCGTGTGCTACCTCATCCAGTCTAAACTGGGATTTCAGGCCTCTGGCTGCCTTCTCTGCTATATGTTGTTTATTTTTACCCCTGATGCCAAAGTGACGATGGTGAGACTTTTCTGAAGTAACTGCCTTGGGAGTTCAGGAGTTCCTAGGTTTCCCAAACAAAAGGAATACTACCAAAGAAGCCCCCTATACCCACTACAGCACTTGGAGGAGACAACTGATAATAGGAGGAAGAACCCAACCCCTGGCCTGGCTACTGAAAAACATCTACCTTGAGGGAGCTGTTGGGACAATGCAGAACAGAGGGGAAGGTGAAATGAATATTCAATAATCTCACAAAATGTTTCATGTTTTGACAGCTTTAGATAATAACCATCTTGCAGAGTAAAATAGTAGTTATAAGTTACTATTTTATACCTAAGGTTTTGTCAAAGCATGCTTGTGAGTCTTTTGTGTTTTGTGAATTTCTTTTTTATAGAAGAAATAAATAGCTGTCCTATACCTGAAACATTGTACACCAAGTAATGTTTTATTCTTTTTTTTTTAAGGGAAATCCTAGATATTAGACAAATGTAAACTTTCTATGATTCTTCCCAGGGCTCCAGAATGGAAGAATAATGAGCCAGAGAATTCAAGAAAAACAACATAGCCCCCTTTTTAGGGATCAAACCCATGGTTTGAACTCAGTTTGTTCACATTAGTGTAGATCTATGGGTCCATTTAGATAGAGATGGTAAAAGTACCAACACTCCTAGGTCCCCTCAAATTCTGGGTCTGTGTACTGATATATATATATATATAATTTTGGACAGTATGGATTCAAAAGGCCCCTTCCAATTCTAACAATCTATGATGCTATAATGTAGGTAGCAAGCTTTCCTATAGCTGGGGGCAGGGGGAGGTGAAAGGATAAAGTGATGGTAGAGAAAACAGGGACACTGTGTAATGGAAGCAGTCCTACATATGAATTAAGTAAAGGTGCTTCCAGTCCAGCCCACACTCAGGTTAAAAATCTTTCCAAAGATTACACAGCCAGTAAGCACCAAAGTCAAGATTTGAACTCAGCTCTCATGCCTCTAGCCATACTGTGCTTTCTACTACCCCACATCACCTCATACCAATCAATGATAGAATCAAATATCATAGCTGAAGGGACCTTGGATGTCATCCACTCTAACTTCCATTCCTTCATCTAATAAAAAAGTGAAGCTGAGGCCCAAAGAAGAAAAATGACTTGCCTGAAGTCAAACGGGTAGGAAGCTGTAGAGCCAGGCTATGAATTCTGGTCCTTTAATTCCATGTCTGAGATCTTTTGCACTACATCATATTCTCCCACTGTCTCTGATTTGATACTGCTTCTAACAACAATATAGACCACTAATATGCTGGGTCGTTAACTCAGCATTGTCCCCTCCCTGGATAAACCAGAGGAGGTGCTGTTCAGACTAGCCAGGTTATGGTTGTGAATCTAGGAAATAATGGAAAAAAGATGGAGAAAGCACCAGAATGAAGTCAAAAGAGATATCTGATTCATGATAAGTCAACTGGGAAGACTTAGTCTAGGAAACTTCCTTCAAAAGGCAAAAACAAGTAATGTGAAACAAAAACTGGTAATGAATATTAAGGGAACTGAGTGGAAAAGGGGGAAGCTAAACTAAGAATTAAGACTTTGCCACCTTCCCCACATGAATTGACTTATTCCCTACATATTCCCAAAATGTCATTTCTAACTCATTCTAACCATCCCTAATATCTTCTGCTCAAAAATCACATACTGCATAGGCAAGGAGTGAAGGAACCAAATGTAGGGCTGTGAAATTCATAAGGGGCCCCCAAAAGGCATGTTAAGTCTTCCTCCACTCCTTTGTGTGTAGGGAGGTTATTGACCTGTGGTGGAGAACTCCTAGGATATCTGCTGCAGGCAAGTGGCCTGTTGACCTTGGTCTAGAGGGGGAATAGGAAGAAAATCTAAATGGATAATCTCTTTTCAGATCTGTAGGATTCTTATTCAGTAATGAATTCAAGTGGTTGGATGCTGAGGTTCTTTCCTACTCTAGGATTATGGAGTGAAAGAATCCCTAATGATGGAAGTCTAGATGGATAATGCCTTTGTAGGGCATTTTCAGGGCCTTTTCCACTTGTTATGGAGATCTAAACATGAACCAAACCTTGATTGAAGACAAAGCAACTTAAAGAGCATTATTGAGTAAGAAACTTCCAATACTCAGTTCAGTCCACATAAACACAGAGGTTGAGTTTTGAGCCATGGGTGCCTATCTGAATCTCCTTATTGTTCCCCTTTAAGACCCTTGCCCCTTTATACCTTCTTTCACCTTTCCTAAATAAAATCTATTACACCTGATTCTCCTAAGCCCTGGCTGAACAATAAGAAAGATATCACCCATACCAAGTCAAGTCAATTAGCATTTATTAAGTGGCTACTATGTGCCAGGCACTGTGCTAAGTGCAGGGGATACAAAAAAGACAAAAAGAGTCTTTGCTCTCAAGGAGCTCCCACTATAAAGGGGAAGATGACATACACTATATACAACAATATGCAAACAATTTCCTGTGTGTGTGTATGTGTGTGTGTGTGTACATAGATAATTGGAGTTGGAGATAATTAATAGAGGGAAGGCTAACTAGCATTAAGGGGAGTTGGGAAAGTCTTCTTGTAGAAGGTGGGATTTCAGCCACAAGTTTGCACCTTATGACCAGCATTACCATCTGAAATTTAGTCTCTGAATTCAAGTCACCTATTTGCTAAAGAGGAAGGAGAGTGAGCCAGATTCAAAGGCTTCCAGAATGGTCAAGTTGCTTGAAGAAATTGGAGTCATTATAATCCTTAATGAAGTGGTTAATTTCTCCAATCGGGGAGATGAAGCAAAGGTCAGGGTATGAGGTTGTAGTTTCAATTAGAATCAATTCAATAGAGAAGTCTCTGCTCTCCATTAAAAGTGAAGCACTGTCTGAGAACAGTTCTGGGCTGTGTTGTTGCATTGTAATAAAGCCCCTTACTTGAGGGCTTGCCTATGCACCAAGGAAACACTTGTAGCTGAGAAAATGTTTCCTAAAAAAGAAAAGATGAGACATAAGGGCTCCTCTACAGATCTCCAACTGTGGTTCCCTAATTTCCAAATTAATGTTTCTCAGAAGGAAGCCTTCTTCAGAAAATCTCTCAGGTTGTTGGCAAAGCACTTCATGAATTCCCTGCTAACCACTGCATACTTCATTTTGTTGGAGGTATGGTCGAAGTCTGACTTAATCAATTGCTCTAGTAATCTGGCTTCCCCTACCTGCGCACATATGCTATTTTAGAAATGTCACTGGTAAATTCAAACACTTGAAAATGGATTTTCCAGGCCAATTGTTCAATCAGTCAGAATGCCCAAATTATGGTCCAAGTGAAATCCGGGACCCTGTTACAAATGTAAAGAAAAGGAGAAACCATCTTCCAAGTGTTAACTACATAGGAAACATTCAAGGCCCAGTGTAAGGGGCAAGTTGCAGTTCCCTCTAGACCTGGCTTGGTTTTGCCCTCTCAAGGGCTATAGACAGAGTTGTGAATGAATTGTGATTGAACCTGACATGGTCTGGGGATCAAGAGGATGGTGCTACAGGTACAAAGTTCTTACCAAGGCAAGGATAAGAGTTACATCATGAACGAGCTAAAACAAATACCAAACAAACAAATCAAGGACCCTTGAGGCCAGAGACACAAGACAGGACAACAGAAGCTGGGAATCACAAGGTCCAAAAAGAGTTAGCAAGAGGCAAAGTTCAAGAGTTTTAATATAAGACACAGTGCATATAGAAAGAAAATAGGTAATTTCTCAATTAATCTTTGGTTTTATGAATGTTTTGGTTTATGAATGTTCCTTCATTTTAAAACTTTTTATTGATATCAGCTTTATTTCCCAATATACTCCCCTTTCCTCCACCTATAGAGCAATCTCTTATAACAAAGAATAAGCAAGAAAGGAAGAAAAAAAAAACACTTAACAAAACTAACCAACACATCAGCTAAGTCAGACATTATATGCAGAATTCCATATCTATAATTCCTTTCACTTCTGCAAAGCAGAGGGGAGGATGGTGTATTCTCTAATCTTTTCTTGGGACAACCTCAAAAATTATAACTAAACAACACTGTTTTTCTCAGTCTGTTGCTGTTGTCCCTACTTACATCATTTTAGTCATTATGTATATTGTTTTCCTGGTTTTGCTAACTTCACTTTGCATCAATTCATTTGAATGTTTCTAATGGGAAAGTAATGTTTTTATCACATGTATGCACCGTCACTCATTTAGCCACTCCTCATTTGAAAGGCTCATATTTCACTTCCTCATAAGTATCACTGAGACTTAGTGGGATATGACTGAAATGTAGTTCTAAAAATGTAAAATGTAGCTATTTCTAAGGGAAAAGGATACATAAGGGAGGAAGAAAGAAGGAAAGGTTGGGAAGAATTACATATTAAGAATATATACTCATCACTCCTGACAAAAATGGCTGCCTAAACATGAGGCAGACTGCCTAGCTCCAAAATACATCTTCCAGAAAAATCATGAATATAGAAACAGACTGAATAATGATCAAGAAATCCAATAAAAACCACAATGGGTAACTTCTTCCACCCCAGAGCTGCATGAAAAGACAACCAGAAGCCCACAGACTATAGGAAATGGGACTCATCAGAAAGCCAGAACAAGTGTAGACTAGGCTTAGTGTAATTAGAGATATGGGAGGGACTTATGTCTTTTGCAAAGGCTCTGGGTCAAAAGGCAACAAAATCAGAAGTTCCTTCTCAGAAAGCTTGTGTGGTCAGAAAATAATTGTGATACCAAAATAATTTAAAAAGAAGGCTGTCTATTATAATAATTTAAAGCTAACAAGTGACAAGTTCAGAAAGAGGCACAGTTAAGCAACACCATTTTGAAAGTAATTTAGAGATTTATTACATACTTTTTAAAATAAGTCTCTGCCACTACACACACACACACACACACACACACACACACACACATAAATGCACATGTTTCATCCCATCCTTTATTGGGTTTGCTGCTCCAAAATTAATTTTGAGGTATTATTTTAAAGTTGTTTGGAGGGGAATTTGAAGAGCTTAAGTGAGTCCCTGCCTTTTTTCTGCCATCTTGTCTCTCTACACAGCTAATCTTAAAGATAATTGAAAATGATTAAAGATTGTGATGTATGCTGTATCAATTGTATCATAAAATTACAACAGTTTAGAATTGGAAGGAATCTCAGAGGCCATTCCATTCAAATCATAGCTGAACTCCCTTGATAAGAGGTCATTCAGGCTCTGTTTAAAGATTTTTAAAGCTAGACAATTCATTATCTACTGAGGGAAGTGGTTTCCTTTTTGTCAAGTTCTAACTCTTAGGATTTTTTTTTTCCTAATGAGTCAAAAATCTGTCTCTGTGCACTTTATTTCCAAGAATTTGCTTGGTTTATTTCCATCATTGTGGGGACAGCCTTGTTCTACTGCAACAATTCACAATTTCAGAGTAAGAAAATATGACTTAAAGTCCTGATTCTGCTACATACTAGGTGTGTGACCTTTGGGAAGCAAGGCATTTCAATTCAGTGGGCCTCAGTTTCCTCATTGGTTAAATGGGGATAATAATACTTATAATATCTATAGACAGTCATAAGAATCATGATAATATGTATAAAGTAACAAAAGCAATAACATGTGAATAGCACTTTGAATTTTACATTTTCTCATTAAAGCCTTGTGAAGTAGGCACTACAGTATTCTTTTCCCCATTTTACAGATGAGAAAACTGTGGCTCAGAAAGGTTACTTAGACTGGGACAGACAACTAATGTCAGAAATAAGATTTGAATTCAGATTTTCTTGGCTACAAGTCAAGCATTTTAGCAAATGCTATATAGGTACGGAGTTATTGTCATCATGTCACTATAATCATCATGATGCTTACATTCCTAGGTGGCCTATGGTCCTAGAATCATGTACCTGGAATCATAATGGATGATTCTTTCTTCAGGTCCTACCATTTAGCATCCAAGTTTAGCAATGTTCAGAATTTTACAATGCAAAATGACAAGTTAAAAACTGAGGGTGGAAGAGAGTGACTCACAACTTACAGAGATATGTCTCAGATGTTCATCAGAGGCAAACAGATGTATTAATTGACACATACTTCAGGGCATGTTATATATTTAAATTGAAAGGAGAATAACAACAGTGCTTATCCATCTGTAGAATGGGACTGTTAATCCTTCCCACCTGCCTCACAGAGATATTGAAAAGGTAAAAGAGGTAACTCAAGAAATGTATATTGAGGTCAATGGAAGCTTTGACAAGTATCACGATGTTATTACAGGGAGAAAACAAAAACAGTTTGTTTGTTTATTTGTTTGACACTGGTTTTTCACTCTATTGGGGAAAAGATGAGGATACAGGAAGCAATATAGGACAGCTGTTCTACGGAGATGAATTAATATTATCAGACAATGAAGATAAAGAAGAATTACTCAGCTCTCATTTTGCTTTGTAACCCTAGGCCTACATATTTCTGTTGTCTTGGCCAAGGAGAATGTCCTTGGAACTGGGGAGTTATCCAAGATAAGCAGGAATAGCTGCGTGTATTGAGTTCAAATCTCCAGGCATGGACAAATTGTCTCCTGCAGTACTGAAAAAAAATAACACTTATGATTGCTGACCCATCATCAATGATGTTTGGAAGATAGGAGAAAGACAAGATTTTTAAAACAAAGGGAAGACTGTAGAACTTTCAAATATCAGGTAAGTGAGCTTGACATTGGATTCTTTGCAAACCTCTAGAATCTATTATTAAAGCGATGGTTAGGGAAAATCTAGCAAAAGAAGCAGTGAGCATGTCATCAGCAAGAATAGGTCATGCCAAACTAATCTGCTTTCTTTTTTGAAAGTTAATTAACTTACAATTCAGGGGACTGCTGTAGATAGTTTACTTAAATTTTGAGAAAGCATTTGAAAAAAAAAAGGTTTCATGATATTCTTGTCAACAAGATGGACAGATATAGATTAGATGATGCTAACTCATTTATTTGTTCATTTCAGTCAAATACATTCATAACTGGTTGAATGGTCAGATCCAAAGAATAGCCATGAATGATTCAAAGTCAAATTGGAATGAAGGCTCAAATGGAGTATTCCCAGGATCTGTCCATAACCCCACACTAACATTTTTATCAGTGACTTTAAGGCACACAGATGGCATGCTTAACAAATTTGACAATGACACAAAGACAGAAGGGGAAGTAAAACATTGCAAATCAGAATCAGAGTTCAAAAAAGTTCTTGACAAGCTTTATAGAACACTGAATCTAAAAAGATAAAATGTAACAGAGATAAATATAAAGTCTTATATTTGGATTAAAAAATCAGTATCATAAGTACAAGATAGAGGAGGCATAGTTAGATAGTAGTGCGTCTGGGGATTTTAGTGAATTGAAACTCAATTTGGATACACGGTATAATATGACAGCCAAAAAAAAAATGACTAGCCTACCCTTAACCTGAATTAAGAAAGGTGTACAGTACTGCAGATGTTATAGTCCTGAACTACCCTGACCCAGTCAAAACATACTTGGAATACTGTATTTAGTTCTAAGCACTGTATTTTAGGAAGGACATTCATAAGGTGAAGAACATCAAGGGAAGGTGACCCCAAAATTGAAGGGCCTCAAGGTCATGCAATGCAAGAAAGGATGTTCAGATTGAAGACAACTCACTGGAGACATGGGATCATACTTTTAGAACTAGAAGGAACCTCAGAAAGTATCTAATTTTGTCTTAAATTTGCAGATGAGAAAACCAAAGGACAGGGAGGTTGAGTTGAGTGACTTGCCCAAGGTCATACAAGTAGGAAGCCTCAGAGGCAGGATTTAATTCTGGTCCTCCGACTACATGAGCAGTGTTCTTTCCATTATGCCATGCTGCAGTTTTGAAGTATCTGAAGGGCTGTCCTGTGTGAGATGGATTAGCTTTGTTCTGCTTGGCCCTGGAGAGCATAAATAGGAACAATAGATGTATCTGTCCCCAGCCAATTCTGATGTAATGTAAAGAAAACCTTTCTAACCGTGGGTGCTATCTCAAAGTGGAACAGGCTGCCTCAGCAGTTAGTGAGTCCCCCTTTACCAGAGGTCTTCAGGACAAAGCCAAAGAAGTATTAACTCCAGTCACCATGTACCATTGCCTTAGCATAAATGTATTCATTTGTGTAGTCAAGAGATACTTTCTAAACTAACCGAGTTTTGTTTCTTAGCACATCGCTGGCATAGAGTAGGTATTTAATAAATGCTTGTGGACTAACTGATTGAGCCCAAGACCTTGGGTAGGGAGACACAGTATTCCAGAAACTGAACTCAGAAAGAGTCTGGTGATTCCAAAGATAACCTTGAGTCCACTTTTCATCTGTGACCAGGGCCTTCCCTGTATTTCCTTTGAATTCAGTTTAATTCCATTATTTTAACCAACTTCAACCACATTCTATGATCCCAGTCATTAAGTACCTGGAGGATGAACTCTATTATTCATAACCATTGTGTGGTTCCTAGTTTATATACTTTAGAAGAATTATTCACTAGCAGAAGAGCATTACGGACACCTGATAAAGTGACATCTGGGGTTTACACCTGGAAGGGAATTTAAAGATAATTTAGTCCATCCTTCCGGCTTTAAAATTGAAAACACTGAGGCTAAGAAGAAGAAAAATTATTTGCCCAAGGTCCCACAAGAACTGAGAAACACAGATATAAGTTGAACTCAGGTCATCTGATCAAGGGCTGCTAGGTAGTGCAGTGGATAGAGTGCTGGGCCTGGGGTCAGGAAGACTCATTTCCTGACACTTACTAGCTATATGACCTTGGGCAAGTCACTTAGTCCTGTTTGCCTTAGTTTCCTCATCTGTAAAGTGAGCTGGAGAAGGAAAGGCAAACCACTCCAGTATGTTTGCCAAGAAAACCCCAAATGGGGTCATGGAGAGTTGTACACACAACTGAAAAAACTGAACTACAACATCTGATTAAAGTAACAGAACTCTAAATAATAAGCAAACAAAAGTTGTATTAATTAAGAAGTCTATGCTGTATTAGGCATTCTCCCTATTGTGTTGTTATTAGGTCAGCCATAGCAAAGGCAGGGTAAAAACAGGGAGTATGCAAGTAAATGTTTAACAACTAGAATTCAGGGGAAAAAAAAATGTGTCCATGATACACTTCCAAGTTTAATATGCATTATTAACATTTTCTTCATCACTTCCTTCAGCCTGGACAATCAACAAAACAATAAATCAAGCCCTGATTTGTAGAGTTTTGTAATTCCTGAGGGGCAAATGCCCATACTGAAAATTTACCAATTGGCACCAGCACATCCCCTAGGTAGAGATACACCACAAAAGGGAAAAATAAGGCCTGAGAGAGATTGTAGATGCATGAGGCTCCTGAAGGAGAAGGTGATCAATTAGATTAAATAGAGGTCTGCTAAGACTACACTAGCTGAATACAAAAGTCTTGATGAGGGATCAGGAGCAGCTTGGCTAGACGATGAGCAGGCAGGAATGTGTAAGAGGCCTTCCCCAGGAAGAGAAGCGTGGCAAGAGCAACTCAGGCAGGGGACTTCCCCCTCCCAGGGAAAGTTATTAAGGCACAGAGGTCAGAACAGTAGCAGATCAAGGGAAAACTTGAGATAGAGAAGAAGATGCCTGAGCCAATGACAGGTGCCCTAGACTGTCAGGGAGGGCCTGAGAAGGAAAGTTCCCTGGAAAGTTCTGCCTGTACCTCTTATCTAACTGTGGACATAAATGAGAGGTCCCAGAGAAGAAACAGGAATGAAGAACATAGCCTCTAAGGATCATTCTTCATAGTTGGACAAGAGCTACAAGTCCGGCTCTTTCAGTCATACACCTCCATAGAGCCAGGTGAATGTGTTCCACCACACTGAGGGGGAAGCATTCCTGTTGGTCCATCCCCTTGTTCTCACGGCAGAGAAGAAGTGAGAAGGCTATGTCAGAACACCCAGAAAAGTGCTGCATGGATACATATCTATGCTCTTACCTATGATAATCCTTGAAATACTAGAAATACTACCCTTCTCTCAGTCCCTTCAAACAATCCTTACATGGCATGATCTTGAGGCCCTTCAGCTTATCCATGCCCTTCTTAAATTATGGCACCCACAACCAAATACCTTTAAAAGGATTCTTCACCCATAACAGCCCACCCCTACATCAACCTTCACATAAATTTGCTATGAGGTTCATTAGACTTCAGTCATAACAATTGCAAATAGCCCAGAATGGAAGAGTCAGCCTCCAGAAGTAGTGGGTTCTCCTCCAAAGAGGTCATCAAGCAAAAGCTGGTTGACTATATATGCGTATACATATATGTATGCATGTGTATGTATACATACATGTATATGTGTGTATATGTGTATATGCTGTGCACACTTATACACATATACGTGTGTGTATTGTGTATGCTGTGCACACACTTATACATGCATACATGTGTGTATGTGTATGTGTGCATGTGTATATATGTGTGTGTATATATACATAAATGTGTGTATATATATATATACACACACATACACATATAAATTTAATACCATTATTTGAGAAGTAGTCCACAGGCTTCACCATAATGTCAAAATGATTCATGATACAAAAAAAAAAAAAGGTTAAGAAGGCCTAATTCTGAAAAATGATGACAAAAAAGCTATATAGAATACATACATATATATATATAACTTTCTTGAGAAATTATTATTAATTGTATTATGAATATCTTTGGCAGCAAGGTAAAGCCTATGGACCTCTTTGAGTAATTGTGTTAAATGCAAAAATAAGATACATAGGATTACAAAGGAAACCAATTATATTTAAAGTTAGTAAAATATTTTCTTTAAAAAAAATAAGTTCAAGTTAAAAATACCTAATTTAGAGGGAATTCTGGTTTCTGAACCTCCTTCCAACACTGAGATTCTGTGGTTCTATGATTCCCTCCTCCTTCATATTTAATAAATCAAAACCAATATTGTAAGGTCTCTCAAGGTACTTCCATTGAATATATAATTCCTCTCACTCCCCATAAAGGAGGAGTAGAAGAAAGAAAGAATAGAGATGATGGGGCTTGCATACCTGCATGACCAGGGAGGTGCCTTCAGGAACTTCCAGAAGAGGGATACCAGTATCTAAATGGCAGGGGCCCATGTTTCCTTGCTGAGCTCAGTCACTGAGCCCCTCTCAATCTGCTTAGTGAATAATTCTATGACCAGAAGAGTCTGGTGGCCTTCTGCAATCACAAGGCAGGTGAGACCAAGAATAACACCAACTGTGGGGGCTCCTGTCTTCTGATTCTGTCTGGATCCCAAGTCCATTTTCCCTTGTGTGGTGAATCCCAGTTTCAGAGCTCCTCCCAGAGTTCCTGTCTCTCCAGCTGAAGACTGGACCTTGCAGAAGCATAAACCAAACATTATGTGGGCGCTCCTCTGCCCTTTCAGAAATGTTGCTGACTTCCTGAGAGCCACGTCCGGCTTGACACTAACTCGGGACTTCTCTGCCCTTGGGGGTTCATGCATCAATATCTGTGTGAAAGAGGGGCTCCCCAGAACCCAGAACCTAAGAGCTAAATAAGACCAGGTGGTGAGACTATGAACATCACCTGTCTTTGTAGTATTGTGGAGGCTGGACATGCCAAGCACATGGATTGCTGTCAGAAACCTATAAAAGCATGAGCCAATATACTGACTACAGTAGACTTGCATACAATTTCATTTATTCATTCCCTCACTCAGTTCTCTCAAAATAAACATAACACCCAATATAAAAACTACACTTTATGCTCAGCACTGAGTCAGGTGCTGTAGGACAAGAAAAGAGGGAAACAAATATTTATTAAGTGCCTACTATGTGCCAGGCACTATATACTAAAAGCATTACAATTATTATCTCATTTAATCCTCTCAACAACATTGGGAAATAGGTGCTATTATTATTATTTCCATTTTATAATTGAGTAATTGAGACAGAGATTAAGTAACTGCCAAAGCTTACACAGCTAGTAAGTTTCTGAGACTGGATTTGACTCCAGGCCCAGGGGTCTTTCCACTGTACCCCCTAACTACCTCCAAAGTAAAAATAACTAGTTTGTTTTTAAAGCTTTAAGGTTTGTAAAGCACTTTACAAATATTATTTCATTCAATCGTGATAACAACTCTGGGAGGTAAATGCTGCTATTATTCTCATGTTACAGGTGAGGAAAGTGAGGCAAACTAAGTGACTTGTCCAAGGTCACAGAGCCCATCTGCGTCAGAGGTGAGATTTGAACTCCTGACTCCAGGACTAGAGCTCTATCCATTGTACCACCTAGTTACTTCTAGAAACAAGAAAACAAAAAGATGTAGGACTCGGGAATGGATCTGTGATTTTATCGATACAGAGAACTCCCAGATGAGAAAAGTCTCTCTTATCAACTTGGGTCCTTAAGTTCTCTGTAACTTAGAGAAGTATTGAGAAGTCAATGGACTTGCTTTGTCACAGTCGAGCCTTACCTCTGGTCTCTTGGGCCAGCTCTCTGTCCTAATAGGCATGCCATGGCTGACTTTTTGACAGTAGGAGAAAGAAATTCTATTCATTCAATTCAATTCACTGGAGAGAAATACATCTATTTCTTTAATTGGTTTTTTTTTCCTCCCTTCTAGATTTCAGCCCTTTGAATTCAAAGAATTGTGGTGACTCAGTGGACTTGGAGTCAGGAAGACCTGAAGTTATGTCTAGCCTCCAACACTTACTAGCTATGTGACCCTGGACAAATCACTTAACCTCTTTATACCTCAGTTTCCTCAACTGTAAAATGGCTATAATACTAGCATCTGCCTTCCATGGTTGTTTTGAGGATAAAATGAGATATTTGTAAAGTATTTTTTAAACCTTAAAACTCTATAATCAGTACTATAAATAGCACATAAATGCTAGTTATTGTTATTGTTGCTGTAGATGTTATTGTTATTCACTTCTGAACTTCAAAGCAGAACATTGTGTACCTTGGGCACTTGACAAATACGGTTGATTAACTGACTAGAAGAAAGGAGGGGCTTTATAAAGATAACAAATAACTTTCCTTTTTTCTGGGGCTTGATGGATTATATGTATTACCACAGTTATTTCTTTCCTGCAACATTTTTCATTGCAGGAAGTATTAATGAATTAACATGGTCCCAAATCTCTGCTTATCTCCTTTCCCATTTTAACAGGTAATTCTGATGCTAATTGGCAATCCTCTGGATTTATCAAGACCTGGCCACAGTGTGATAGCAACTTGATTCAATGCTTAGTCCTTTGTGAAAGCATTTGGGCAATAATCAACAATCAGAGTTTGTCCGAAACCAGATGAAAGACAAATAATCTAGATACACTGGGAAGACCTCGCCAAAATAGGCTGGGAATAGATAGAAAAATAGACAGACAGATGGACATAGAGACACACATATGCACACACATTGTTTTAGTCTTTTTGGTCATGTCTGACTTACATATACAAACATGTAATCTTTGTGACCCCATTTGAGGTTTTCTTCACAGAGATACTGAAGTGGTTTGCCATTTCCTTCTCCATTTCTTTTTACAGATGAGGAAACTGAAGCAAACAGGGTGAAGTGACTTGCCCAGGGTCACACAGATAGTAAGTGTCTGAGGCCAGATTTGAACTTGTCTTCCGGTCTTCAGGACCAGCACTCTATCCACTGCACCACCTAGCTGCTCCTTATGCATATATATATGTGTATATGTATATATAGTAACTATATTTCATGTATGTATATACATATATGTAATCTTATATATATAAATATATGTGTATATGTATACATATGTATACATGTACATACACACATTTGTCAATAGGAAGATTTCTCATTGGTGTCAGGGCATAGTTCCTTTCCTCAATAAGCCTATAGATATTTAGCCCACATTATGCTGAAGACACAAAACAGACACTATGGAGAATATATATATATATATGAAATGGTATCAAATGAGATAAATTTTGCAAAGAATTTTGCAAATCTTAAAGCACTCTATAAATGTTAGTTGCTGTTATTATTTTAAATTTATATTTTAGTTGAGAAGAGAAAACTTAAACATTTCAAATTAAAGCAAAATATTACATGAGTATAATATGAGTAAGTAGTGTATAAGTTCCTTGAGGGAAGGATTTATTTTTGCCTTTCTTTGCACCCCAATGCTTAGCACATTGCCAGTACATAGTAAGTGCTTAATAAGTGCTTATTGACTTCTTGGTTCAAATTATCCGTGCTATAAACTCAAAAGAGAGTGGATTGAGAAGCCAGAGAAGCCTTCCTAGAGGTGGGTAAGTCTTGAATGGATGAGATTTAGAGGAGGAGGGAGAACAGCATTCCAGACTGGGAGTCAGGCTGCTGTACTAACCCCCTTCCTGGTACATGTGTATATATCCTTGAAGATAAAACAAATGTTAATTAAATGACTATTATGCATTGCATGTATACCTTTTGCTTATATATAGTACCATATTGTGGAAGGCCTTAGAGATTAGACTACAGAATTTAATTCTAACTTTATACCCATGAGGAAGACTTTAAAGGTTATTGAACAGAAATATTATATATTTCCATATAATGAAAATATTAATTTTAAGTTTCAATAGCTTAAAACTGTAATGAGACTTTTTTTGTCATTTTAAAAAATTTTTATCTATTTATTTTTAGTTTTCAACATTCGTTTCCACAAGATTTTGAATTTCAAATTTTCTCCCCATGTCATCCCTCCTCCCACACTAAGAGGGCGTGCATTCTGAATACCCCTTCTCCTAATCTGCCCTCCCTTCTATCTCCCCCCCTTCTCTTATCCCCTTCCTCTTCTATTTTCCTGTAGGGCAGGATAGATTTCTATACATCATTGCCTGTATATCTTATTTACCAGTTGCATGTGAAAACAATTTTTAACATTTGTTTTTAAAACTTTGGGTTCCAAACTTTCTCCCTTTCTTCCTCCCCACCCACCCTCATTGAGAAGACAAGCAACACAAGTTATATAACTGTTGTTATGAAAAATACTTTCATAGTAGTCATGTTGTGGAAAACTAACTGTATTTTCCTTTATCCTAACCCCCCCCTTTATTCTATTCTCTCTTTTGACCCTGTCCCTCCTCAGAAGTGTTTGCTTCTGATTACCCCCTCCCCCAATCTGCCCTCCCCTTTATCATCCCTCTGTTCTCTTATTCCCTTCTCCCCTATTTTCCTGTAGAGAATGATAGATTTCCATACCCAGTTGAGTGTGTATGGTATTCCATCCTTAAGCCAAATCTTATGAGAATAAGATTCACTCATTCCCCCACTTCCCCTCCACTATAAAAGCCTTTTCTTGTCTGTTTTATGTGAGATAATTTACCCCATTCTACCTCTTCCTTTCTCCTTCTCCCAGTATAATCCTCTCTCACCTCTTAATTTTATTCTCCAGATATCACCCTTTCATCTTCAACTCACCCTGTGCCCTCTATCTATCTATCTATCTATCTATCTATCTATCTATCTATCCACATATTTTTCCCTCCAACTACTCTAATACTGACAAAAGTCTCATTGAGTTACATATACATATATGTTAATATATCTTAATAAGTCCTTTATGATTCTTCTTTCCTGTTTACCTCTTCATGCTTTTCTTGAGTCTTGTATTCAAAAGTCAAATTTTCTATTTACCTCTGATCTTTTCATCAAGAATGCTTGAAAGTCCTCTATTTCATTGAATTTCTATTTTTCCCCCTGAAGGATTATATTTAGTTTTGCTGGGTAGGTGATCCTTGGCTGTAATCCTATCTTCTTTGACCTTGAGAACATTATATTCCAAGCTCTCTGGACCCTTACTGTAGAAGTTGCTAAATCTTATGTTATCCTGATTGTGTTTCTACGATACTTGAATTGTTTCTTTCTGGCTGCTTACAATATTTTCTCCTTGACCTGGGAACTCTGGAATTTGGCTACAATATTCCTAGAAGTTTTCCTTTGGGGATCTTGTTCAGAAGGTGATCAGTGGATTCTTTCAATTTCTATTTCACCCTCTGGTTCTAGCATATCAAGGCAGTCTTCCTTGATAATTTCTTGAAAGATGATGGCTAGGCTCTTTTTTTTTTAATTGTGGCTTTCAGATACTCCAATAATTTTAAAATTATCTCTCCTGGATCTATTTTTGACATCAGTTGTTTTTCCAATGAGATATTTCACATTTTCTTCTATTTTTTTTTCATTCTTTTGGTTTTGTTTTACAATGTCTTGATTTCTCATAAAATCACTAGCTTCCATTTGCTCCATTCTAATTTTTAAGGAAGTATTTTCTTCAGTGAGTTTTTGGATTTCCTTTTCCATCTGGCCAATTCTGCTTTTTTAAGGCATTCTTCTCCTCATTGGCTTTTTGGACCTCTTTTGCCATTTGGGTTAGGCTATTTTTTAAGGTGTTATTTTCTTTAGTATTTCTGGGGGTCTCCTTTAGCAAGCTGTTGACTTGATTTTCATGATTTTCTTGCATCACTCTCATTTCTCTTCCCAGTTTTTCCTCTACTTCTCTTACTTGCTTCTCAAAATCCTTTTTGAGCTCTTCCATGGCCTGTAGCCTGGTTTTTGCCTGTGTGCCCACACTGAACTGTGTTCCTCTCCCAGACCAGTGCAATAGACTTTTCCAATCAACCATTCATGTTGTCTTGGGCTGGAAATTTGCTTCACTCTGTCTTTTTGTGGGTTCTGCTGCTCTAGAATTTGCTTAGAGCCATTTTTACAGGTATTTGGAGGGATTTAGGGGACAGTTTAAGTAGGTCACTGCTTTCACTCTGTTATCTTGGCTCCACCCCCCTGCAATGAGACTTTTGAGACATCCTGTACACATTATTTCATTTGATCCTCACAACCATCTTGTAAAACTGGTACTACATGTATTATTATCCCTATTTTACAAATGAAGAAACTGAGACTTGGGAAGTTAGCAACTATGAGCTATTATACAATCACAGACCTAATCAATATGAGAGTCAGGATTCAAACCCAGATCATCCTAATTGCAAGTCTAGGATTCTATTCAGTATTCCATGCTGCCATGATGAAGTATATAATTAGTCTTAATTCAGACTTATGAAGATTCAGAATTCCATTGGTTCAATGAAAGGAAACAGAGCACACAACAACGAAGCAAAGAAAGCCAGCCTCATTGAGGGCATATATTTATGATATGAAGGTCAAGTCTGCAGAGATTCCAAGTAGAACTGGGCATAACATAAGATTTAGCAACTTCTACAGTAAAGGACCAGAGGGCTTGGAATATAATATGGGGCCCAGGAGGGAATGAGGCACCATCCCCAAATCAGCAAAGTCTGGTCTGCTTTTAGAGGATTCTTATCTAGGTCTATTAGGACCTGACTTTGGGAAAAGAAGGGGAGGAAGCTGGACCTGAGGACTGATGTTTATTCATGCCTATGGGGGAGAGGAAGACTCTTTGGGAGTTGGCAGCTAATTGAATTCCCTGCTGAGGGGAATGTGGCTTTGGGCCTTTAGGCTAAAAGTGACAGGATTGTTTATTTTTTTTCAGCTTCCCAGGACTTCTTCTTTGAGATAGGGAGGTCACTGGGGTCATTGCAATCCCCATCCCCACCCTCCACAAGAAAAGATATGTTTTCTAAGATGTTTAGTCCAATCTCCTCATTTCACAATTAATAGCTATAAGAGATGTCAGTGGGGCATATGTACCCACTTCTTCCATCCCTAATTTGCAGACTGGAAATGAAACACAGATAATTGAAAATGACCTAATCCACTTCACACAATGAGGTGTTGATAGATCTGAACCAATAGAATTCCATTTCTTCTGATTCCCAAGTTCCATTTTTATTGACTTATCTAGTTTTGCCCAGTACCCCTGACCTAGCCATAATAGAACTTTTTCTGTGTTTAGAGGAATGTTTGTCTCTATCCTGCTCAGTCTTCACTCATCCTATTTCCCTCCATTTCCCCTTGCTCCCTGCCACCCCCCCAAAATTAATTTCAGATGGGCCTCGTAACTTTGGCTGACATTCAAAACTGTCACCTCCATGCACACATTAACTCAAAGGGCTCTGTCATCCCTCACATTAAAATTCTATCACCAGGAGTCAGTACAGCTTGACTCAGCAAGCTAAGGGGCTGGTTTTGAACTGGCTGCAGTGACAGCAAGCTTCACGTGTGACATCCTTGGTCAATTTGACAGCAATAAGGCTCCCTCCTTAGAACTATTTGCAGTTCCTGTTGACCCAGGTGAAGAGGTCATCCTATCAAGAGATTTTCTCTCCCTCTCTTGAGGAAGACAGGCCAGGGGTTAGGTAGTTTAGGTTGAGAATATGGTGTGTTCAAAAGATAAGCACAGGAAGGAACAATTAGCAAATTCATGAAGCTAGTTTGTTTTTTAAAGGATAGTCATTTGTTATTTTAAGAAAGACCCTTTAAGGTGATTACTGGAGATAGTGTTAAAAAAGGTAAAACATGAAAAATGTAAACAAACCTGTAAAATCCAAACAACTTGTCCCTTTAGCTTTAATCAAGGCATAGCACCTTGCTTAGAAAAAATGACCAGCCTTCACAACAATAGTGTGAATTAATGAATTTGCTACCTTCTCTTTCCTCCTACAGACATAAACTGATGTTTGGTCTTTAACTATGATTTTCAATTCAAAAATTCAACAAATATTTATTAAATCCCTGCTATGTGGAAGACACTATTTTAGGCAAGAGGAATTTAAAATAAGGATATAAAAAAGAAGAAGAAGAAATGAAATAAGCCCTGCTCTCAAGCAGCTTAAATTCCACTGGTGTGAAGAGCATCCAACAGATTTTTGATTTCACCAGTAAAGTAGATTATAATTCAACCATATCTTCTTATCCTGTGCAACTCTTATGTATGTCTTCCCATGTTTATCGTAGGCTGTTCACTCTACAAGATGGAACAGGGCTTCCACAATTTCTCTTTTTTTTCTTTTTTTCATTTTTTTCTTTTTTTTTTCCCCAAGACTGGGAATCTTTATTTAGATCAGAAGAAGAAGGGAAGGAAAGAGGAGAGAAGAGAAGGCAAGGCCAACCCACCTCCCTGGACACCCTCCCTCCAATTATGTCCCAGGTGGGTAAACAGGAAAATAGGTGGAAGGGGGTGCCAAGAATGGAGGGTTGTTGTTGTTGTTCAGTCATTTCTGACTCTTTGTGACTCCATTTGGGATTTTCTTGGCAAAGATAATCTTGGTATTTCCTTCTCCAGCTCATTTTACAAATGAGGAAACTGAGGCAAACAGAGTGAAGTGACTTGCCCAGGGTCACATAGCTAGTAAGTGTCTGAGGTTAGATTTGAACTCAGGAAGATGAGTCTTCCTGACTTCAGGCCTAGAACTCTATCCACTGTGCCCCAACCACTAGAAGGGAGGAACCAAGGGAAAAAGAGGCCCCTGTCAAGAACAGGCCTCTCCAGATGTGTGGCTTTCAAAGTCCAGCTGTGGCCAGAACAGTTCCTCAATTTCTCTTAACATTGGGAAAATACTAATTAAGCACAGAGACAGTGTCCTGGTTACCTTTTACTCTTACCATATGATCAGCCCATCTTTTTTGTTTGTTTGTTTTTTGCTCATTCATTTCTTTGATGACACCCTTCCCTTTCCTCCAGTTCTCCTCCTTTGTAACATGGTGTAGCCTGTTCATACCCAAACTGTGTCCTCTCCATTGCCTTACGAGTGATACTCAAGTTCAACTCTTCTGAGATTATCATGTTTCATTATTTATACTGTACAACAACACTGGTAAATGACTGGCATTTTTAAAAGATGGATCTCTGGCTTAGGTCACAGCTTGGGGTTATTAAAATCACTTTTTGATTTTTCCAAAGCAATAGAGCACACACCAAGTCAGGGGTTCTCAACATTGAATATGAATAAAGGGGAACAGAGGAGGAAAGAAAAGATTGTCAAAAAGCCATGGACAATATATGATTTTTTTAAAAAATACTGTATGTTATCCTGAAATATTCCAAAAGTAGTAGTATTTGCAGGAAAAAAAAAGTGTGGCTTGAACAGAGAATAACTATGATGATGAAAAAATATTACAGACAAAATCAAATTTTCTTTGTGAAAAATGAATTAATCTCTATATTTTATTTCTTACATGTATACACATGATAGACTGTATAAATTGTTTCCTTTCATGAAAGGAGTTCTGAGAAAGTTTACTGAAAGCCAAGAGATTCAGGGACCACTGAAAAAAAACAGAAACTCTTACTATAAGTAAAACCAAAGTATATCATAGCTAAACAACCCAGAATAACTGGTTAAAAGGCAAGGATGAAGGCCAGCTACACAATGCTTTAGGTCTCTAAAAGGTTGTAGAGATCAGCTCTCCCAGCACTCTCTGTTACAAATGAGAAAATGGAAACCAGGAGTGGTTAAGTGATTTTATTCCAAGTTTAAAGGCAAAGATGGAAATTCAATTCTCTTGATTTCTGATGCTCTTTCTAATGCACCACACCTATTTGACCTTCTCATTCAACTGACTGACTTTTTAATGACTGATTTTCCTGTCATACGGTCAGAACTAAAGTTGACCATATTAGCAGAAAACCACCATGGCTTGACTTTCTCAACCATGGGCCACACTTTTTTGGGAGATAGCAATTTACTGATCTGAGCTTGACTCTAGGACAAGGATCTATACACTTATTCCCCAACCTGAGTTATATTGATGGTAGGGTCCATCTCTAAATTTTTTTTCCCTCCCACTACTCTGCTTATCGAAGAGACAGTGCTGGTGCTTCTAGCAAGTTCATGGGCCAAAAACCAAAAGCCTGGAGCTCAGGGTAGAAGGATGAAGATACAAGTAGAAGAGAGAAGAAGGTTGTTTTTATTTGTTTTTTGTTTTCATTTTTGTTTTTTAAAGTTTACGGGTTTGCAGAAGTAAGGTTCTTAGGTAGTAGCATTTTTCAGATTGATAAACTTGGCCACATAGATGGAGGATGGGAAATTCTATGGTGTGACTCATCTGTTTCAAGGGCAAGACAGGTGTGAAGTACCACTGAGGGGGTCTTGGGGAATCATACTTTGCAATTATAATACCTGCCCATCTCTGAAACCATTCTTCTAATATCTTCAACTCTCTTTGGGAGAGATTTTGAATTTATGAGGGCATGTGATCATTATATAGGGAACAACATGTAATTAGGAGGAAAGTTAGAAAATGAGAGAAGAAGATGAATTTCAGAAGGACACAGCAGAGTTATGGCCTTGAATCTGGTCTCCAGACCGTTCGGGTCTATGCCAGATATCTGGTACCCTGTGATCTTCCAGTTTCTCCCTGGAATGTCTGGGATGTCTTGGAACATGGGTGTGCCATCAAGAGACTGGCCAAGAATGTGAGTGAGTGGTAAAGGTGACGCCCTCGGGGAGAGAGTCCAGAGCAAGAGAGATAAAAAAGACGAAAGACAAGTGGCGAGGTTCCAAAAAAACAAAAGCTCTCAAATCACATAACAGGGTAAGATGCTAAGAGATAGTCGGGAATCATAAAAGCTATGGAAATATCTCTGGTTTATTGCCATGACCAAGAACAAGAGTGTGATGTTATAAACCTCAAAGTGCTGTAGAAATATGCATTGTTTTGTTATTGCTGTTGTTATTATTGTACTTCTGTCTCCTTCCTCTCTCCCCTTTTGTAGGCTAATTGAAGGAATAAGGAAAGTTTAGCCTGGAGAAGAGAAAACTCAGGGGGACCTTAATAGCTGTCTTCAAGTATTTGAAGGGCTATGGAACAGTATGGAAGCTATGGTAGGGTATGGAAGGGTATGGAAGGGTATGGGATGGGATGGAAGAGGGATTAAAGGTCTTGGTCTAAGAGGAAAGAACCAAGAAGAATGTGAGAAAGTTTCAAAAAGGTAGATTTCTGCTTCACACACACACACACACACACACAACACAAAACAAAAAAAATCTTAACAAATTGGAACAGAATGCTTTGGGAGTTAATAGGTTTCTTTTCCCTGGCAATCTGCAAGCAGAGGCTGGATGACCAATTATCTGGTAGGCTGTAATATGGATTCCTTTGGGGTACAGATTGGACTACAGAGTTGCTGATATCCTCCTGACTCTAAAATTCTGTGAATCTTTGATTCCTGGACTTGGCTTGTGTTTATCCTCTACATGGAATTTTTCCTCCCTATTCCTCCCAACTTTTCCCAGCTCAAGAATGTCTTCCTCTCTTACCACTTTAGGCTAGTGTTCTATCCCTCTTTGGAAAATCTCATGGTACTGTCTGTACTTCTCATTTGTTTCCCTGTTTCTTTAAAGCAAAGGGTTATATCTTATGCTTCTCCATATGCACCTCTCACTCATCTCATTTAGCACAGTGCTATGAATATGAGCTGCCCAATAAACACTGATTGAATGATTGACCAAATTGTGATGTTCTAATTATTACTCAATTGGTACCAAGCAAAATTATTCCTTGAACTAAATATTGAGAGAATTTATTATTAATGATTAATTCTGTAGGGAGATCCAGCATTTCCCCTTTTTCTATAGTCCTCATTTCAAAGTTCATTTTCTTGAAGGACAATACAAGTAATGAGATTGAATTAACTCTCCCAAATCTTGGTCAGACCCCACCCAACTTTACAAGGAATTTAATCCCATTATCTTTCTACTCAGATTGGCTGGGGCGATAAATTCTTTGATGAGATTGCTGAAGGCTAGGGGTAGTTTAGAAGTAATGGGTCCATACCCTCATTGTAATACTCATTCTCTCTTGTTACTTGTTAACTAATCAGAGTTGATTACCATCCTCTTGTAACACCCACTTTTCCCAGGCCATATAAGCCTTGACCCAGATGCCATGAGGGCCTTTGGCATTCGATAGGATCACTGACTTCTTTTATTAAAATACTAACATTATTAATAAAATGACTACCCAGAAATACGTCTCTCAAGCTTTTTAAACCTCACAATATAGAGGCAGCACAGTATAATGGAAAAAATATTGAGCTAGGACTCAGGAGATCCAAGTTTTAGTTCTGAATATCTACCGCTAATAGTTTCATGACCTTTGATAGTTACTTAATTCCTTTGTCCTCATCTTTACACTGAAAGGAATGGAGACTATATAAGGGCAGGAACTGGAGATATGTAGATTGGAGAAGAAAAGACTACAGGAGTTATACAATAGTTTTCTTTGAGTATTTAGTGGAAGAGAAATTAAATATCGGCCGCTTGGCCTCAGAGGAAAGAATTAGGAACAGTGAGTAAAAACAAAATTCCATCTAAGGAAAACATCTTTACTGTTAGAGTGCTGAAAGATAGAATGGATTGCCTCCAGGAGCAATGAGTTCCCCATCATTAAAGGTCTTCAAAGAGAGGCTGTGTAACCATTTGTCCAGGATGTGGTAGGAGGGATTCTAGTCCTTGTATAGGTTGAACTAGATACCATCTATGGCCCATTGAAATACTAAGATTCTGTGATTAAATGATCTTTAAGGATACTGAAAGCTCCAAAATTTTATGAAATCTATTTGGAAATGCATAACAGATTGTCTCTTGACAGCTTGTGTTTCCTTTACCATTTGCTGCCAAGAAAGAAAGAAAGAAAGAAAGACAGAAAGAAAGAAAGAAAGAAAGAAAAAAAGAAAGACAGAAAGAAAGAAAGAAAGAAAGACAGAAAGACAGAAAGACAGAAAGACAGAAAGAAAGAAAGAAAGAAAGAAAGAAAGAAAGAAAGAGGAATCACAATTCTGCCTTGCTATCTTAAAAGATTTTTGTGGTTGCTGGGGCTACTTCCTAAAACAATCTGACTATGGCTGGATTATGAGTTGCCTTAACTAGAAGTTACCAGCCTAGTACTCTCTCTCTCTCTCTCCACCCTCCACCCCATCTTATAAGAAGCTAGAAAAAGAGGATAAGAGTTTGGAATTGACAGCATGGAAATTAAAGAGACAGGGACTGACCTTGTAAATTCGTTGCTATAGGGAGCTCCCTGGATGAGGAAATGCCTCCTACAAACCAATGCCTTTTCTGTGATTTCTGGTCTTACAGAGTTGTCCAGAGCTCACAGATATGAAAAGGCAACTTGGAATGGGGGATGGAAAGAGGTCCATAGTTTGGATTCATGTTAACATCATGGAATCAAAGAAACCTACAGTAGGGAGAGACCTCAAGAAGTCCTCTAGACCAGCTCCTCAGCCTAGATAGGGATACTCTTAAACTGTACTAGAAGATCATGGAGTAAATTGAAATTCTGCTAAATTGTATTTGGCAGTATGGGGATCTGGGTGCTTGGAGGTGTGCAGGTGGGAAATTTCGCTCTGTGGCTATGTTCTCATCACCACAGGAAAAGAGTAATTGATTGTAGTTCTGGGAGGCTAGGATTTAGAGGGTGTCAGGAAGTACGGAGATTGCTGATGTCAAGATTAAAAAGGAAAAAAACAATGCAAAATAAGAAGAAAAACCCCTGGTGGCCTTGCACTGAGAGTGCCCAAGTAGGAAAACCCCTGGGAATAGCTTGTTAGGAAAAAGGAAATTGGGTGAAAATCAGTGCTCATTGTCTCAAAACAGGGTCCAGGCATGTGAAAAATGAAAGCAAGCCTGGGTCTGCAAAGCAAGCTTTGGGAGGTCAGAAGGTGAGTCTCAGACAACGAATTCCAGATGCCTGAGGATTTCTGTGTAGGGTCTTGGGTGAAGCTGGATTGTCAAGTCAAGGGCACAGAGAAACCTCCCTGCTAAGCTGGAGGCAGTTCTAGTGACCTTTTTTTGTTACTGGTTCACTGAATTTCCCAGGGGCTTCATTTTGTGGACATTTTCTCATTCCGAGGGTTTTGGAAACATGTGAACTGCAGAATATGGGAGGAGGAACACAGCTCTCCCCTTCCTCACTGACTCCCCCGTCCCCCCCCCCACCCCTGACACACATTCCCAATCATCGAACTCAAACTGGTCTCAAGCTTCCTGCAAGCTTTATTGGGTTTTTTCAACATATGAAGGAAGTCAGAAGACTATTTTGGCTAACCTCTTCCATTCCTGGGTAACTAGGTAGATTATTTAGAGAGAATGTCCTTTGTGAGATATGGACCACCCCCAATCCTCCCTACCCCAGACGATACACACGTCCAAAGAGGAATAACATTTGCAAAGCTCTTTTCTTAAAGAACAATTGAAAGGGTAGCAGTTCTCAAGAGTTTGGGTGTCAGGAACCTTCTACATTTAAAAATTTTGAGCCCCCACCCCACCCCAGAACTTTTGTTTACTCGGGTTCTATCAATTCATGTTAACTGTAATAGAAATTAAAACATCTTAGTATTATTATGAAAAATTGTTTTGACTTCACACACACTCTGAGAGGGTCTCAGGAATCCTCAAGGGTCCCCAGGCCACACTTTGAAAACCACTGCTTTAATAGAGAGAGCAGTAGACTTACAATTAGATTTGAGCTTGAATCTCAGTTCTAATACTTAATAGAGAAAGACCCCTTCTCTGAACCTGGGTTTGCTCATCTGTAGAATAGAGATAATCATACTCTCGATATCAACCTCAGAGATTAGAATAAATTAAATAATATATGTGATAATTCTTTGAAAATCATAAAGTACCATATAAATAGAAGTGGAATTGTTTTTTGGTTCAGGCATATCACATTGTATTGGTATAGGGCAGGGATTCTTAACTTTCTTTGTGTCATGGACCCCTTTTGCATTCTGGTGAAGCCTATGTGGGCCTCTTCCCAGAATATTTTTTTCAATGCATAAAATAAAATGCACAGGATTATAAAGGAAATCCATTTTTACTAAAATTAAGATGTAATTTTTTTTTCCTATTCAAATTCATGGACTTTTTGAAATTTATCCACAGATCCCTAAGTGCCGCTAGATAAGAATCCCTAGTAAAGGGGAATTTCTGGTAAGGAAACTATATTAATATAGATTGGTAATTACTTTGTAATTTACAGGCTTATAGAGTTCTCTGGGACACAAGGAGGTTAAGTGACTTGCCCAGGATCACACAGCCAATATAAGTCACAGATGGGTCTTAAAATTGTATCTTCTTGGCACTGAAGACACGATTCTATCCACAGTATCATGTTCTAATGTAATACTTTGTTATTATTGATGGTGCATAATACAAAGCTAATCCAGTATAATGCATGTATTGATAGAAGAATAGGTATGCTAGAGAAAAACATGGAGCAGGAAACAGAGAGAGGCCAATGGCCTGGATTCTTATGGACACCATGGAGCCTAAGAAGACTACAGCATAAAGAGACCTCGGTGATACTCTGGAGCTCTTGCACAAGACCATGGGCAATATTTGAAATTCCGCTAATTTGGATTTATAATTATGGGGCTCTGGGGTATTGGAGGTGTGCAGGTAGGAAATGTCCTCTATGGCTCTCATTGCTGCAGAAGCAGCTAAAAAGGGAAGACAATGATTGTGATTCTGGAATCCAAGGATTTGGGGGGAGGAGAGTAAGAAATGCATGTTGGTTAATGTATAAAAGTAGATGAATGAACTCAAATTCAAAGCACTTCCCACTGCAGTCATAGGATTTAGGAGTGACAGGAATCAGAGGCGCTAGAAAGGACCTTAGGAGTCATGTAGTCCAACCTCTTGCCTTATAAAGGAGGAAATGGAGGCCCTGAGAGGGTAAGCAATTTGCCCAATATTATGCAGGTAGCAACTGGCAAAGCCCAGAATTCTCTATTTACTTAATCTAGTGTTCATTCTAATGTATCCCCAATGTGTCCTTGGAGATAATCTATTCTAAACCCCCTCATTTTATATATGAAGAAACTGAAGTTCAAATAGGAGAAATCAAGTCAAGTTAACAAGCATTTATTAAGCCCCTGCTATGTACTAAGCACTGGGCTATGGGCTGGAAGTGTTTTGTCCAAGGCCATATAGCTAAAAATTGCAGGGCCAGAATTCAAATCCAGCTCCTCTGCCTATGTTCTCTTGTATTATTATTCATTTTGTTAATTTTTCCTAATTACATTTTAATCTGGTTTGGCTACCCTCAGAGTGTTGTGGGCCACATGTGGTGGGAGGGCAGAGTATTTGATGCCCCATCTGTAAGAGAGTTAGTAATGTGGTGTATTAATTGGCTTGATGTAATGGGAGAAATGCTTGATGGGAAGAGACCAGGGGAGGCTGGGAGGCTGAGTATCTTGACTTTGGTCTCTTTCCCAAGGTTAGGGAGTGTTTCCAATGTTGGTGTCTGATTACTGGTGTACAGCCCTGGTCTCATAAGCCTACGTGGCATAGTTTACGCTAGATGTGGAAACAGATGAGGAAGAGGAGGAGAAAAATCCTATGATATTAGATTCAGTCTGTTATCATTTATCTGAATTGTATCAGCTGATCTTTGCATGCCTGGAGTGTGATGCTTAAGGATTTTGCATATAGTAGGTACTCATACTCCATCACTACATGTTGAGTGAAAGAATGACATTCAAGTCAAAATTACAGAAAGGGGCCTCTGAGACTTCTTTACCTAATGGGAAATGAAAAACTTTCCAGAGCAGAGGGGCTTCCTCCTTTCATGGGCCCAATGCAACATAGAGACCACATAGACTATATTTGTCACTTTGCAACAGTATCAATCCTATTTTCAGGGATTTCATGGGACTAACATTTTGGTTCTCTACTAGTCTAAGACTCCCCTATTTACCAGGAAGTGCTATCTTGTACATCTTTGTATAGATATGGGTCACAGCCTTCAAGCTATTTAAAGGAGAAAAGCACACATCCTTATTATATTGTTTTATTTTTTGTCGTTTGGGTTTTTTCCCTAGAAATAGAATTGTTGTGACACTGTTTTCCTGTTCTTTTGACTCCATAGGACTCAAAAGGGCTTAAAAATAGGTAATATTTTTCCATTTGTCATTTGGACAAACATGGGAAACTCAAAAGTAGTCACTATGGAATTCCAAAAGGCAAGTCATTTATTTAATCATTGGGTCTCATTTTCCTTATCAGTAAAACCAGGGGTTTAGACTAGGTCAGTCAGTCAGTTAATTAGCATTTACTGAGTGCTCCGTACATTTATATATATATACATATATATATATATATATATATATACACACACATACACATACACAGAGAATAAATTGGAGATAATTAATAGAAGGGAAGGAATGTGTTAGAAGTAAGGGGGATCAGGAAAGACTTCCTACATAAAGTGGAATTTTAGGTGGGATTTCGAGGAAGCCAGGTGGCAGAGATGAGAAGGAAGAATATTTCATGCATGGCAGCCAAGGGGCCAGTGTCAGTGGATTGCAGGGTATGTGGGTGAATGAAATGAAAGAAGACTAGAAAAGCAGAAGTGGACTGAGTTGTGAAAGAGTCTGAACACCAAATAGAGGAAGTGATAAGCAGGGAGCCACTGGAGTTTATTGAAGGAGGGAGGTGCCTTCCAAGTTCCCAGTCAGGGAAACCTCTAAATTTCTAAAAGAAATCTAGAATTTCTCTCAATCTAGGTGTGTTGTATGGGCTTTCTTTCTTTGTCCACTTAACTGCATTCATTTCCGTTTGTGTCCTTTTGATACCTCCTCCAAGGCTGGGTATTCCTTTTCTTACATTCAAAGAGACATAGGACCAGGAGAAGGAACTGGCCTATTTCTTGTTCCCTACAACCACTTTTAGAGCCTCCCCCTGTGACTCAGTCCTCTTCATCCTGTCAAGTCCACTACATCTTGTGCAGACCCCTACTGCTATGGATCTGCAGATCATTCTCCCTCCTCCCCAGCAAACTTAGTTTCTGGCTCCCAGCCTTTCTAATCCACCCTAGTTCTTGCTGCCATGGAAATGCTAGAGCCTCCTAGTTCCTCAGCCTCCACAGTTTCCAGTTTGAAGTCAATCTCAACTATGCTTAATAGGAGAGTTGTCTTTAATTACACTCTACTTGCCACCACCGTCACCCCATTCAACTCCATTTGCCCCAGGTCCCAGAATGCTTAGTGATGGCTCTGTCCAGGAATGAGTTTTACATCTTCACTGCAGGCAGAGTGGTTCTTAGAAGCCAGTAGACAATATACACTCCTGATGATGACTTGGCTAGGATCCTTCCAAGCCATAATGTAATTTGAGGTCAGTCTTACTTAAGGGCTATTTTGGAGGATGATTTGAGGGATTTTAAAAAATGAATCTTCTTCTGAGCATAGAATTTCAAGGAGTTGGTTTAACTCTTTGGAGTATTAAATAGTGTTCAGTCTACAAGAATTCATAAGATGCTACCCCCACTCCATGCAGAAAAAAATGCTAAGGAATTTAGTGAAGGGATAGACAAATATAGAGAGTAGTGAGATAGGTTTAGACAGAAAAAGAGATGATAGAATAGAGAGATGATAGATTAGATAATGTGGGGATCAAAAATGTGTTAATCACCTACTACGTGCTAGGCATTGTGCCAAGTGCTTTATGAATATCTTATTCGATTCTCACAACAACTCTGTGAAATAGGTGCTGGTCTAATCTCCATTTTATAGTTGAGGAAACTGAGACAAATAGAGGTTAAGTGATTATGTGCCTGAGATCAAATTTGAACTTAGGTCTTCCTGAGTTCAATGCTCAATCACCTAGTGAAAGGGAGGAAGGAAAGAAGGAAGGGAAGAGGGATGGAAAGAAGAAAGAAAGGGAGGGAAGGAGGGGGGAAGAAAGGAAGGAAAAGAAGAAGAGAGGAAGGAAGGAAGGAAGGAAGGAAGGAAGTTAAATAATCATTTATTAAGTACTTACTATGTGCTAGGCACTGCACTCAGCACTTGGGTTCCAAATAAAAGCCAAAACAAAGCCTCCTTCCATACCTCTGCTTTCCCTCCAATAAAGCACATGGTTTTGAAATCCATAAATTCAAGAACAGGGACGGGAAGAAAATGCAGGCAACCTGACCTGGGCCCAATGGTTCCTGGCAAAATGAGCCAAATGCCCCAAAGAGAAGGAATAAACAAGGTTTTATTAATAAATATATTCCTGAAAGACTTAAATGTAGAAGAACACAAACTGATCCATAACTTATATAGGTTACATGCACATGATTATGAATATAAACTGAAATTGGGGACCAGGCAGCGCACATAAGCTGCTACTCATTTGTCTGCTATAGTTCCTGTAAGAGGGACATATAGGATGCTATAGATGATCACCTTCTTTGTCAGGCTTAAAGATTAAATCTTCACCAGCTCCAGTCTCCTGACATAGCCCTCGGGAAATGAGACAAAGAGCAGATATGTTTGGGGGACAGGGTCTTCCCACTAAAATCAGACAAGGTCTGAAAGAGATGCTACAGAACAAAATGACCTTGGATGGGCTAACGCAGTAGGGGTGGAGGATAGCATGATAGCCATGGAGGGAGAAAGGAGTGAGAAAAGGAGGATGAAAGGGAAGGGAGGCTTTGTGTACCTACCCCCTGACATTTTTACCTGGGGCTTCCCTCATTTAGTAACCTCAGTTAACAAAGTACCTAAGTGAGAGGGATTCATTCCATCCTGTACAGGGTTTCTCAGTCAGCCAGCATATATTTAAAAAGTGGGTGGAGATGTTTAAGAAGATGTTGCCCTAGGCACTCTGGGTAATATAGGAAGAAGAAGAAAATAGAAAATTGTAACAATAAAGTTTTTATTCTGCAACATTGTGTTATTGTTTTATTAACCTCTGGGATCAAAAATGACCTCTTCTGTTCAGCTTTTTGAGCCCTTGGAAACCTCACTGCAAGCTATCTTTCCACCTTATTCTGCATTACTCTCCTTCTTGTAGTCTACGATCCAGCTAGACTTGTCACAGCATCTCTCATCTCCATACCTCACTCCTACATCACTTCCATTTCTTAGAACCTCTCAAGTGACACCATCAACATCAGGGGCTATTAACGCAGGGTCCACAGACTGCCAAGGAATCCATGGATAGATTTCAGGGAGACCATGAACTTGGAAGGGAAAATAGTATATCTTTATTTTGACTAACTTTTCGTTTCCTTGTAATCCTGTGTGTTTTAATTTGTGCATTCAAAAACACTATTCTCAGGAGGGGTCCCTAGGTGTCACCAGACTGCCAAAGGGGTCCACAATACAAAAAAAGGGTGAAGAACTCCTGGTCTACAGGAAAACTCTCCTGACCCTCACTGCTGCTAGTACCCTTCCATCAAAATACAAAAAAAAAAAATTACCATATATTTATCCTGTGTACACTTATTTATGTATATTTTATTTCTCCTGGGGGAGCTAGGTAAGACAGTAGATGAGTGCTGGGCCGAGGATCAGGAAACTGTTGTAGTTTACTCCTGTGCAACTCATGACCCCTTTTGGGGTTTTCTTGGCAAAGATACTAGAGTAGTTTGCCATTTCCTTCTCCAGCTCATTTTACAGATGAGGAAACTGAGACAAACAGGGTTAAGTGACTTGCCAAGGGTCACACAACCAGTAAGTGTCTGAGCCTGGATTTGTACCTAATGAAGATTGGTCTTCCTGACTCCAGGCCTGGCACTATATCCACTGAACCACCTAGCTGCCCTGAAGTCAGGGAGATGAATTAAAATCCAGCTTCAGACACTAACTAGCTGTGTGACCCTAGATGAAATATTTAATCTGTCTGCCTCAGTTTCCTCAAATGTAAAATAATGATAATAGCATCTACCTCTCATAGTTGTTTTGAGGATAAAATGGGATAATGTTTAAGAAGTGCTTAGCATAGTGCTGGGTATTAGACTCTTAATAAATCCTTGTTCCTTTCCTTGCCTATAGGATTTAATTTCCCTAAGGATAGGAGGCTGTTTCAACTACTGAAGATCTAGAAATGTAAGTTTTAGCCATTCAGGTCCTTGGCACTGTCAGATGGTTCAACATCAGAAACATTAATATGTTTTTTTTTAATCAGTGAAAATAATGTTAAAGGTGAAGTATCATCTTCTAGTAGGACCATAGAATTTTTCCATCTGACTCGCTGCTGAAACTTTCCTTATGTGTTATCCTTCCCCCATTAGAATGTGAGCTCCTTGATAGCAGGGACAGTCTTACTGTTCTATTTGTATCTCCAAGTACTTGGTGTAGTGTTTTACATGTAGCAAGTACTTAATAAATGTTTTCCATTCATTTATTCATTCATTTCACATGACCGCCTTTTAAATGCCTGAATTCAGCAATTTGTCCAAAGCCAAACTGTCTCCTCTTTACCACGCTATAAACATCTCTAACTCCTTCAGCCAGTCTTTGTGATGTCAAGACCCCTGGTCTCTTTCCTTTGGATAATCTCTAGCTTGTCTGGGATCTTCTTTCGATGTGGTCCCCAGAATGGAGGCCAACACCCAAGATGAGATCTGACCAGAGCAGAGTTCAGCCTGAACTATTACCTCCCTCATCCTGGACCATAGGCTTCCACTAATGTGCATCACATTGATGACTCATTGAGCTTGCAACTGACTAAGATATGAAGATGAGCTGCTTTCTAAACCCCCTTCATCTTATACTTGTGTGGGGTTTTTCAGCCCAGATGGAAGAGTCTATGTCTATCCCTATTAAATTTCACCTCATTAGCTTCAGCTCACTTTTTTAACCTATTGAGATTTTTTTTTAGATCCTAATTCTATCACTCATTGTATTAGGTACCAGTCAGCATTGCATCTTCTTCAAATAGGATGAAGAAGTCATCCATAACTTGAAGATAACGATACTACTAGAACAACTAGGTGGTACAATGGATACAGTGCCAGGCCTAGAGTCAGGAAGACTCATCTTTCTAATTTCAAATTCGGCCTTGGACACTTACTTGTGTGACCCTGGGTAAGTCACTTAACCCTGTTTGCCTCAGTTTCCTTATCTGCAAAATGAGTTGGAGAAGGAAATAGCAAGCCAATCTAGTATCTTTGCCAAGAAAACCCCAAATGGGGTCCCAAAGAGTCAGACATGACTGAATAATAATGATAACACCACATTCCATTTGCAGAGAGACTTTTATGGCTTATAAAAGCTTTTACATGTATTTATTCATCTCTGATACATAGAGCAAACCTGTGAGGTATGTAGGGTATTTATTTTACAGATGAAGTAGCTGAAGCTCAAAAAGGATACGTACTTGCCCAAAGCCATTGGGGTTTTTCTGAATGCTACTCAGCCAAGTGTTCTTTCCATTAGGCCCCACATGGTTCCTTCCTTCAATTTACTTAGCTATAAAAAGCTATGAATGAAAATTACCTGCTTTATATTTTAAATAAAAAGTAGTGCTCAAGTTAAGAGGAGGGAGAAACCATTTCCAGGTATTTAGGAAGACTTCAGGAACCTCTGAGATTACAAATCTTCAACTTACACTATATGTATTTGGTATGTACAGTTATTTGTATATTATCTCCCCCACTAAAATGTGAGCTCCTTGAAAGCAGGCACAGTGCTTAGCACAAAGCCTAGCACATAATAAGAGCATATAAATGCTTGCTGACATATTAACTCGTGGGGAATCATGAAATTTGATGGACACCAGCAGCTTAGTGACTCCCTTTTTTGCACCATCTGGTTTGTGAACCTTTTCTTTTCCTTCTAGTTCTATACATCTTTGGTGAATGCTGTATGGTCAAGTTATAGTATTTGACAAAAGATATTCTAGATCAGGCCACATGTGGTCACATGTGGACTGGAGACCGCAGGTTCCCCACCACTGGTCTAGACCCTTTTATTTTCATTCTGAGACTAATCAGAAGTGCTCACTCCTTACTACGTTCACAAACTGGAGCCAGGTCAGAAGAGGATGATTATAAAGACTTCAGAGTGACTGACATATCCATTGCCATGTGGACGGTGGGTGAAGGTACCAGGGATATTTGGCCAGGATAACAGAACACTTAGGGGAACATGAGAACTGTTCTTAAGTATTTTAAGGGCTACAATATGCAAGAAGGATGAGATTTCCTTATTCACTTTTGCCCCAGAGGACAGAACAATGAAAGCAGTCCCCAAATGGAAAGAGCTGCCTTGTCCCTTAAGGAAGCTCTGGAGCACTAGCTGTCTGGACCACCATTTTTTAGGGACATTGCTGGAAGGATTCTTATTCCCATTCAAACTGAGCTCTCTGACCTCTGAAGCCCCTTCCAGTTCTGAGATTCAGTGCTATTCTGGGATTCCATTACAAATGATGTTTCCCGTCTGGCCCAGGGACCTTCAGGCAGGAGCCTCCTATAAATTAAAGACTGTAATTAATATTATTACTTGGTTGGGAAGAAGCCACTTGATTGAGAGTGGGAGAATAGAGAGTGACAAGATACAGATTGGCCTGTTATCAGATTGGGAGGGCAAGAGTTTGCATTAGTTTAGGGGAACAAAGAAGGTTTTAGCACTGTTCCTAGGAGCCAAATCAACTCTAACTAGTGAGAAGTGGGCTTTGAATGACCTGAGGCTGACTCTATTATGAGAACAAAGAAGGCTGATGAGCATTAGAGCAGCAGGAGAGAAATTGTGGGTTTAATGGGATTAGTCGAGATTACAAGCCACACAGGATTTTGGGAATAGTATCTCTTCCAGGAACTTTTGAAAGCGCAGGGGCACCCTAGGTAGTCTAAGCAAAGGACTTTAGCTGAGCCTGCCAGATAGGCTACCTCAGCAAATTTCCATTCTTAGGATATTGGGGGTGGGGGGGGGGGGAAGAAAAGGGGAAGCATGAGCATAGTCCATACAAGAGACAAGAGCAGATGAATTTAGCCCTGACCCAAGAAATCCCAAGTGGCCTTTCTGATTTTCTGGCAAACGCTCCATGGTAAATTATATCATGCCTTTGTCGGAAGAGTCCTGGTTAGAGTGACAGCTGATAAAGCCGATAGAGACCTAAAAATCACCTCCTGTTTTAATCTAGAGGATTGTTGAGAGACAAACAAGGAAAGTGAGTTGCCCAAAGTCACATTCTTAGTGAGACCAGTTGGAAGAGTTGGAAATTCACCAAGGTCTCCTGATATCTAGTCTTGAGTAGCATCCACCATACCATGTTACCAGAAAAAGAATTTCTGAGTTTGATTGCTGTGGTTAAAACCTCTTTCTTACTCCCATCTGAGGCTACCGAGTGTTTTCCAATGCTCAAGAACTACAGACATTTTAAAACACCTCTTACAGTAGCTAATTAGCTCAGAAGGAGTAAAACACAATTTGACTTGTTAATTTAGCCACTAGAATTGCTTGGGGATCCACTTTGGTAAAGTGCTTCTAGGGCAATTGTTTCTCAATTTTTAGCCTCAAGATAATTGAAGTCTTAGGTGAAGGAATGAGCCCCAGTTGATTTCTCTCTCAGTAAACAGTTCCAAGGTCTACTTTGAAAAGGTCATAATACATAAGAAAGATGATTTCCTAACCACACTTTCTTTTAAAAAAAAATTTGTTCATATCTTTGGTTTTTACATCACCTACATTTCTCCCATAGCCTTCCCCCTCCCTTCTTTCAGAAAGTCATCCTACATAACAAAAGATATATGAAAACACTTGCAATGTTCCACACCGCCACAGCAAAAGAGTAAGTGAAGGAGTCTTCTCATATCTCTTCTAGTGACACACTTGTTTTTCAGAAATTTGCAACATTCATTTTCAGTTGTTTGGAGATGGTTTTGTTTTCATTTATGTTTTTGTGGTCATTATGTATAGTGTTCCTAATCATCTTTCCTTAACAAATTTTGGAGAATGAGAACCCAGAGAACTGAATAAATTCTCAATTCAATGAGAATTTATTAAGTGGCTCCTATGTGCCAGGCAACTATACTAGATCCTGGAGATAGAAACACAAAATAACCCCTCCTTTTGAGCTTCTTACCTACTTCTCTGGTATACAACATATTTAACTATTAATAGATCAGCAAATGCAACATAATTTGAGGAGTAAGGGAGTACTGACAACTAAAGGGAAGAGGAAAGAATTCCCATAAGAGGTGACACCTGGGCTTGAGTCTTGCTGGCTACTAAGAATACTGAGGCAGACTTTTAAATTTATAATTCATCATTCCTAATTCAGGTTAGGAATGTCTATCATCGATCTGGGGTCCTAAGGGATCAAAACTAATATTTCCTAGGTGGCTTTGTACCTACAGATTGGAATAGACATTAGATCTCAACATTTTTTGTGCGTTCATGGACTCTTTTGGCAGCCTGGTGCAGCATAGGGATCCCTTTTCAGAACAATGTTTTTAAATACATATGATGACAAAGGAAATTAATTATGTTGAAATGTAGTTATCTAAATATATTTTTTTTTACAAAAACAAATTCATATACCCCAGGTTAAGAACTCCTGGATTACATCCTCTCAATTCCTTCACCTGAGTTTTCACTTTTCTTTGTCAGTAAAAGTTAAAAAAAAAAAAAAACTGCCTTGGAAGCTCTTAAATTAACCCTTCACCATTTAATTTTCAAACACTTGTAGTGACTAAATAATCAAGAAGCCTTCTGGAGTGATATAATCTATGGGTAATTGACTGAAATGTATAGAACCTTTTGGAGCTCTACAAAAAAGCCTGCTAGCTTTCTTGTTTTCCAGCTACAAGAAGAAGGAGGAAAAGAAGGAGGAGGAGGAGAAGGAGGAGGAGGAGTTGGAGAAAAGGAAGGAAGGAAAGAAAAGAAAGAAAGAGAGAAAGAAAGAAAGCAAGTAAGAAAGAAAGGAAGGAAGGAAGAAAGAAAAAGAAAGAAAAAGAGAAAGTGACTCAGTGGTGCAAAATAGAGCCTTAAAGAAAGTCTCTTCTCCAACAAGAGGTTTTCTGTGACTGTTTTAAGATCATATAGGATTCCTTGATAGATAAATTCAGATAACTTTGTTTAATGATCCCTGATCATAAATATCAAGAAGAATAAAGCAGGTATATGTGGACATATGCTCAACAATGGTGTTTGACATCACCATGGAAGATGTCCAATGCAGAGTCAAAATGGAAAATGGAGTCCCTGTAAAAGGTGAAGTCTTCTAGATGCTCTGATTTGTAGATGACATGTGATAATTGCTTCAAGTCCCAGAACACTAATCTCCTTGATAAGATCCACTGCCACTCAGAAAATATCATCCTTTCCCTCTCCTGCTGCTCGAGGAGCCAGCCGCCGCCATGAATGACACTGTAACCATCAGAACCAGGAAGTTCATGACAAACCGACTTCTTCAGCGTAAACAGATGGTTATAGATGTCCTTCAACCTGGAAAAGCCACAGCGCCCAAGACTGAAATTCAAGAAAAACTGACCAAGATGTGCAAGACAACTCTGGAAGTCACTTTTGTCTTTGGATTCAGAATCCATTTTGGTGGTGGCAAAAAAACAGGCTTTGGCATGATTTATGATTCCCTTGACAATGCAAAGAAAAATGAACCAAAGCACAGACTTGCAAGGCATGGCCTGTATGAGAAGAAAAAGACACCAAGAAAACAGCAAAAGGAACACAAGAACAGAACGAAGAAAGTCAGGGGTCCTGCAAAAGCAAATGTTGGTGCTGGCAAAAAGAAGGAATAAAAGGCACTATGGATGATATTTATCCGGGAAGACAATTTTTCATCAGAGAATAAATAAACTATGTAAAAACTTAAAAAAAGAAGATATCATGTAGGTCATTCCCCTGAGCTCCTGTAAAATTAGTTTTTATTTTAATACATATGGATGGACTTGTGCTGGGCCCTATACAAGGCAAGGATGAGAAAGGATCCTTGCTCTCCATGACTTTACCTTCTAAAACAGACAATAGTAATATTAAAGCTTTTTTTTTTTATCTAAAATGTGACTATACAAATCCCCAAAGATATGTATAAATAACATCATGGAAAAACTCCTGCTCCCTGACCCCCATGCCTCAACCAGTTTCCCGATACCAGTAAGTCAACAACCCACTTACAACGTTCCAAGGTCACTCGACATCCTGCATATCCTCCTTCTTGGACATTTCATTTGGACATATCTTTTTGGGATTGTTGTCCTTAATAATACTTTACAAAACACTTTTGCACTCAGTGACCCTTTGAGGTGGATAGTACACATATCATTGTCCCTATTATGAAGCAAAGTACCAAACTAAGCTTTGGGGATACAAGTAGACACCAGTCCCTATTCTCAAGGAGCTCCCATTCAAACAAAAATGAGGTTTTAGCTGCAAATCAAATGGAAAGACTCTATTGTCCTTAGAGAGAAGTCAAGCAGATGATAATGAACTTTCTTTAATATTATTTACGCTGATAAAAACATATCCATTTCTCATGTTGAATCATCCGATAGTGCCAAAGACTTTGTTGGGCAGAATTTTCTTTTGTTGTCAGGGACTATGGCACCTGTAAAAGCAGTTGCCAAGTTTCAGCTCCACATGGGTTGCTTTCCTAGATGATTGCTGTGGGGACTGGTCTAGAAGGGGGGCCACTTTTGGGGAAGGGAAATGCTGTATTCCAGGGGCTCTTGGACTAGCATCAATGGCAGTCAATCAGAAGTTGTTTTTGGTGGTATCGTTGTGGTAAAGTTATTATTGATCATTCCATTGTCTCCTGAGGATATATCCCTCTATGATGGCTGTGGGGACCAAGCTGGTAGCAAGGCTAATGGTGTGGAGGACAGGGAGAGAGGTAGACTGCTGTTCCTTAGATTTCTGGGCTCAGAGTCCTGGGCTATCTCCATCCCCATCTGAGGATCAGCCATTTGGCCGAGGAGGCTTGACCTGCCCAGTTGGCTCATCTGCCCCTCAGGGTACCTTGCTGCAGTTACCTTCCTTGCCCACAGCTGTACCAATAACAAAGATGGCAGATCCAGGAACTAAACTTTGTTACCAGCATTCACTACTACCTCATGCTGCTGCTCCATCTAATTTTGACCACATTACCTTTCCAAAGCTCCTTTAAAGCTTTGAGATCAAAAGATGTATGGAAGCATGTGCTATAAGCCTCATCACAGGCTACAGAAAAGTGTGCAAACATTTTTACTTGTTTTGAGGGTAGGGATAACAGCCCTTTGAAAGATATGAGTGTGCCAGCTCCTAAAGTTAGTCTTTTCCTATACAATACCCCAACATATGTTCCTAATGCCAATTTGTAAAGTGATTTTTCCAAACAAACCTTAAAACACAAGAAAAATGTTATGATTATTATATTACATCAGATAGTAAAAATACATAGATTGTATTCCGATCATATGCACTCTTCCACATTCCCCTCCTTTGTCCTGTGGACAAAGCTTCTAGCCCCAGAGAGTTTAGAAACCAAAACCAAAAAAAAAAAAAATATTTCTGAAATGTTGCTTGTAACTCCTCTGCTCCCTGGAGAAGCCTCTTGGATCGTAAGATGAGGCAATTACGTTCCAAAATGGGCTTTTCTTTGTGTGCAGCTAAAAAGCTATCCTGTCTCTCCTTGAGCTGACGGTTGGACTGTGGGTTTGTTGCTTTGGAGAACTGGGGCCAATTACTTGGCCTGGTGTTTCCTAAGCGAGGGAGATGAGAGCAGAGGAGGGGGAGGGGAATGGTAGAGAACGAGGGGGCCTGGTAAAAGTATTTGGTTTGTTAAACGGCTCTTGCACCAGTGTCTGACCTGAGTCCCCAGCCTTTTTGAGTAAGAGGGCTGTATTTCATCCCAGCTTCCTCCCCCCTTCCTCTTCTCTTCTCCTCCTCCCTCCCAGGCTCCCCAACCCCACCCCCATACTCCCCCTCCCTGGAGTAGCAGTCCCAGAGCATGGGGTGAAAAGTCGCTGGAAGGACAAGTTGACGAATAGCGCTTGGGTCGCCGGGTCACTGGAAGGCGTCGTGATCTGGGCTCAGACAGAGCGATTTCCTCGGTGATTTTTATCTTTCGTCTGCTCACACGTCATGCCACCTGGACATAATGCAGAGAAAGCTGAAGGCTTAGCCAAGGTTTCCCCTTAGCCCGAGCTCCCCCCAGCATCCCACTTCTTCCCACCTCAGGCCAAGGAAAAGAGTTAACCCTTTCCCTAGCTTGGCAGCCAAAGCCCCGCCAGGCAGCGTGAGGGCGGGCTGGGCAGGGGGCCAGGTGGGCAAGAGGTTGCCAGGAGCTCAGCTCGAGCCTCCGATGACCCGCAGCACCCCCAGTCCCCGCAGCCCAGTCTGAATTTCCCCGATGCCGTCCAGCCCGAGACTCCTCTCTCCGGGTACCCCCTAGACCCCAACCCTCAGTTTAGAGCCCCCTCCTCCCGAGCTCTCTCCAGGCAGCCTAGCCATAGCCCCTATCACCGAGGAGCCCTCCCCTACTTGCCCCCCCAGCCTCCTCCCCACTGCTACTCGAATTCCCTCCCCAAGTCCCCCCAGCCCCGACCCTTGGGCCTGAGCTTCCCCTCCACTGGCAACAGCAGTAGCTCGAGCCCCGTTCTCCGACCTAGTCCCCCCTCCCCACCCTGTCCCCCTTCCCCTGAGCCCGAACTCCACCCCCCCGGACCGCTCGATCCCCCTCCTCACTCCTGAAGCCCACCCTGATCCCCATTCCCCGGGCTCGAGCCGCCTGCCTCCAGGCAATCTAGTCCAAATCCCTCATCCCCCTCCTCCAGGCCTGAGCCCCCTTCCCCTGGGCAGCGTAGTCTAAGCCCCCCAATTCCTTCCCCCAGGCCTGACCCTGTCCCCCTGGAAGCCCAGCCCAAACTTCTCTTCCCCCTCCGGCTCCCCCAGTTCCCTTCCCCAGGCACCGCAGTCTGCTACACCACCGCCAGTTACGGGCTCCGGCTTTGTCTGAGCAACCAGGGACTCGTCTTTATGGAGACTGTAAATAATATAACAAGTTGCCCCTTTTACTGCCTTCGACACGTACAAGTGGCAGCTTTATCCTTCTTCGTTGACCCTTTGTCCAGGGTTTGATTTACCTCCAAACCTCACGTTTTCGACTTTTAGAGACCATTTTTCTGAACGGGGGTGGGGGGGGACGGAAGGTATTGGGGAGAGGGGCGGCCCCGGGAGGGCAGCATTGCTTCTTCTCTTTGCCTGTGACCAGACTCTCAGTTTTTTCTTCTCTCCCTCTGGTCCCTGAGCTATTTTGGGCTGAAGGTGCTGATGTTAGGGATTGTGGGGTTTCAGTGAAAGGGGTGCAAACATGCGAGAGAAAATGATTTCCCTGGAATTTTGCCCTCTCTAATTATCCAGGTTCTGGGGTGGTAGGTGGGGAGACAGAGAAGGAGAAGCCGCCCCTCCCACTCCCCAGGAATCGTCTAGAAATCACTCAGGGATTTTCACTCAGTACAAATGAGCAAGAAAAAAGCCAATTAACATGAGTAGGCCTGGCTTGCCCCATAGGCATTCTCACCCCCAGCCCCAGGCACGGTGGGGGACTCTGATGTTTGGCTGTGTTTACACAACCCAGCCATTTGACTGATTTGTCCTTCCACCCTATGAAGGCAAGGTCTGAATGCTTCAGATACCAGGGGTAATTTCTGAGAGAGATCCTTTGGGTGCTGACACTTGTGGCCCTTTTGACCCAGGGAGTTCCAGTGGTGCCTCTGCCTTTCATCTCATGAAATGAGGTCACTGACTGAATCTTAAGCCTAAATGAAGGTACTGTGGTACTCAGTTCAACCCAGAGACAACAGTGCAGGAAACCAAAGACGGGACAAGAGTTGGATGCCACTCCTCCAGAAAAAAGGATGATTCGCCAAGTGGCACTATTCACTGGGCGGTGTCCCATTCAAACCACCCAGCTGGGTCTCCAGATTGCTCAGCTGTCAGAAGCCCCATTTTTCAGAGGATAAATAAAACCAATTTCCTAGCCAAGTGACACCCTCTTGCAAGAAGCATGAGGCAGTGGCTCGGTATCTTGGCCACAATCCATTTGGGGTAATTCCATGTTGCTTCTTAAAAGTGCAGCTGCAGCCTCCTTCAACTGGCCACAGCATCATTGATCCCTCTCTGTCCTTTAACACGGATAATGATACACCTCACTGTATTTCACCCTGATCTAAGTGGACTTTTGTACCAGGAACATTTTAGTTCTAAAACCAACTGCCAGGTTGTCCATGCTAGAATTTAGTCCCCAGGCATTTGCTTTTAAGACCAGAGATTCCCAGCCTTTTCAGGATTGTGCTTAACCTCATAATGCTCTCTCTTAAAGAGGAGTACATTTCCCAGCTGTTAGATGTAATCATACATATATGTGTATGTGTGTGTATGTGTATACATATATACACATACACACATTATACACACACACACACATATACAGAGAGACAGAGAATAAGATCACTTAAGGTATTTAGAGTTATCTTGGAGTATTATTGTATGTTGAGACATTGAGACTTGGAATTCACTATTCTTGCTCCTAGAATATTGAAGGTGCCTGGGGCAAGGACTGAGCAATCCTTTTTCACCATGAAAAAGGCATCCTCTGGTAAACCAGGTTCCTGTTCTGTCTCTGGTGGAACCATTTTAGCATCATTGGCCTCCCTTATCCAATTACCTTTCATGTTCCACCCTGGCTGCTCTTATGCTCAACATGCCTATTTGTACTAGCGGTTCTGGGTACTCCCTTTGGAAAAGGTTTTTCAACCCCATTCTAGTGGAAAGGGTCTGGAAAACTGGAAAATGTGATATCATTTGAATGGAAATAGGACTTGGCTGTGGAACATGGGTCTGACTGTGATAAATACATTCCCTCAAGGTTTCTAAGCGGGGCTGCTTCCCCAGTTGGGCCCCTAACTAAAACAACTTATTAAAGAAGAATAAAGGGTGTGGAATTCTTAGAAGACTGAGACTTGGTTTGTTATGGTAGCTTTGGTTTTCAAAAACACTGATATGTCAAATGGCTGGTAAGTGGCAAGCCCTTCTGACATGCTCCCCACACCAGAGTTTGCTTACCCCTAAGTGAGTTCTGAGCTGTTGGCTTGTCCTGCTGAATTAGCCCATAGACGGGAATCTCCCAACTGTCCTGCTTCCACCTAGTGCTTCCTCAATTAAGGGAGTCTTTTTGGTAAGTTTGGTTAAGGAATAAGGAGAAGAGAAGGGTGTGGTCAAATGAAGGTGAGCAAGCCTGTAGACGTGGGGATTCTGAACTCGAGAGGGGATAATCCTGCTGTGCTCTACTGTACTCTCAGCAGGTCTGAAATGTGCTCCTTCCTGGAAACCACATTTTAGTGAAGACATTGCCAATCTGGAAACCATCCAGAGGAAGGCTGCTTGGATGGTGAGAAGCCATGAGACCATGTCATACAAAAATCAGATGAAGTGTTTCACCTATAAAGAGAAGGAAGGAAGGAAAGAAATAAACATTTATTAAGTACTTGGTTTGTGCCAGGCACTATGCTAAGTATTTTACAGATGCTATTTCACTTAATCCCTGCAACAACAGCCTGTTTTACAATAGAGAAAATTAAGGCATACAGAGGTTAAGTGACTTTCACAGAGTCACACAGTTAGTATATGTTGGAGGTGAAGCGTTGTTACCCAGAAGAGGGATCAGACATGATGGGCCATCTCAGGAAGTAATGGGTCCCCGTATTTGGAAAGACTTCAAATAGAGGCTGGGTGATAATTTGTCATAGGCATTGCACAACGAATTCTTCTTTAGGTTTGGACCAGGAGACTTCTGAGGTTCTGATAGTCTGTGATTCTCCTTCCTCACTCCCCATTCATCTCCTTTAAGTTACCCCACCTCCTGTATACACACGGCCCATATCAGAGGCATCATAGACAGGTTTAAGATACTGAAACATCCCAGGTTCCAGCGGCCCCCCCCCCACCCCCCAGGCAGTGAGGCTACATTGTTAGGGTTGAGATTTGGGGTTACTTGGAGAGTTTTATACATGCCCATCAGGAAACTGATCTGAGCCAAGAGGGTCTGTTGACATCTAAGGAAGCTCTTTCCTCAAGATCATTTCTCTGATATAGTTTGAATCAAGATGAGAAGCACCAGCTCTAATTCTACTAATGGAATTCACAACGTGTCATGATCTCAAGCACCTGGATGATCCCTGGCTAAGAAGACCAGAATATAGAATCTCTTAGAATGTCAGAGCTGGAAGGGACCTTATATAACGTTTAGACTGGTAGGGAAATAGATTTGTGATATAGACCATCCCATTTCCTCATTCTACAGTTGAGGAAACTGAGGCCAAAGGAAGCTAAGTGACTCATCTGAGGTTATATAGGTAGCATCAGAGGCCAGGATAGTATCCAGGATAGTGTTCACATCCAGTTAGTGTCAATCAGAGCCAAGACTCAAACTGATTCTCCAAATTCCAGCTCCAATGGTCTACCGGTCTGCACAATACTACATGTACTGTAATTGAAAACCTCTAAGGATATTGTGAGAGTAACTAAAATCAGATGTAAAAAGTGATTGGAGCTCTTTAAGAGGAAGAAGCCATATAGATTCAAGGTATTAATATCACATAGAGTCAAAGAACATCAAGTGAAATTATTTTTGTTGCTGCTATTATAGTGTAATGTGTAGGGAGTTTTGTATTTGAAGTCAGTAAGATCTGGGTTCAAATCCTACCTTGTTCTGTGAATCTGGCCAAGTCAATTAACCACTGTGAGCATTAGGTGTCTTCCTAAAAAGACATGGAAGGATGAGGGAGGAAGTTCCTATGGCAGGAGCTCCCCAGGCAACTCCTTTACACATTTATTATCATTATCAGTATCATCATCCAATGTCAATCAACAAATGCTTATTAAGTTCTGGGTACCTTCCCTCAAAGAGCTAGCATGGTATTGAACCCTTCCTTTTGTGCGCAGGGCTTCCACCGAGGTCCTAGAGCAGCTAGCATGGGTTATACTCATCCATTGTGATTCTGAACAGCCTTAACATTCTCTTCTGTCCAGATACTAACCAAGTTTCCCTTCAAAGAGACTAAAATCTTAGAACTCAGAACCACAGCTGAGACATGTCCTCTTCCTGTGCCTGCTCAGAGCCCCGGCATCATGTCAGAGATTTTATCAAGGTGAAATTGCAGTGCTGTATAAAGGTCAAATCACACTCAACAAACTTTTTGGCCTATTACAAAGTAATGACAAATTAGCAGGTGAAAGAAAAGAAGGAAGGCAGGAAACCTGAAATCTCTTAGCAAAACATTTCACAAAGGGTTAGCATCTCTCAAAATGTTAATGGCAAAGTTGTTTTATGTCTGCTCTTACTTATTCAAATGGCTCCAAGACTGTCAGATACATAGGTAACTGGCCTGACCGAATAGGTCCCTCTATTGTTTTCCTCATATGATTTAGAGCAGAAGGGAACCTTTGAGATCATCTAACCCAAATTCCAGGTTTTACACATAACAACATAATTATTACTAACATATAGTGCTTTAAGGTTTACAGAACACTTGACATGTATTATTTCATTTTCTTCTTGCAGCAGCCCTATGAAGCAGATGCTATTATTATCACCATTTTACTTAGGAAGAAACTGAGAGAAGGTAAAACTCTATCCAAGGTCACACACCGGGGCAGCTAGCTGGCACAGTGGATAGAGCACGGGCCCTGGAGTCAGGAGGACCTGAGTTCAAATCTGGCCTGAGACACATAACACTTGCTAGCTGTGTGACCCTGGGTAAGTCACTTAACCCCATTGCCTAACCAAAAAAAAAAAATCAAAAACCAAGGTCACACACCTAGTAAGTGTCTGAGGCAGAATTGGAACTTAAGTCTGCCTGATTCCCAAGTCCAACACTCTCTTCATTATTCTACCCACTATGAGCTAGGAGCTACGCTAAGCACTGGAGATAGAAAAATGAAAATGGAAATGATCCCTGTCCTCAAGGAAGGTGAAAGCTCACATATATAGGTATGTACACACACATATACACACATATTTATGTCTCGTGGTAGCCATCAAAAAAGAAAGTTACATGATAACTTTATTATATATTTAAAAGGAATAGCAAGTTGTGCGTAATAGATTTAGGGTTCCATGTGCAATGATCTTTCTTCTATTCTAATATGTTAAAAAATGCTTGTTTTATTTCTTAAGTTCAGAATAAAATAAATACAATTTTAAAAAATAGCAAAGTATGTGTATGTGTGTATGTATGTGTGTACACACACACACACACACATTTTCCTATTCTAATATGTTAAAGAAATGCTTGTTTTATTTCTTAAGTTCAGAATAAAATAACTACAATTTTAAAAAAGATTTAGAGCTTGAAGGAATTTTCGAGGTCATGTAATCCAACATCCTCATTTTTCAGGTGAGGAAAATAAGAACTAGAAAAATTAAGAGATTTGTCCAAGGTCATACAGGTAGAAAATGACAGACCCAGGAATCAAACAAGTCCTATATTTTCTTTCTTGATTGCAATGAAATGCCTTTGGAGACAGAGGCTGCATTTTTACATATCCTTTGAATATTCTAACTGCCTCCACCTTCACATTCCACTTTTCTGGTTGAAGGGAAGTGTGGCCCAGATCAGGCAATAAGTAGCAGAACTAGGATTTGAGGCCACCTCTTCCAAATCCAAATCTCTTTTCCATGGCATGATCTTAGTTAATGAAGTCCACAAGAAACTGAGTTGGAAGTTGCTACTGGGGAAGGGGACAGTGTGCCTTGTGTGTGGGGGGAGCACAGAAGTATGGGGATACTAGCAGGCAACTTGTGAAAGTGCCAGCTATTATTTCAATGAGAGTAGTGGGACTTGTGATTTGTGTGGTGGATTTATGACTGGGTGGTACAACAGAACACCTGGATAGTCATATTCCCTTCATGCCTCAATTTTCCCTTCTATAAAATAAAGAAATTGGACAAAATATCCTCTAGTATTCCTTCCAGGAATTCTATGGTCCTTTGCTGTGGGTAACAGACCAAGAAGGTTCTCTGAGTAAAGTCACACACTATACTCAGCTTTAATTATACCACAAAAGTGGGCATCTTCCTTTCCTTAAATATCTTCTTTTGTCCTCTTCCCTCCTCCATAACAATGGGCATGGACATGGGTATGGGCCACATATTGATTGATTGGTTGACTGATTAAATAACCCTTTATTAAACAGGGTCCTGACTCTTTGCAAGTATCTTTACCACCCAAGCATTGTAAAGTTGTCTTCTTTCCAATGTTGTAGACCAATAATATCAAACCCAATTAGAAATAGGTCAGCAGGTCCGAATACAAGGATCCCTAGCTGGACACATATCACTTCAAAAATCACACATTAACATTATCTATGTTCTGTTGTATTTTTATTTACTTTGTTAAACATTTCCTAACTGCATTTTGATCTGGTTCTCATTCTTGCTGTGTTTGACATCTCTGATGTAGGGAGACCATTAGTTAGTTTAAACCTATGCTGCTTGAACAAAGTATTGTATCTTGAGTAGAAGTTGTGATGAGAAAAGCAATAGTAAAAATTTACATTTATATAGGGCTTTAATGTTTGCAAAGCACTTTATATGCATTATCTCATTATTATGCTCATTTTACATACAGAGAAATGTGAATGGGAGAGGTTGTGACTTGCTTATGGTCACATACCTACTGAATATTCAAGGAAGGAACTGAACCCAAGCTTTCCTTGACTCCTCAAGTCCATTACAATTACACTAAGCTACCTCTTGGAGCAGGCAGGGTCAGCTAGGTGGTGCAGTAGATAGAGTGCTAGGCCTGGAAGACCTGAGCTCAAATCTCACCAGACACTAGCTGTGTAGCCCTGGAAAAGTCACCTAACCCTGTTTGCCTCAGTTTCCCATCTGTAAAATGACCTAGAAAAGAAAATGGCAAACCACTCCAGTAAGTTGGGCAAGAAGACCCCGAATGGGATCAAGAGGAGTCAGATATAACCGAAAACAATTAAACAAGTGATCTCTTGGAGCAAGTAGCCAAAGAGAAATACTTAGTAAGAGAAAACTCGAGATCAACAAAACAAGAAAAAAACTGGCAATAACAATAATATACAAAACCAACAATAACTTGTGTTTGTCCTTTGACCAAGAAAATCACTAGGTGATATCTTTCCTCATGTGTGTATTAGATGTAAGTGAGGCAGAGTTGCACAAAATCATGCCTCATTCTCTCTTCCAGAGTCATCAAAGTCCAGTGGCAAGACAAAGTCCAGGGGCCTGGGATGCAGTAGATGACTTTGGCATCTTCCACATCTGACCAAACTCCAAGAGCTCCACCTCTCCTACTTTATGGCTTTTGGAACAAATTGTTCTCATCCACCCATTCTGCTGAATGAAGGGGTATTCAGGAAGGACTAGCACCTCTGTATGAGGGCTTGCTGAGCCCTTTTTAGGGGGTCTTATCTACCTTTGGTGTACACCTGATTCGCCCACCTTTCACCTGTGGCTCCAAGAAGCTGTAGCATGTGCAGCAGCCATACAACAATAATAATCTCATGTTAAAATAATTCTTCCCTTATAGCTACTCTAGGAGGTAAGCAGTGTCATACTCTAAGGGTCCTAGAAATTGAACAGCTTCTTTAGAATCATATAGTTAGGATTTCAGAGTCAAGACAGGAACCCAGGTGTTCTGGTAGCTAAATTCATTACAAATACATGGTGAGAAATAACAGCAAGGAGGAGTCTAATTCTGGTAAAGCATTTGTCATGGAATCATGTTTTAATTAGCTTTGAGCCCTCCTTTTCTCCTCTCCAGCATCTACCACATATTGAAGACATTTAATAAAGGGTTATTTAATCAGTCAATCAATTAATCAATCAATGTGTGGCCCATACCCATACCCATACCCATGTCCATGCCCATTGTTATGGACAAATTGGGAGGAGGGAAGAGAACAAAAGAAGAAATTTAAGGAAAGGAAGATGCCCACTTTTGTGGTATGACTAAAGCTGAGTATTGTATGTGACTACTCAGAGGACCTTCTTGTTCTGTTAAACCAGGACATTGTGTTCCATCTGCTGGTAAAATGTGTCATACCTACAGAGATCTCTTGGGGAGCAGGAGGCCAAATTAGATGCTCTATCAAGGGCATCTAGAAAGTGAGAACAGAAAATGGAGCTAAGAAATCAAGACCAAGTCAAGACGAGACAGAGACAAAGACAAGAATCATAGTCTTAGGTGTTTCATAGGTGCCCCAAGTACTGTCAGTGTCTCAGTGTATAAATCCAATAGTTTGCAGCAGGCTTTCCTTATATTCAAGGATGGCTTCATCCCCTGTTACCTTTTCTGACTACTCCACACCCATACTCTCCATGTGGTTGAACATAGGGTCTCCAGGAACTTTTAAATTTTTCATTCAAGAGCAAAATTTCCCAATAACTAGAGCTAAGAAAAAGAAGGATGGGCTACCCTAGGAGGCAATGGATTTGCCCTCACTGTGTATCTCTAGGCACAGTTGAGGATATCACTTCTTTGGTATGTTATAAACACAATTTTTGCTTGATTGTATGTTTAGCCAGCTGGCTTCTGAGGCCCCTACCAACTCTGAGTTTCTGTGATTCTGTGACTACGAAATTAAGTGATAAGGTATCAATCTCCCTTCCCTTTCCTCCCTTGCTTCTACTTCCTGCCTCTCTTAAATTTCAGTCTATCTATGGATCCCCAGAAGGACATGTTAAGAGTTGACAGATAGAGGGAAACAATGTCTAAAGACAGATCTGGGGAGATGGAATAATACTAACAGAATAGACATTGGAAAAGAAACTAAGGGCTCTTTTTAAATGTCCTGGTTCAAAATGTCCTCAATCTATAGACAACAGTATGTCCTCTTCCCCAGAGTTTACCATCTCAAGCATCACTAAAATCCCACCTACACCATTTACTATTGACTCTCCCTTGGCATTATTGAGGGAGATACGACCTGACTTTGAACAAAAATACCCGACTTTCACAGTATGACTCACTGAATCTGCCCATTGCGACGAAACAGCCAAATTAGAGACATTTCTGACCTGTATCATCCCTGTGCAGTGATGTGGAAAGATTTTACCATTTACTAGCTATGTGACCTAGAAAACTCGCTTCTTTTTTTCTGAGCCTCAGTTTAATCATCTGAAAATAAGGCATTCAACTGGATCAAGGGTTCTTAACCTTTTTTTTTTCCATCATGGACCCCTTTGAAAGTCTGTTGAAGCCTATGAACACTTTCTCAGAAAAAAAAAATTTTAAATAATTGTTGAAAATCTAAATTTTAATTCAATTTTTACAGTTCCCTGGAAATCTTTCTACAGATCCCTAGACCCCAGGTTAAAAACCCCTGGACTAGATGGTCCCAAAGATACCTTCTAACTCTGACATTCTATAAATATGGGCTGCTTCAAGCAAAATACCCTTGTAAGTCTATGGAAGGTCCAGCCACCTCTTTGACCACCCTTCTCCCAGCTTTTTACAGATGTCCATATCTGCTAAAGATATAAATCCACATCCATACAATTAAGAGAGACATGGTTTATTCATGTATTAGCATATCCAGCTGTTCATTCTGCTTCTCTAAATATTTCAGCCCAAGGAGTGGTTTGGCATAAATAATACTCATTCAGCTGAGGGCTGAAGGATATTGTAAATATCAGGGTCCTAAGCTACTGTAGCTCTTTTCAAGTATACTCCATCCAAACCACACTTAGCATGAAAGGAAGGGGGGAAACATCCAACCCAATGCCATTACTTAAATAGGCCCATTAAAAATGAGCAGCAAGTGAAATACGACTTTATTAAACAGATGACATTACATCAGGAATGATGAATCATAAAGTTTCTTTTCGGAATTACAATGGTATACGACCTTTTAAACTTTAATCATTCACCTCATATTCTGAACTGCCATCAGGTGTACAGGCTTCTTGCTGATTACATTAACATGAGGCAGCTGGGGGGATGTTGGCATCAATTCTCAACAGGCTTTCATTGGCACAACCAGGCAACTCCCAGCCTGTCTGGGAAGGAAAACTTGGCATTTTTTGGTCTGTGGTGCTCTTTTTCACCTCAGGCTCAAGGAGAACATAGATGGCTTTCTAATATAGAAAGCCAATAAACACTGAAGTATTCAAAAAAACACACAGCATTTGTCACTATTAATGGAAAACATACCTCAGGAAAACATACCCTATTCTCCCAGAGCCTTCAAGTGGAAATCAAGATGGGGCTGTCCCAAAGGAAAGTGGAGATATAGCCCAGGAGGGATAGAACGATTCAGGTTTCAACTAGCCTGTGCATCTCTCACTTTCTTGCACCATACTACTGCTTTCCTTCTGAATGCTTGTCAGGCTGCATAATGAACAATTAATAATTTTTTCCAACCTACCAGAGTACCCAGAACTTAAATGTTTCATAAATATCGAGTGATTGTTGATGAATGTCTGATGCCACATCTTAGTCCCCACACTGTTTTTCCCAGTTTTCCTATTTCTATTAAGAGCACCCGATTTTTTTCTAGTAACACAGGTTCTCAAACTCAGTTCTATCCTTGACTGCTTATTCTCACTCAGCCCACATAACAAAAACAACAATAATTCATTAAGCATGCACTTTGTGCCAAGTGTTGGAGATGTAAAAATAAGTAAAAAAAAGAAAGTCCCAGATCTCATGGAGCTTACATTCTAATCTGGGAAGAAAAAATGCAAAATGGAGCTGAAGGGGAGAAAAAGAGGAAGGTGACCACTTGGGAGTCACATGAAGAAGGCAGATGCAATTTACATTCAATCATCTGCCAAATCTTGTCATTCATTTCTTCCTAACATCTCTCCCATCTGCTTCCTTCTCAACCCACACAACCTTGTTTCAAGCCTACCTTTGCTCTCTCCTGGACTATTGCAGTACAGCTAGGTCCTGATTAGTGTGAACAATGAATACCCTGAAGTGGTCATATTATTTTTACTCATACTGCATATTTTCACTGGGTTGAAAATAATTATCACATTTTACATATTTATAACTTGGAATAGCGCAGATTCAAAAACATGCTAGACAAAGAGTATTAAATTGAACCAAGATCATTTTAAGATAAAATCTTCAAAAATAAGTCTGATAACTGTGAACACCATATGAAGAGAGGTAATAGAAGCCACTGGAATTATCTAATGATATAGGCCATATATGTGTGATTATCTTCACACAATTTGCAACACCTAGATGAGAATGGAAAACTTCATAAACATTTCTAGTAACAAAGAATTCACTGCTCTGTCAGACTATAGTTCCCAGAATTTTTTTAAAATTATCATTTTAAAGCTTTCCCTAAGAATCATTGGATTTTAGAGTTTAAAGGGACCTTTGAGATCCATCCCTCTCATTTTTTCAAAGACAAAAGTGAAACAGAGATATTAAATGACTCACTCAAGGTAGTGAGCCCAAGGTTGCTTCCTTGCATAGTAACTTTCTCCCATTGGTCCTAGCTTTGCTAAGAGAGCACATTTCTAATCTTTTCTCCATATGACGGCTCTTCAGATATTTGAAGGCAGTTTTCATGTCCTTCTTCAGTTTTTTTTTTTTCCTTATCTGGCTAAACATTCCTGTTCACTCAGCCTTTCCTCAAAAGTCATGGTTTCTAGATCCCTCACAATGCTCAGAAGTCATGGTTTCCAGATTCTTCACAATAAGGCTATTCTTCTAGAAATGCTCATTAATGTATCATTGTCTCCATAGAAATGGAGTGCTCAGAACCATATGCAATTCTTTATATGTGATTGAGTCAAATGAGGAGATAGTAAGACCATGACTTCCTTTAATATAGACACTCTATTCCTATTAATACTTCCTATAATTACATTGTTTAAGACAAATCCAACACTAAGACTCTTCACAGTCTTGGCTTATATTCTGCCTGCTGTAAACTAAAAATCTCAGGATTTTTTTTTTTTCATATGAACTCATTACTAGCCAGGTCTTGTCCATCCCAAAATTATTCAATTAAAGAAAACCTTGAACACAGGGCTTTTTATTTATCCCTAGTCAATCTCATCTTCCTTCACTGAAATCCTGCTCTTCTTCTTCATCTTGGCACAGAGATGTCTCTGAGTTCTTGAAGTCCATTCCAGCAGAATATGAACACTGGCAAAGTCCTACTCTTGGGTAAAGCTTTCAAATACAGGCCTAGCGCTGGATCGTCATCTTAAGACCACTCAATAGAGGCTTATCACCAAAAAGTGGTCCACCAAGTGATGAAATGTTTGTCATAGCTATACATGAACCTGCCTACTAAGGAGAGGCTCTGAGCTGCATAGTACTGTGTTAGGGTAATTTTCTCACGGGAGTTCTAGCTTGTCTCAGCAGAAGCTGAGGGTCACAACCTGTTGCGTGGCAAAAACAAGGAAGTCTCACAAGACATCTCCTTTGCTGACACGCAGCTCCCATGGTAGGCTCGGCTCTCCTCTCATTGGGAGAAAAGTCCTACTCATACCCCTGACACGAGGGCTGCAGGTGTCCAGCAGACTTGGTGATTGGCTATCATGTGGAGATCATGCTTTGATCATGTGTTACTAGGGATATAAAAAAAAGCTACTAGCACTAAATAAACGGAGCTTCTGCCATCTTGCTGTCTCCCGCCTCATCCATGCGACTCCGGGTTACTGAGCATTGAGCTGGTCTCATGCTCTCCACTGCAGCGGCCGCGACAGTACTGTAACCACGTGGATGAAAACATGGAGTTTTGGAAATATTGGAGTGGATCTTATCTTGATGGTTTCAACCTAGCATTTCAACAACATATCAAAATATTACTGAATCCTGATTCTGTCATCCGGCATATTAACTGTCCCTTTCAACTTTGTGTCATCTGGAAATGGGGTGAGCATGATGTTCTAGATTTGTCATGGTTAGGAAACTGTTCTATGAGGAAGATTATTTTGAAGAATTTAGAGGAGAGGAGGAAGATGTCATGGTTGTTATATAGATAAGAGTTTTCCATGTATAGGGATATGGTATGAAAAAATAAATGTATATTGATTGCTTGGGATAATCCTGTATTGACTGGATGTTGGCAAGGTGCCCTGATGCTATTTCTTTATAGTCCCTAGATACTGTAATTAACTACTTGGACTTGTTTTAAATTTAGATGGGATAGAGGGGGTCAATTTCCTATTGCTTACTCTTGTATGCTACAAAGGAAAGGAAGAACTATGGTTCTGGAGTCAGTGGACCTGGGTTCATGTCGTTCCCCTTATGCTTACTACCTATGTGATCATAAAATCCCTGGGTCTTTATTTAAATGGCAGAGGGCAGTGGCGGCTGGACTAGCTGGTCTCTGAGATCTCTTATATCTCGAGATTTATGATCCTATGTAACATTGTCCCTCAAAATTAGCCTGATATTGTAGACAGTTCCCTAGAGATCTCCTGACTGGCTTTCTTTAGTCCTAGCTCCATGATTAACTAGTTAAATGACACTAGGCAAGTCCCATAAGCTCTCGATGCCTCAGTTCCTTCAAATTTTACTCCCTTATGCCTTTGATCTCCAACTTTCAAATGAGAATGATAAAAATAATACTTGCCTTATGAACCCTCTCAGAGGGACTGTGTGTGTAGAATGAGATAGTACATAAGAATGCCACAGAATTTCATAGTAGAAAGGTCACTAGTGGCCATTTAGTCCATCTTGTATCTAAAAGAATTTTCATGAAAATACACTTGACAAGCAATCATCAGTTTTTGCTTGAAGACCTCCACTGATGGGGAAGTCACTATTTCCTAAGGCAATCTGTTTCACTTTGGAATACTTTCTTGGGGGTGGGGGAGTGGGGAAGGGAAGAGATAGGTGGGAAGGCTTTTGAAAAGTACAAAATGTTCCATGAATAGAAGGTAGGAATAGTAATGGGGCCCCAGATTCAATCTGCCTTCCCTCTTGTGTGTGCAGTGTCTCTCTCACTCTCCTTTTCTTTTCCTCTCTCTCATTCTCGTTCTCTTGCTCTCAAAATGTTAATGTGGGTCTCCTCTATAAATAACGATAGTGGCATACTGACATCCAGATTTAAACACTGCAGCACAGCACCCTGTACAAGGAGAAGGCTGACACAGAGCTTCTATTTTTATATGTCTAGTGATATATCCAAGTGTCACTCAACAACAGGAAAGGAGCGACTGTGCCGATATCATTCAGTCATATCTTCACCCTTTCTCCGCCTACCACTCAGACACATCCATGACAAGTGCTGGGCGGCTCCACCTGCTCACCACCTGTCAATATTTGGGTAAAAGGGAAAACAAAAGGCTCTAGCACATGACTTTTAATTTCTGTTGGTATAAGTATTGATGCTTCTGAATATTAACCTGTGCTCTGTGCCTAGCCCATCATCACCAGAGTTCAATTTTTCCTACCTCCAGAAATATTTGAGAAAATATGATAGATTGGATAGAATGCTGGCCTTCCATTCAGGCATGCTTGGGTTCAGACATTTGCTAGTGCAACAGGGATCTGACATACAGAATGCCTGAGACACAGTGAGACTCCATTACACTAACTCTGACACCCTGGGAAAGTCGCTTAATCTCTATAAGCCTCAGTTTCCTCATCCATAAAATGGGGGTTTGTGGACTAGATGGCCTCCAAGGTCCCTTTTAACCCTAAATCTATGGTGAGCTCCACACCCAGGCCATACCTAACAGATGGAGGTAGAAATGGAAACAAATTATGAAATTCATCTGAGGTTAATGGAGAAGCATCCATAAATGTTCTGTACAATCTGGTTGCCTCAACTTAAGAAAGTAGGAAAAACTCCCTCCTTCAGGTGAAATTGGTCATGAAATTATTCATCTCTGAGGGTCAGTCTCTCATGAGGGTTGAGATCTCATCTGAAAGAACAGACCTTCTTCACAAAAATTCCAAATCTTCACTAGCAACCCAAAGAGAAGGACCTGTTCTACCAAACTCTCAGGATTGTTTTCCATGGCATTTCATTATCATCAAGTATCTCTATCCAAACCTAAATGTCAAGGTAAATGCCACACAAAGTTAAAGTGGGGTTCATGAGATAGATAAATTAATGAATGGATAAATGAATGAAGGAGTGAGTTAATTAACTTACCAGGTAATTCATTTTACAATAATGATTGCAGATTTAGGTATCTGACCACATTTCTTAGCTCTGAAATTAAGTTGAAATCGATTCAGGTTAAGGAAGCTTGGGCTGTTTATTTTATGTTTTCCCACTCTGAAACATTAACCTTAAAACAAAAGTAAGTCATGATATCAGACTTTGTTAGATTTTTCCCACCCTGTGATCAGAGATCTAATGTCCAGGAAAATACATTGACCCATTATGACTAAATAGAGGAAGTCTAAAACCTTGCCATCCCACAATGTCTAATATTTCACACCATTCCAGTGCTGTTTGTCTCCTTGGATTTGTTACAGGTCTAAACACGGGTGGTGCAGAGGAATGCCCTAAGGAAAAAATGGAAGCAGTCAGATTAGGCCATTCATGTAGTTCAAAATTTGCCTTTGCCACCTCAACAATGGCTTCGAATGCCACAGCTCTAAGGGCGTTGTAGTCATAGAATATTAGAACAAAGGAGCACAGCTGTAGAACTGAAAAGAAACCTCAGAGGCCATTAAATCCGACTACCTCATTGTACAGTTGAGGATACTGACACCCAAGTAGGTGAAGTGATTTTCACTGTGTCTCACTAGCAGTGTTAGAAGGAGAATCTGAATCTGGATCAACTAACTCCTAGTCCGTGGGCCAAGAATCATGCTAGAGGCTAGAAATAGACAAAAATGAAGACAGTCCCTGACCTCAGCTTACATTCTTATACTTACACTTATATACTTATATAAGTATACTTAAACTTGTAAGTATATACTTATACTTACATTCACATACTATACCTTTACCTATCCTAGCCTCTTTTGTTCCAGTATCAGAAAATGAGGGAGACCTTCTATTTGATATGCCTAATATCTTTATTTGGACCTATGACCCCACAAAAATTGCAGAATCACAGAATCTGAGTCAGAAGTCACCTAATACAACTTTGAAAAGAGCTACTCTGCTATACACTCAAGGAGTGATTATCCAGCCTTTGATTGTTGACAACCTCCAGTGAAATTGACCCTACTGTCTTCCAACACAATTGATTCTACTGTGGGATAGCTCTAACTATTAAGAAAGTTTTCCTTGCCTCAAGCTGAAATCTGCTTGAAGCATTGCTCCCAGTTCTACCCTTTGGGGATAAATAGAACAAGTCTAATTCTTTTCCCACATGACAACCTTTTGAAATACTTAAAGACAATGATCATGTCCCATCCCCATTCACCCAGGCATTCTCCAGGATGAACATCCTAAGTTTCTTCAAATGGTATGATCTCAATGTCCTTCATATCCTGGTTACCCTCCTCTGGATGTCACTCAATTTATCTTTGTCCTTTCTAAAATGTCATCTCCAAAACAAAACACGATATTCCAAAGGTTGCATGACCAGGGAGGCATTATCACTAGTCTAGGATATTATGTCTTTTTAAAGGCAACATAAGGTAGTATTAGCTTTTTTTTTTTCCCTGCCAAATCATGCTGTTGTCTCTTGTTGAACTTGCAGTTCACAAAATCAGAAAATTGCTATCTAGGCTTACTTATCCCTTTCCTGTACTTGTGAAGTTGATTTTTTTTTTGTACACAAACATAAGCATAAACATTTTTTCTTTGAAAGATGATGAACAAGAGAAGTACCAGACAAATATAAAATAGGAAATGTTATTTAAATTTTCCAAAAAAAGGTAAAAAAGTCAAGGTTGCATAGGATTGTGAGCTTGACTTAAATTCCTGATAAAACTCTGGAATATATTATTAAAGGGATAGCTTGTGAACATCTGGGAAAAAGAAGTAATGATCACAAAGGTTTAGCAAGGCTTCACCAGCCAGTCAAAATTAATTTCCTTTTTTGACAAGGTTACTAGACCATTAGCTCAGGAGAATGCTATAGATATAGATTATGCTACTTTTGTGGGTAAAATGGAGAGATGTCAAACAAGAGTACACTTAGGTAAATTTAGAACTGGCTGAAGGGATGGATCCAAGTCATTAAGGATTTGATGTCAGAACTGTGATCAGTTTTGGCGGCCAGATTTTAGAAAGGACGTCAATAATCTAGAGATTATGCAGAGAAGAATAATCAAGAAATGTAGGGCCTCAAGATTGTGTCATAGTAGAAACATCTGAAGGCGCTGGAGGATGTTTAGCCCGACCAAAAGAAGACTTCTGGGTGGGGATGGGGGAAGAGATAATGATATCTATTTTCAAGTGTTTAAAGGGCTTTCAACTGGAAGAAAGATTAGATTTGTCCTGCTTTATCTCTCTCTCCTCCTCTACCCCTACTTCTACCACTTCCCCCAAAAAAGTGAGAATTAAAAGGAATGGATGAAAACTTCAAAAAAAAAAAAATCAGCTTGGCTTAAGGAAAAGATAGCCTAAAAGTTAGAGTCATCCAAAGCAGAAAAGAATGGGTTGGGAACCACTGGGTTCCCCCTCAATGGAGGCCTTTAAACAAAGACTAAATGTGTTGTAGAGCAGTGACATCAAACTCAAATTGAAATGGAGTCCACTAAACCATACATAAATATTTCTGTGCTGCATATTGACTTAGAAAGCCACATATTAACATTATCTATGTTTTTTTTAATTTTTTTGTTAAGTATTTCCCAATTACATTTTAATCTGATTGTGGATGGGGCAGCTAGGTGGTGCAATGAATGGAGCACCTGCCCAAGAGTCAGAAGGACCTGAGTTCAGATCCGGTCTCAGCACTTACTAGCTGTGTGACACAGTATAACTGTGTGGCAAGTCACTCAACCCCAATTGTCTCAAAAAAGGGAAAAACACAATATGATTGGGACTGCACTTGGGAGTATTATACCCTGCAATGTGGGCCACAGGCCATGTACTTGTCATCTCTTGGTAGCACGTTATTGTTAACGTACAAGATGGATCAAATGGTCTCTGAGGTGCAACTCCCAAGTTCCAACTTCCACATTCTATGATTCTGAAAACTTCATCATTAAATTTATCATGTACTATTGTGAATTTGGAGTTAGGAAAACCTGAGTCCAAATCCAGCCTCAGGCATTTATTTGCTTTGGACAAGTTATTTAGCCAATTTCCATCTCAGTTTCCTCAAATGTAAAATTGAGATAACAAAATCATCTACCTCTCAAGGTTGTTGTGAGGATCAAATAAGATTTCACTTTTATGGTGTTTTATAAGCTTTAAAGCATTATATGAACACTAGCTCTATAAGTCCTATAATGGCTAAATGCTGCTGCTGTTGGCAGTAACTCCTAATAGCTTTCCTTAATAAGCTTACTTTTAATTTAGATGGGCCATGGAGAATCAGTCTGGTATTATTTTTCACCTAGGGATTTTTGTTGGCAATGGCTACTAGGATACCTGTTGGGTTGAATTTCACTGAGAGAGAGAATTAGAAAGACAGAGACAGAAAGAGACAAAGACAAAGAAATTTAATAGGCACTCAAGAAAATGTAGCATCAAGGGAATTTCTTAGCTCCGTACACATCTATGAAATAAATCAAAATTTACTTCTAAACAATGAAACTAACATTTTTAACAAAATCCCTATAGAAAGAATCACATCATTATTTCTTTAAGAAGGATGACAATTGATTACCACTCTAGTACCCTGAAAGACTTATATTGTCTTACCAGCTCCTGTAAGAGACAGATTGAGACAGAGCAGAAGAGAAAGACCCACTCCAAAAGTGACACTATTCATTGATCTTCCAATGCCCACAGAAAAGATGAGGGACCAGGTTATTCCCTACTCCTCCATCCTTCCATCCTTCAAAAGTGATGTGGCAAGACAGAGAAAACACCACTCAAAAGTTTCTGTTCTCCTATTCTGCCAGGAAAAGAAAATCAAAGAGAAAGACCTGGAATAATTAGTGTGAACTTTCTCTGTTCAGTGGGAAAGGAAAGAGATCTAGAAGAAAGAGAAGGAGCCCTCTATTCCCTTGCTCACTAGAAAGAAGAGAAAGAGAAGAACAGAGGCCCCAATCCTCTGCTTTCTTAGCCAACTCTAAAAAATGAATGAAAAAGGTGACTTCAGAAGACTGATGTTTTCAAGACTTGCCTATTACTTCTGCTCAGGAATTGCCCAGAGGGCATAAGGAGTTTAGGAAAATTTCTGAAAACAACCATCTCTGTGCTTGGGCCTTCTATGCTTCAAGAGACAAGGAAGCTTTTCAAAAAGCTTCCTGCTCCCTTAATGGCCTATCCCAACCCACAAAAAAAAGGTGTCATTCCTACAATTGCCAAAGTGGTAAAATGTTTTAGTGGAAAGAGTATTGATTTGCACTCAGATTCAAACCCTGGTCTGCTGCTTAGTACCTGTGTGAACTTGGGGTGGTCACTTGGTTTCTCCATTCCTTATTTTATATATTTCTGAAAAGTGGTGGCTGAACTGGATAACCTATAAGATTTCCTCTAGTTTTAAATTCTACAATCACAAGAAAAATTTGGAACTCAAAATCTTGTAAAAATTAAATACTGAAAATTTTCTTGATATGTAATTGGGGAAAAATAAAACACTATTTAAAGCAAAAAAAAAAATCAATAGGGGAACAGCTAGGGCACAGTGAATAGAGCATCTGCCTTGGAGTCAGGAGGACCTGAGTTCAAATCCAACCTCGGACATTTGACACTTAATCTGGGCAAGTCACTTAACCCCAATTGCCTCACCAAAAATAAAAACAAAAACAAAACAAACAAACAAACAAATAAATCAATAAGAATTAGAAGGGCCTACAAACTCCAGGATGACCTGTCCCTGCTAACTTTAAACACTCCCACATCTTTTTAAAAATTAAATTAAATTTTTTCAATTAAAAATAAATAAATAAAATAAATTCTATGATCATAGAAAGTCATCTATCCACTGCCTCCACTTATTTCAACTCTGTATAGTCCAGCTTCTGACCTTACTACTCTACTAAACCTAGTTACCAATGATCTCTTAGCTGCTGAATTCTATGCTCTTTTCTCAGCCCCTCTGCTCTTTCACCTTTTTTTTTTTTTTTTTGGTGAGGCAATGGGGTTAAGTGACTTGCCCAGGATCACACAGCTAGTAAGTGTGAAGCGTCTGAAGCCAGATTTGAATTTAGGTCCTCCTGATTCTAAGGCTGGAGTTCTATCCACTGTGCCACCTAGCTGCCCCTCCTTCCCCTTTTAAAAGTTCTGTTGAATACTTCCTCTTTACCTTCCAGATACTATTTCCTCACACAGTTTCAATGACATTCCTGTCATTTATCCTCTTACATGTCTGACCATTCACTCTCCTTTTTTTTTTTTGCACCATCATCTAGCCCTACCCTTTAGAAGTATGTATAGGATGGTTTTATGTATACATACCTATTTGTGTCTAATGGTCACCATTTCTGGGGGGGGGGAGAGAAAAAGGAAAAAAAAGAAAGTTACATGATAAGATATATTTCCAATGTATATTTAAAAGGAATAGCAAGTTGTACATAATAGATTTGCAGTTTCATGTACAATCATCTTTTTTTTATATTCTACTGTGTTATGGAAATGCTTGTTTTATTTCTTGAGTTCAGAATAAAATAAATACAATTTTTAAAAAATGGGTGTAACTCACAATTTTCACCTGGGCTGTAGCCTCTCATTCATAACCATGGTAAATTCATCTGCTTTCATAAGCTTAGTTATTAGTCTCCATGTAGATGACTCCAAATGTTTGTATTATCCAGCTATAATCTTTCTTCTGAACTTTATTCCTGTACCTCCAGCTGTCACTTGTAACTTCACCTCACTTTCCCTTTTTTATATCCAACTCAACATGTCCAAAACATATTTTCTTTCAGACCTATCTCTCCTCCAAACTTTTCTAGCTAAATAAATTGGTAGATAGATGAGAAAGAGTGGGGAAAAAACCAGAAAGTGAGATGAGGAGGAGGAGGAGGACAAGGAGGAGAAGGAAAGAGAGACAGAGAGAGAATTCAGTGGCTCAAGAAATGGCAGCAACTCCCCCCAGCAGCTAACCCTAGCCTGCACCTCATAACCTCCTATCTCTTTTCACACATGTAAACTGTCTCACATGCCTGGAATGCATACACTTCTCATTCTTCCTTTTTGGGACCCTTATCTTCTTTCAACTATGTATGATGGTGTATTCAAATTTGTTGAGACACTTGGTCATGTCCTGTGGTTCTTCTGTAAAATAGAAGACCAGCTAAGAACCTAGGAGGATCTGAACATCTCCCAACAGAAATGACAGCCTTTAGCCAAGGTTCACTTCAAGTCTCATCTCTGCTTCAATTTTCTGGCCTTCTTAGAGAGGTCTACCATCAGAGTAATTCTATGGACTTTTGGCTTATTCACCGGAGCTCATTCTAATTTCCTTGGTAGAATCCCTCTTTGAGCACCTGAAACACTTAGTAGTCTTTTTCTTTCTTTCTTTCTTTTTTTTTTTTGTAGTCTTGTCTGGATTAAGGAGCTTACAGATATTTTTATTTGTATTCCTTGATCATTATTCTGTCTAGTACTCTTTTGAGATTATTGCTGGAGTATTTGTGGGAGAACTAGTTTCTTCTATGATCATTAATGTAACCATCTTAACTAGAAGTCAGAATGATCAGGGTTTTGTTTTTTTTTTCTTGGTTTGTGTGTGTGTGTGTGTGTGTGTTTGTGTGTGAAAGTATCATGAGTTTCCTCAAGTAAGTACATTATTTAAGTTTCTCAATTCTCTTGTAAGTACATTAAACCTTGTTTTCTTCCTATTCTGTTCAAGTCTATAATTTCCTGATTTATCTTTGTGTTGGAGTAGCCAGGTTGCACAGCAGATAGAGTGCTGGGCCTGGAGTCAAGAAGACTTATCTTTCTGAGTTCAAATGTGTGCTCATTCACTTATTAATTGTGTGAACATGGGCAAGTCATTTCACCCTGTTTGCCTCAGTTTCTTCATCTGTAAAATGAGAAGGGAAAAGGAAATGGCAAACTACTCCAGTATCTTTGCCAAGAAAACCTCAAATCAGGTCATGAAGAGTCAGACGTGATTGAAATGACTGAAATGGCTGAACAATAACAATCCTTCTGCTAGACTAGTCAAGTTTGAAAGAGGAGCAAAAAGTTTCCTCTTATTAATTTCTTATTACCTAGTTCTTTTTACATTTCAGTTAGCCTTTACATAGCTGTTATGCTGTTCAGTATATTTATATCTAATATTGATAATTTTGCACTTTTTAAAGGTTAATATATTTTCCCTGTTTGCTTCTCAAGCTATCCATTTTGCCTTTTCCCTTGTCCAAAATCATGATTGTAACTCCAGGAGTTACAAAATAATCCAGATTGTTTTGTTTTGCTTTGGATTCAGTTAAAACTATACATCTCATTCTGGATCCTCAGTTTAAATCAGAGACACTTGTAAAGATTGTTTCCCAGCTTTTTACTTTCCTTTTAATCTTGGTTACATCAGTTTTGCTTGTGCAAAAGCTTTTTAATTTGATATAATAGAAATTATCTATTTTACATTTGTAATGCTCTCTGTCTCTTGTTTGGTCATGAATTCTTCCCTTCTCCATGGATAGTATTGATATTACTTCATAGTTTATAGTACCTTTTTAGTAAGATGTAGTTTCCTTCCTTATTTCTTTTAACTAGGTCTATTTTTGCTTTTGCTTTGTCTAAGATCAGGATTGCTACCCCTTCCCTCTGCCCTTTTTTTACTTCAGCTGAAACATAACAGATCCTGCTCCAGCCCTCTACCTTTACTCTATGTGTGTCTCTTTGCTTCAGATGTGTTTCTTGTAAATTACATATTGTAGGATTCTGGTTTTTGATCCACTCTGCTATCCATTTCCCTTTTATGGAAGGCTTCATCCCATTCGCATTCACAATTATGATTACCACCTCACCCATTCTGCCCTTTCTTCTGTTAGTACCCTCCACCTTTACTTAATTTCCTCCCCTCCTATTTTCAGGTCCATTAAAACAGATTTCTACATTCAATTGATTGTGTATATTATTCCCTCTTTGAGCCACTACTGATGAGAGTAAAGTTTAAGTGATACCCATTGCTCACCTTTCCATCTTTCCCTCCACTATAATAGGTTTTTCAGATTTTTTCTTATGAAATAATCAACCTCATTCTACTTCTCCCTTCCTTCTGCACCGAGTGTACTCCTGTTTCTCATCCCTTAATTATTTTTATGTCATTCTCTCAAATTCTCCTTATACCTGTACCCTCTACGTATGTTCCTTCTATCTATACTATTAGTGGTACAACTTTTAAGAATTTAAAGTATCATCTTCCCATGCAGGGATATAAACAATTCAGTTCCATTGAATTCCTTATATTTTCTTTTCCCTTTTTCCCTTTTTAGGCTTCTCTTGGGTCTTGATATTGGAGATCAAGTTTTTTGTTCAATTCTGGTCTTCTTATGAAAGCTCCTTCTATATCATTGAATGGCCATTTTTTCCCTTGAAGTATTATACTTAATTTTATTGGGTAGGTGATTCTTGGTTATAATCCTAGCTCCTTTGCCTTCCAGAATATCATGTTTAATGACCTCTGATCCTTTAATGTTGCCTGTGTAATCCTGATTGTGGATCCCTGATATTTGAATCGTTTCTTTCTGACTAATTGCAGTATTTTTCCCTTGACCTGATAGTTCTGAAATTTGACTATAATGTTCCTTGGATGCTTTTTTTTTAATTATTATTTTTTTTGATCTCTTTACTGAGGTGATCCATGAATTCTTTCAATGCTTATTTTGCCCCCTTGTTCCAAGATGTCAGGGCAGTTTTCCTTGATAATTTCTTGAAAGTCACTGTACATGTCCTCCTTTTAATTATATCTTTCAGGTAGTCCAATGATTCTGACATTGTCTTTCCTGGATCTGTTTTCCAGGTCAGTTGTTTTTTGAATGAGGTATTTTATATTTTCTTCTATTTTTTCATTTTTTTGAATTCACTTGATTGATTCTTGATGTCTCATAATCATTAGTTTCCACTTTCCCAATTCTAACTTTTAAGGAGATGTTTCCCTCAGTTAACTTTTGTAATTCCTTTTCCATTCGGCAATTGTACTTTTTAAGGAATCATTTTCTTCGATGGATTTTTGTACCTCTTTTTCCATTTGACCAATTCTACTTCTTAAGCAATTGTTTTCTTTTTCCAAGCTCCTGATTCTTTTTTCATAATGGTCATTTTTTTTGTTGTTGTATTTTGATCATCTTATTTGGCCTTTTTCCTTTCTTTTAAATTTGAACTCTGTTTCTTGGGTAGAAGGGGTACTGTCTCATGCTTCTTGTGACAGGGGCTGCAGGCCTTGAATGTTTACCTGGTGCTGCACTGGTATTGTCCTGAGGCCCACAGAGGACCCTTGTAACTGGTGCTATGCTGAGGGGGTGGGGTAGGGGGTGGCTGGCACTGATGGAGGCTGTAGGGGTCTGGCAGCTTACCTGGTGCTGAGCCAGGGTCCTAGTGCTGGTGTCTGGCATGTGCTGAGGCTGGTGGATATTTCTACATTCCCCCAGAGCTACATTGAAGCACTTGGTGGTCTGCCCACAAGCTGCTGCCTCTTTCCTGAGGCTATGCTGAGGCACGTAGAAGTCTGGCCTCTGGAGGTTGCCTGTTTGCCCAGGGCTGTTTGGGCTATGATGGCTCAGAATAAGTGTAAATAGCAATTATTTCTGTTTTGGCCAGATATCCTGAGGGTCTTCCCCTTCCAGGTTGGTTTTTGTTTTTGTTTTTGTTTTTTGTCTAGGTAAAAGAGGCCATTCTTTGCCTCATTTCTTTCTTAGTCTAAATCACTGAATGGGCATTGCCTTAGTCACACTGAGATCTGGAAAAGACCATAGATTAAAAAGGCCAAGGACTCCCACTGCATCCAGGACCATCTCTAGTCATCCTGATCTATATCTTGCCACTGGACCCATATGACTCTAGAGGAGAGATTGAGGCTGATGACTTTACACAGCTCTCCCTCATTTAAATTCAATTCACTTGTGTCAAGATACTACTAGGAGACACCCTGTTTTTCAGAGCTAAGGCCCAGTAAGCAAGCTGTGTCCTGAGCCTGGCATAACAATCATTTGCACTCACCTTCTGGAACTGATGGTCCCTGAGTGTGGACAAGCATCAACAGCCCCAGAAATGAAACTCTGCTATGAATGGACTTTTTGTCACTGGAAAACCTTGCCTCATTTTTGCTGTTCTGCCTCACTACTGTTGCTATATTACTTTGTCTGACTCTTTGTCTAATCATAATTATATAAATCAAAGTTCAACTACACTAAAGCAAGTCCCACCACTGAGCTGGGACTCCCACATATGTGTCTAATCTGCCACCTTGCTTGCAAGTCATTTCCCTCACTTTGAAATTTAACTTCTGTTTTATTCCTGACTCTCCTGTCTCTAGCCTTCTCCATTCAGCTCTAACCATCTACAGATTAGAGGCCAGTTTGGTCCAGTTGACATTAATTGGTGTCAGAAATGGGATTGGACACAGAACCAGGCTATTGGACTCTACAGTACCAGTGGGAACAGAATAGGCACTACCAGAGATTTATTTCTCTGGTTTCCAACTCTCTCCACCCCATCTCTGTCTTCCCCTGCACATCACATGAGTACTCTTCCCTTCTCCCTGGTGCAATCCCAAGCTCCCACCTTGGTTGAGCTCACCATTTTTTTTTCAGTCAAAATTTCTTTAATCAAATGTTGGAGGGTCTAAGGTACATTAGCCAACTGGAAAAGTCACAGCAATGTATTCATAATGCTTAATGTATAAAACGTGTCCAAAAGGCTATCTTTCATTAATCTCAGTTCCTAATCCTTACAAGGTATTATACCTCTCAGAAGTCCAGTTTGACAAAGATCTGAACTCCTTGAGCTGAAACCAAAATACAAGTGGTAGTTATTATGTATTATCACTTCATTTAAGCATAGGTATTTGATTCAAGGACCTGACTATTCTTCCCTTTGGGAAACTTAAAAGAAAATGTCCGTACTTCATTTATTGACTCAATGATCAATAAGTACCTATACCAACAAGTACCTATACCTCTAAACATTTATTTGAATATATTCCAAGGTTTCCTCATAGGCTCTCTTCTCACTAAACCCTTTATTTTGGTGATCTCATTATTATTATTTTTTATACTTTTTTTACTTAATAATATTTTACATGTAAAGATAGTTTACAACATTCATTTTTGTAAGATTTTGAATTCCAAATTGATCTCCCTCCCTCCCTTCACTCCTCCTTCCCCAAGACAACAAGCAATCTATATAGGTTATACATGTACAGTCATATTAAACATATTCCCACATTAATCATGTTGTGAAAGTAGAATCAGAACAAAAGGGAAAAACCATGAGAAAGAAAAAACAAAAAAAAAGAGAAAATACTATGCTTTGATCTTCATTCAGAATTCATAGTTCTTTCTCTGGATGTGGATAGCATTTTCCATCATAAGTCTTTTGGAATTGTCTTGGATCATTTTATTGCTGAGAAGGAGCTCACCATTCTTTGTGAGGAAAATTCCAGGGTACCTCTAGTGACCTGTTTTATCTTGGATCACACTGGTAATATCCTTTCTTAAACTGCATACCTTTAGTAATTGGCTTCTCTGTGTTCCTCTGCTTTTTTTCTTTTAGCTGCATGACTGTATAATTGTAACTTTGTACCTCTTATTCCTCTGCATGCCTCTCTTGTTTTTCAAACTGCACACCTCTGTAAAGTTGAAACTGCATGCCTCTGTAACTGTGTGCCTCTGCATGGATTCTCATCTGTCTTGTCATTTTATCTGTTTGTGTTTTTGGAAAATGTAAAACATCTGTGTCATCTTAAATGTCTGTGTAGATTCTGTTACCTTGAAAGATTTAAAATGCAGCCAGCCAGAAAGACTTATAAGGACTACAGCAAAAGTGTTTAGAACAATGGGAAAGATTAATGAACTTTTATACTTGAAGCAATTGTCCCAACAAACAGGACTAATTTCCACTTTAGGCTTTCCATGGGAGATTAGGTAATAAGAAAGAAAGTTAGATAATCAAAGTTTGTAGAACTGCTAAAAACATCAGCATATTTCAGAGTTTTGAAGATTAATCATTTTAAGATTGCAGAGGAGTACTCCTGGGATTTAGGGTAATTCCAGGAACTCACTCCCTTCTGAAACAACTTAGTAAGTTTTAGAGTGCCCCTCTGCAAAATATTTTTAAGGAAAAATACAAATTAGATTTATAGAAGTTTTAAAAGTAAATGGCAAGATATAGCCTCACTGTTCTAGGACAATGAATGAAAGCAAATAGTTTTGAAGTAATCCCAGAGTGAAGAAAGAAAAATAGATTGGCAACATTTTTCATCTTATAGCAACCTCTTGTTAACCTTTCTTTGACATTTCTGACCATGAAAAGAGAAAAAGATTGTTTAAACCAAAGATTTCTTGTAACTCCCTCAGGTTAGAGACCCTCTCCCTTTGCCTATTAACCCCTCTCATCTTAGATCAGATTCCCAAATACAGGTGTTCAAAAATGCTGGATAAATGTAGGGAAACTTGAATTATGTTCTGGTTGCAAAAATGTATTAGCTGTGTAATCTTAGGCAAGTTATCTTATATCTTCACTACAGTTTCCTGATCTGTAAAAAGAAAAACAATAATGGTACCCATCTCCAGGGCTGTTGTGAAATCAAAATAATGTAATGATTGTAAAGTGCTCAAAACAGTGACTGGCATAGGCTAAGCACTACATTATTTCTTTAATTGAATGTAATTGTTCTGTACCTGATAACTTTAAAGTGGTTTGAAAATGCCAAAGGTAATTAGATTATTAATTTTTATATGAGATAATTTGGAATGAAATTGATGTCATCTAAAGTTTTGTTTCATGTTTAAAGTACATGATGTTGTTTGTGTTATTATTGTATTTCTAAATTATCTTATATTGTGAAATTTGAGAGATGATTGTAACAGAAATGCTGTTAGACAAAATAACTTTTTTTTATCTGGATGCTGTTACACATGCATTGGGCTTTTAAAAGGATGTGATAAAAGTAGATATTTGAAAACCTAAATATTTAATGAAGTACATTTTGTTATAAAGCAAATAATAATAATAATTAGTAATTTTTTAATTTTAAAATCTTGGCTATTATGAAAGTGTATAGGGTGGTTTAAAGGTGTAGCTTCAACATATTAATGTTGAATCAACTATTATGTTTTTGCTGTTATGTCTGAAGCCCCAGAATATGACTGGTTTTAATTTATAAATAAAGGATAAATGAAATGTTAACTGTTCAGGAAACATCAGGAAAGACATTCAAGCCCTAAGTTGTGGTTAAGGTATTTAAAGATATTTATTTAAGGTAAAAATTCTTGGGACTATAATTTACTCTTATTTGAGTTTTGATTACAGGGATAGTTGTATGAATTGTCATGAAGCCAATAGAAGAAAATGGCATGTGCTGAAGTATAGGAATTGTATATGTCTGGAAAAAGTTTTGAGAACAATCTTCACATGGCCTAAGTAGGATTCTCCTGACTTTATTTCCCCATTTTACTATTTCCTTTATGAAAAGGAAATTTTCTCAGCTGGTTAATCCTGATCCTTGCTTTTGATACACTGTGACTACATGACTGTCTGTCAGATATGACACACACCTGGAATCAAACAGAGCTAAAGAAGGTCCTCCCACCCCCATTGCATTGTTATAACTATGTCCTTCCTTTTCCTTTTATAGCAAATATCTATAATCAAGAAGTTTTATAAGTATAATACTAAATCTATTAAATAATAGATTGATACTGGAACATCTCTGAGTTACTATAATAGGATGCAAGTATAAACATCTTACAATTTTAACCTGTATTTTTTGTCAAATTATAATATGGGGATAATATCCTCCTAAGGGGGAAATGATTAGACAAAGTAACAAGACTAAGATGTAATGTAAAAGTTTTCTAAATAAATGGAATAGTAAGAGAAAGCAATTGGATTATAAGATTATCTTCCAAATTTGTCTATCATGGAAATTCAGGCTTTGAGTATGTTTTAGTAATAAATTCTCAAACTTGGATTAAGATTGTACACATAAATTGTATGGATAATTGTAAAGAAAGTGAAATAATTTTCCCATCATTAAAGTATCTGTATGATAATTTTAAAAGGCAGAAGAGTTAATTTTGTGGTTGGACCCTCATAAATTTTTAAAAGATTCTTATATAAGGAACAGGGTTTAGATAAAGATAGAAATAGCAAATGGTACATAAATGAAATTCTCTGAAGTTTCAAGATTGAAGAACCAAATTTAAGTGATTGTACTAAATTATATTAAGTCACAATGATCTAGGGACTCCTAGATTTGGAACCAGAGAAGTAAAGCCCCTGAGAACTGTCCTGAGAATAAAACCTATTGTCCAAAAAGCTATCTAGAGACCAGATAACTACATGAGACATCTGGGACTCAAAATGTACTGATTAAATGGATATTGAAAATGTGTTACTAGGATACAAGGAGACTTGATGTTAGTTAACTTGAGTGATAATTATTGTATTGCTTTGCATAGTTTATGTTTAAGTTTTCTTGGTTACCTTGGTGACATATAAATCCCACTTCTCAAATTTAGTCCATTGTAAGCACTCTAAGTAGTTTGATCTGTAACATAACATTAATGTGACCTGACTTAATGTAATCATACACTTATGAGAATTGTGAGAAAGAGTTATTGCATTGTTTGAAACTGGCTCTATGTGGCTGGGAAACTGGACCAAATCCGTGTGATGTTTAGAGACCTTTAACCAAGGATGTTAACCAGTAACTCAGATTCAAAGACTGATGCAAAGAGTTTTATCACAATTGTATATTTTAAGCTAAGGGCCTTTACCAGGTCCTTCTGACTATTTCCACAGCTACCAAACTTATGGGTGTAGACTCGTGGATCATTTGAAAAAAGCCTCTCCTTCTAAGTGGATGGCAGAACCCTCTAGGGACCTTAAGCTTCATCTAGTACAGACCCAGAAGCAGCCAACATCCAGATGAGATAGCTATCCCATGATTCCAGAAGAGGGCTGAGTATACTGTCTTTTTTTTTTTCTTCTTCCTCTTTCCTTTTGTCAAAGTATAATTAGAAGACATGGTTTTCCAGAGCTAAGGTCCAGCAAGCAAGCTGCACCCTGAGTTTGGCGTAAGAACAATCCTTTGCACTCACCTTCTGGAACTGATAATCCTTGAGTTCAGACAAGCACAGTCTCAGACATGAAGGCCTGCTATGAACGGACTTTTTATCACTAGAAAACCTTGTCTCACTGTTACTGTTGTGCTTCACTTCTGTTGCTACACTGCACTATTTGATTCTTTGTCTAGCCATAAGTATATAAATCAAGGTTCAGCCACATAAAAGTAGGTCCCTTCACTAGGGGCAGGGCTCTGGCACATGCGTCTCTGCCTCTTTGCTTGCAATCCATTTCCCTCATTTTAACATTAAACTTCTGTTTGATTCCTGACTCTCCTATCTCTAGCCTGCTCTGTTCAGCTCTGGCCATCCACAGGTTAGAGGCCAGTTTGATTTGGTTTGGTTTGGTTGATGCTTGCAAGTCATGACAGCACCTTCCTGATGTCATGGTCCTTTTTGAGAATGAAGGACAAACAGCAATCTATGAGTAGTAGTAGTTGCTTTACTGGGGACCCAATTGGTCAGTTCCAGTTGGGTAACATAACTTCCTTTTTCTTTCCTTCCTTCATTCCTTTCTCCCTCCCTCCCTCCCTCCCTTTTTCCTTCCTTCCTTCCTTTCTTCCTTCCTTCCTTCCTTCCTTTCCTCTCTCCATACCCTCCTTCCTCTACCTCTGTCCACATAGAGAATCATACCTTTACCTACAGGTGCCCTGCCCAAAAGGAATATAAATATTAATAACTGAAACCTCAAGAGATATCTTGGAGTTTATAGGATAGATTTCTTTTCTAAGGACCATACCTTAAACCTAAATCACTCTGGCTCTCATTGATTGGCTAACAAACCTCACTTGGGCATTGTTTGGACTATAATGGCTCAGAGTGAGCGTAAATAGCAATTGTTTCTGTTTTGGCCAGAAACTCTGAGGGTCTTCCGCTCCCAGATTGATTTTGTTTTTTGGCTAGGTAAAAGAGGCCATCTTTTGCCTCATATTTTACCTAGCCTTAATCACTGAATGGGCATTGCCTCAGTCAAACTGAGACCTGGGAAAGAACTTAGCTTTAAAAGGCCAAGGTCTCCCACTGCATCCAGGACCATCTCCAGTCATCCTGATTTATATCTTGCCACTGGATCTGGATGGCTCCAGAGAAAAGAGTGAGACTGGTGACTTTGCACAGCCCTTCCTCACTTAAATCTGATTCACTTGCAAGTCATGACATCACCTTCCTGATGGTCTTCTTGGAGAAGGAAGGACAAACAAGGAATGAACAATGAAGAAAGGAGAGCTTGCCCAGGATTATGCTGAAGCATGTGGAGGTTCTTGGGGCTGGAGTCAGCCAATTCCCTTGACTATGCTGAAGGACGTAGGTGGTCCTGGTGTTGGCATTTGCCTGCTCAACTGCACTGGATCTCAGGATCTCCTGCTGGTTTACCAAAGTGGGACTTGCTAGGGTGCTTCCTGTCTAGGAATGTGCTCCCCTTTTACCCAAGTGAGACAGACCTTTCCTCACAATCTTCCAAGTTTATAGGGTTAAAAGATTGTTTCATCCCATCTTTTTGCTGGTTTGTTGTTCCAGGATTTGTTTTGGGGCATTATTTTATGGTCATTTTGAGGGGAATAGGGGAGAGTTATGGTGATTTACTCTCTCTGCCTTCTTTAAACTCATTTTCATCTGTTTAAACCTCTCTTGTGGGAATAGCCATCATTCCCTTAATGTCCCTGTTAGAAATTGAGGTTTCAGAGATAAAATAGCCTTTTCATTCTCTAGATTCTGTATGACACTATAAGTTACCATCTGGTCATTTCTTTTTTTAAAATCTAATTTACCTTTTTAAAGATTTTCTTCACTATCAGTTTCCTCATCAAAAGTTTTGCCCAGAGCTCTTTTCCTGTCTCAGGAAACTGTAGAATTCTTTTGGTATATTAAATATCCATCTTTTCTCATGAATTAGTATGCTCAGCTTTGCTGGATAGGAATTTTGAGAGTAAAAGCCAATTTGCCTTGCTCTCTGATATATCCCATTTCAGATTTTCATTTTGAGAATTTAGTAAATAGTCCTGCATGATTCAGACTGGAGCTTTATGATATGTGATTTGCTTCTCCTTGACTGAGACCAGATTTTGAACTGTCTTCTTAATTCCAGACCCAGCTGACTATCTACTACTCCACCCAGCTGCCCCTGATCTTTTCTGAATGCGTAGCCCTGGGCAAGTCACTTAATCTTTTAGTGACCAAGTAAATTTTCTGAAACTGTAAGTTACAGATAAATTTCTCATATTCACTATTGGAGAGAATTTCTATGACTCTGGGTCCTCTGGACTTTGGAGACTTGCCCTTTTTTTCAGTTAAAACACCAATCATTATCCTGGGGAAAACTGGATCTGCCTCTGGACTTTAGGGACCAAGGAGGTGCCCTTAAATTTTCCCAAATACCTGATTTATTCTCAAACATTTTTAGATGAGCAGTTTTGCAATTTAATAGGGTGGGAAAAGGATCTATCTATATAATTTCTATGGGTAATTGTGGATTTCAGAGACAGGGTAACAATGCAAGGCTGGAAGACCTACAGAGCACACAGAATTAGTGACCTAGACAAGGAAATGTATCAGGATCATAAGAAGCAATTAGACACCAGGAATTCAGAGATTTCAGAGGCAGAAGCAAAATAGTCAGTCAGTAATTAAGATAGAAGAGAGAAGGCATCTAAGTAGTATACAGGTTAGAGCACTAGGCCTGTAGCATGAAGACGAGTTCAAATTCTGCCTTAGACACTAACTGTGACCCTGGGCAAGTCACTTAACCTCTCTCTGCCTCAGTTTCCTTCCCTATAAAACAGGGACAATAATTACACCTACTTCACAAGGTTATTATGAGAATCACATGAGATAATATTTATAAAGCACTTAGCACAATGCCTTGCACATGGTAGGCACCTAATAAATGCTTGTTCCCTTTAAGACTCAATTCAGGTATATACTCCTTGGGGAAACCTTCCTTAGTTCCCCGTATCCCCATGTTAGTCTGTACTCTATACCTCCTTAGATTACCTTTCATTTAATGATTTGTAAAATCCTCTCTCACTAGTGACTAGCACCATGCCTGGCACATAAGATGTATTTAATATTTTATTTTATTAAATTGAAATTGAGAAAACACCCATCTCAGACAGGAAGCTTCATTTATTTCAAATTTAAGGAGTAAGTACGAATGTATTACTCCTGTTCTAATCATTCTTGGGACTGAGATAGCCCCCTCATTGGAATAAATTTTCTCTAGACCAAACCTCCCAGAAGCCTGTGTGTGAGCTCTGTGGCATGGTACCCTGACTCAGCACAGACTCCTCTAATTGAGTATGCATGCTGCCAGTTTAAAATACTGAGAAGTCTTCAGAGGTCAGCTAAGTTTGGAAAAAGTGAGGGAGATGAGGGAAAATGGCAAACATGTCTACACTATACTAAGAATAGTCCAGGTGGTAGAAGCAACCATAGTGCCAAAAGAGGTCTCTGCACCCTAGACTCAGTCTCAGTGCCAAAAGAAGTCAATATCAATATCTTTAATGCTTTCTAGTTGCCAAGATGAAAAACCAGCAATTCCGCAAATTGCTACTGTAGTGAGTTTCTCTAGTACCTTGCTGTGAATGAACAGATGTGTCCCTCTCCCAAAGAATTGGGATGAGAGAAACATTGATTGGAAGGCAATTAGTGCTATTGGGAGACATAGTACTGGCAGATATTTAGGAATGAGACCCAAAGTGTTTAACACCTGGTTAAATACCTGGCTATTGTCTTAATTTATTCTGATTCATTACATATACTTTGCTTCTAATTTGTGTCCATTAGTTTGCTATGATATAATGAGATATGTTGGTGAGGGTTCTGAGCTATGAAGTTGATGTTTATCTCAGCAATGACCTGATTATAGCTAAGAGCAACCACATTTGAAGATATATGGTGTTTTTTAAATTTATTTTTAATTTTTTAATTTTTTTATTAATAAATTTATTTATTTTTACTTTTCAACATATACTTCCATAAGATTTTGAGTTCCAAATTTTCACTCCATCTCGCCCCTTCCCCCACCCCAAAATGGCATGCATTCTGAATACCCCTTCCCCTAGTCTGCCTTCCCTTCTATCTCTCCCCCACCTCTCTTATCCCCTTCCCCTTCTATTTTCCTGTAGGACAGGATAGATTTCTGTACCCCATTTCCTGTATTTCTTATTTCCCAGTTGCATGTGAAAACATTTTTTTTAAACATGTGTTTTTAAAACTTTGGGTTCCAAATTTTCTCCCTTCCTCTCTCCCCACCCACCCTCATTGAAAAGGCAAGCAACTCAATATAGGCTATACATGTGCAGTTATGCAAAACACTTCCATAGTAGACATGCTGTGAAAAACTAACTCTATTTCCCTTAATCCTATCCTGCCCCCCCCATTTATTCATTCTTTCTTTTGACCCTGTCCCTCCTCAGAAGTATTTGCTTCTGATTACTCCTTTTTCCAATCTGCCCTCCTCTCTATCATCCCTCTACTCTCTTGTCCCCTTACCCCCCTATTTTCCTGTAGGGTAAGACAGATTTCCTATACCCAATTGAGTGTGTGTGTTATTCCCTTCTTAAGTCAAATCCTATAAGAATAAGATTCACTCATTCCCTCTCACCTTCCCTTGTTTCCCCTCCACTGTATGAGCCTTTTCTTTTCTGTTTTTTTTTGTGAGATAATTTACCCCATTCTACCTCTCCCTTTCTCCTTCTCCTAGTATAATCCTTTCTCACCCCTTAATTTTATTTGCCAGATATGACCCCTTCATCTTCAACTCACCCTGTGCCATCTATCTATCTATCTATCTAATCTATCTATCTATCTATTTATCTATCTACATACATATAATTTTGTCCCCTGTAACTACCCTAATACTGACAAAGGTCTCATGAGTTACAAATACCATCTTTCCATGCAGGAATGTAAACAGTTCAACCTTAGTAAGTCTCTTATGATTTCTCTTTCCTGTTTACCTTTTCATGTTCCACTTGAGTCTTGTATTTGAAAGTCAAATTTTCCATTCAGCTCTGGTCCTTTCATCAAGAATGCATGAAAGTCCTCTATTTCACTGAATGACCATTTTTTCCCCTGAAGGATTATACTCAGTTTTGCTGGGTAGGTGATTCTTGGTTGTAATCCTAGAAGATATACGGTTTTACATAGCACACCACTGGCCCAGGACAACAGGTGGAAACCTATAGAGAACTTTGGAGAAATCATAAATCGGTCATTCTATCTGGTGTGGGGATTATGAGGCTGTCCACTGCCAGGAGAAATGAGCTCTTTCCCATGCAGGAAGAACTAGCAAGGGCCAGAGATGAGGGCATTTATGACAGTGATATTAACTTGGGGATCTTTCTCCATTGTACTCTGTCAGTTCCTCTCTTCACTGGAGAAAGAGGGAGGGGATTCACCAAAACGGATGCCAGCAGAAACCCCCTCCACCACCACAGAAGCAGATCGAAATGTGAGAAAATCACTCACACCATTTGTCTGGCTTCCTCTCCTCTCTCTTTGTTCACTGACATCCAGAGGGGAAGCAGGGCAAAGGGGTGAATTCTCAAGAAATATCAACACACTTTTAGAAAAGCCTTTTGGACCAAGAGTGTGAGTCGGGCTGTCCAAAATGTTTCCAACCAGGGACCAAACCAATGACCTCTCACAACAACTCTCAGAAGATGAGTTTTCTTCCAGTATAACCCCTCAACTCCTGGCACAAATTCAAAGAGAAAAAAGCTTGCTGATTCAGACTGCCTATGGGAAAGTCCAATGTTAGAGCAAAACCTGAGTTATAGGCTATTTAAATAAAATTACAGATATTTTACTTCTAAGTTCATAAAATTACCAGAACAATTAAGAGTGTTGCCTTGTAGAAGGCTCATTCCTATTCTATTTTAGTGAATAGATAAGATTTATTTACCTTAAATAACATAATTTTGCATTCAAACAATATACTCAAGAGGCAGTTAAAGATCTTAAAGTTAAGAAGGGAAGAAGGAAAGAAGGAAGGAAAGAAGGAAGGAAAGAAGGAAAGAAGGAAGGAAGGAAGGAAGGAAAGGAGGAAAGAAGGAAGGAAGGAAGGAAAGACGGAAGGAACAGAAGGAGGAAGGGCAGGAAGGAAGCAGGAAGGAAGGAAGGAAGGAAGGAAATATGTGTTTATTAAATGCCTACTACGTTTCAGGCACTGTGCTAAGGGCTTTACAAATATTATTTCACTTAATCCTCACAACAACTCAGTGAAGTAGGTGCTGTTATTATCACCATATCACAGTAGAGGAAACTGAGACAAAAAGAGATTAAGAAACTTGTTCATGGTCACACAGCTAGAAAGTGTGTGAGGCAGGATTTGAAATCATTTCTTCCTGATTACAAGCCCAGCTCTCTATGTTCTATTTCACCTAGCTACCTCTGATACCTACTCGATGGGTGACCCTGGGCCAGTCACTTAATCTTTCACTGACCCAGAAAATTTCCTAAAACAATACATTCCAGATTAATTACTGACATTCACTGTGGGGGGAAGAGAGGTTCTGTGTGAAGAAAAGTCTACACAGCTGACATCACAACTCTGATAAAAGAAAAGTCCAAAAACAACAAAAATATAAATTTTCTTAAGTGCATTAAACCCACTGTCTTATTCATGTAATGAGTTGGCTTTTTAAACAGTCATAGATTTAGAAGTAGAAGAGATCTTAGAAGCCAGCTACTCCAACCTCCTGTTATAGTTGAGAAAGCCAAAGTCTTCCCACACCAGGCCAAAGTAGCCAGCATCAGCGCTGTCTGGATTTGAACCCTCATCCTCTGAGGGAGTTATGCTTTCTATTGTACTATACATTCTCCATTCTTTCTTTGTGGCAAGCTTTTACATAGACCTTTACTGGAAAATTTCAAGTTCTGTATTCTTGGCATATATATCTACAAGGTTTTTTTCTCTTGGAAGCCTGGGATTCTCCTGAGGCAATGGGTACTATCTGTTTCCTAGTCCTCCCCTCTGTTTAGTCCTTCTCCCGTCCCTCTCTTCTATCTTATTCCTCCCAAGTTGTCTGGACATTTACCCTTTCCCTTCCCCCTTCTTCTTTCCACGGAACTTGTTTTCTCAAGCTGTTCTCAGTTAGGCGGTGTCTGTAAAGAGCTGATGTTTCCACTCTGAGACGTCTCCAGTGATTTCACCCAGTCTCTTTCAAGCTGTAAGTCCGTATTTATCAACCCCAGAGTGCGAAGATGAGGCAGCAACTCCAGAGTAGTGAGTGATAGGAAGTGCTGTCATGGCAGGAATCACAGAAGGGGAGGACCTAGGGAAATAAAAGGGCCTGAGCCAGGGCAGGCAGAGAACGTGAGGGAGGGAGCCGGCCCAGGGAGGAGGGGGGTGCGGAAGGAAGGTACAAAAATAAGAAATAAACAAGTCAGTGAAGAAAAAGGAGGAGATAGCATGCAGAGATGCCCACCCCTGTTGGAGATGCCCTCCAGTGGCCTGCAGCGTGTCCTAAGTGAAATGATGCAGGCAGCCTCACATCTGGAATCCCAGGATTCCACCTGGGTATGAAGAGTTGAGTGCTTTTCATGCTTGGAGGTAAAAGGGATGATTTTCGTTGCTTACAGTCTCATCTGTCAGAAACCAAGCTATGCAGAGACAGTCATTTATTTCTCTCTGTGGGGCAGAATAGATCCCAGACAGGCAGATGGGAATAATAGGGGGTGGCTATAGTTCTCAAGTGGTCCTTAGCACTGCGACAAGACTCCATGGGAGATGCACATAGAACCCCTACCCATACTCACTCTTTATCTGCATCAGACCCCTGCCTGTACTCATCTTTTATCAGCATGAGCCCAACTCCACCCCCAATCACCCAGGGTCAGTGATCATTTCTATGGAGAAAGTAAAACTTAATGCTGATTTCCTTTATCTTACTGCCACTGTGTAATCTGGATGGTACTGATGATGAGATCAAGGTTATGGGTTTGCACCATGCCCAGTTCACCAATTAGCTCATTCTGTTGCACAGCCGTGGCCTATTTCCCTCACTTCAGCACCAGCTGCCTCGGAAATGTTTGTTGGAGATATCTTTTTGTCTTCCTACCTTCTTGATGACTAGGTCATCCCAGTGCTTACTCTGTACAGTGTCTTGCTCAGAGTAAGAACTTAATCAACATTTGCAGAATGGAATTGAATTATAATTGAATTGCCTTACAGTAACATTGGTCCACTCATCCACACAAAGCATACCCTTTGTCACAGACTGTGAGTTTCGTCTCTGGGTTTTCCCTGCATTCACCCTGTATACAGCAGACCTTGTACTCATTACATTACATGCACAAATTGGAGGCAGCTTGGGCTGATATGCAAGACAATCAGAATGGAGGCTCACTGCTATTGCATCTTCTGCAAACTCAAAGGTAGGAAATCATATTTCACTGTATTCTAGCCGAACAATAAACCTTTCCCAAAGTGGCAGGCAGGGTGATAAACTTCATTCTCATCCCTCAGGAATAGAAATCAATGTAAAGTCTTGCATGTAGGTTCAAGAGGTTGATTTCATCAGTATAAGATAAGGGAATTATGTTTAGACATTGTAAAGGATGAACATTCATATCTATATGTGTATATGTATCTATATATAAAAATACATATTTATAAATATATATCTATTTCTAGATATATATTTACAGATAAATATATATATTATATATCTATATATCTATATCTATATATACAGAGAGAGAGTTATTTATATAGTTATATATAGAGAGATAGGTATTTATATTTATATATATTTATATCTATTTCACCTAGCTACCTCTGATACCTACTCAATGGGTGACCCTGGGCAAGTCACCTAATCTTTCACTGACCCAGAAAATTTCCTAAAACAATACATTCCAGATTAATTACTGATATTCACTGTGGGGGGAAAAGAGGTTCTGTGTGAAGAAACGTCTACACAGCTGACATCACAACTCCGATAAAAGAAAAGTCCAAAAAGGCAAATTTAAACTTAGGACAAGGAAAAAACAATTCTTCCTACAAATTAGACCTGTAATAATTATTAATGTTTATATAGCATCTTACAGTTTGTAATGTACTTTGCATATGTTTTCTCATTTGTATCTCACAATAAACCTAGAAGACAGGCACAACAGATGTTACCTACATTTTGCAGTTGGGAAAGTAGAAACTACCAGAGGTTAAGTGACTTGCCCATGGTCATGCAACTAAGCAGAAGTCCGAGGCAGGGTTTGTTCAGGTCTTTCTGACTCCAAGTCCAGCCCTCTGCCCACTCCATTACTTACCAAAAGTAGAATGGATTACTTTGTGAGATACTGGGGCCTCTCCAAACCAAATCTGGATAACAATTAGTTGGAGATATTGTTGTGAAGTGAATTATTTATGACAGAAAAGGAAAATGATAAATGTTGGAGAAGATGTCAGAAAATTGGGACCCTAATTCATTGTTGGTGGAATTGTGAACTGATCCAACCATTCTGCAGAGCAATTTGAAACTACGCCCAAAGGACAATCAAACTGTTCATACCCTTTGACCCAGCAATACCACTTCTAGGAACAGCATCCCAAAGAAATAATAGAAAAAGGAAAAGGACACACATGTACAAAAATATTTATGGCAGCTCTTTTTGTGGTGGCAAAGGATTGGAAATTGAAGGGATGTCTATCAATTGGGGAATGGTCGAGCAATTTTGATATATAAATGTAATGGAATACTATTGTGCGATAACAAATGATGAGCAGGCAGATTTCAGAAAAACTTGGAAAGACTCATATAAACTGATACAGAGTTAAGTGAGCAGAACCAGGACAACATTGTACACAGTGACAGTGACATTGTGTGATGATCAGCTATGATAGACTTAGTGCTTCTCAGCCATACAATCACCCAAAACAATTTCAAAAATCTCATGATGGAAAATGCTATCCATGTCCAGAGAAAGAAAACTATGGAATCTGAATGTAGATCGAAGCATACTATTTTCATTGTGTGTGTGTGTAGTTTTTTCCTTCTTCTTTTACAACATGACTAATATGGAAATATGTTTAACATGCTTGCAGATGTATAACCTGTATCAGATTGCTCACCATCTTGTGGAGGGGAAAGGAGGAAAGGAGAAAATTTTGGAACCCAAAATCTTATAAAAATGAACGTTGAAAACTATCTTTACATGCAATTGAAAAAAATAGAATACCTTTTAACAAAAACAAAGTGAATTACTATTCTAGTCCAAATTGGACACTGAGGTACTTTGTAACTCTAGGATTCTGAGATTCTGGGCAAGAAAGTATGGATAACTCGGGTCAACTCGTCACCACTGCTTAGAAACCAACTCTAAGCACAATGCCTAAAGTTAGTGCATCAACAATGCCAAAATGGATGCAGAACAGCACAATGGTCCCTCCCAATGGAGAGCCAGTTTGGCCATTTTTGTTTTTCTCTTGTTTAAGGATACCTTAAAGTAGTTAAGTGATGAAAGGATGTTAGACATAACCTTCACCGGGGAATCTTAACCTTTTTTCATGTGTCACAGACCCCTTTGGCAGTCTGGTAAAGCCCATGGACTCCTCAGAATAATGATTTTAAATGCATAAAATTGAGCTCATAGTACAATGGAAATCAATTATATTGAACTATAGTCATCAAAATATTTTTTTAAAAACTAATTACACAGATCTCTGATCTAGACTGAATCCCTCTTCTTTAAGACTGAGGCCCAGATACCTTAACTATTCTAAAATGTAAAACAGAGGGGGGAGGGGGAGGGGGTGATGAAATCTGTTTCTCTTTCTATCTTTATCCTTCTTTTCTCACATCACCTTATGTCACCTCCCTGCCAAGAAGTAGCATTAAGATTTGAGAAAGCTGCTGTGTGAGACCCTTCTGCTAAGTACCAGTCTGCCAAAGCATGGAGATGGGGTAAATCATTACTTAATCTCAGTTTCTTCCGCCTCAGCTTTTTGCAAGTATTTAGGAATAAAACTCCAGGTAGAATAATGGGTCCCTGGATAGTTCTGGCTTACTTAATGTTTCCCTATTTTGGTAACTGCTGGAAAGTTTCTGCTCCCAGACAATCAGGGCAAAAATATGTCTCCCACACAGGACTCTACTTAAGCAAAGCCACAACATGTGCAAACATTGTCTTGTTCCTACTATTTACCCCCATTTTTTCTACCCTACCTACATACTCTTTTTTTAACCCTACCTACATACTCTTTTCCCGCCTCATTGTATGCCTTTGGTCATTCCTTCTCCCATGCTACAAAAATAAATTAAAAAAAAAACCAAAGAGTAGTTAACTATTAATTCCTCCTAAGCCTGGTTAATAGCTCGAGGTTTTGTGCTCCCCAGTGGGTTTATCTGCCTTTCTTAGAGGATTTTCGAAGAATAAAAAACCATCAAATCCCAAAGGAATGAATCTCTCACAGCAAAATTCCAGACCTTGGCAAGCTAGTGGGAGACATAAAGGGACGCTGTTCAACAACGCTCAGATTTCTTAAAAAGCCAGCTGCCTATTCTACCTTTTTCTTTTTTTAATGCAGGGCTGCTCACAGACAGACATGCACACACACACACACACACACACACACACACACACACACAAATATATATACACACATGTGACAAGTGCAGCCCATTGATTGGGTGGGTAACTTTATTTTAATCAATCATCCAGTAGTTATGTGATAATGTGAAGTGCATTTTTTATCTTGTACATATGCTTCCTGAGTTGTCTTGGTCCTGTAGCTTAGCAAAACGAAGATGAATAGCTAGGTATAAATTCTAAAGTCTGTTCTTTGCTCTGCTGTATCTCAGTCCTTTTACTATTATGGCTTTTCTGAAGGCAGTTTAGAAATGCTTAACTGTCCCAAGAGGGAGAGCGGTGTGTTCTCTCTATAAAACAACTAACTTGTGGGGGTTTCAAGAGATTGGTGTTGTCCTATAGGACTTCCCAAAGCACTGGGGGTTGGGGTCCAGTCAAGTTGAAACTTAACAGGTGACCTTCTCTGACATTTCCTGTCTCCCAGGCTCCTACTCTAAAAAATGAACCCCATGTCTTGAAGGCCCAAGTTAGCCATTTTGGGTGGTAAGATCCTGGAAACTCAATTCTGTCTCACAGGCCCACTCCAGAACTAGGAAGCCCACTGTCAAGTGATCCTGAGAATGGGAGGGAGAGAAGTGATAACTGGGATTTGCTTTATTGCCTTTGTAGCATTATTTAACTTTTGTTTGACAATTGAAGCTGTCTTTTGCCTGTTATTCAAAGCCATGCACGATCTGGAGCTGCCTCACCATTTTCATTTTATATGATATTATGCTCCTTCTTTGATTGTGTTGTGTAGAGACCACTCTCTGCCCCTAGACACACCGTGTATCACCACGTCTCCACCTGCCCCCAATTTCTGTTCTTCCCAATATATTATTCCCTCTGCTTCCTTTCTTTGCCTAGGATACATCTATGAATTCTTTAAAACCTAGTCTCTTCCATGAAAGCTTCCCCAATATCCAAACCAGCACTACGCTTCCCCCTCCATCCTAAGACATCACTTTGTTTTGCCTCTCTCTGATCTGTTCATCCTGTAACATGATATATTGTAGTGGGAAAAGCATTCAATTCAGAGTCAGAAGACCCAGATGCAAAAACAAACCAACACTGTTACTTAATAGCTGTCAGACCTTGGGCAAGTGATTTCACCTTGATTTCCTCATCTGCAAAAAATGAAAGAGTTAGAACCGATGTTATCTAAGGTTCTTTCCAAATTAAAATCCTATGCTCCTATTCTTTAGTATTATTGCTATCTTTGTATCCTAGAATCCTACTAGATTATAAGTTCCATAAAGGCAGGAACCATGTTTCATCTAAATTTTGTGTGTTCCATAATGGCTAACATAGGTACAGCACACAGAATAGACGTTTGTTGAATGAATATTTTGAATGAGTTGGTGTGTGTGTGTGTGTGTGTTCTAATAGGGCTTTATGTTTTAGGTAGAGGTTAGATAAGAGGACCTTCCAGTCCCTTCTATATAACTCTATGATCCTCTGACTCTCAGATTGACTAGCTAGTAAGTACCTAGATGGCCAAGATAAAGAACACCTGGCAGAATGCTGTAGTAAGAGCTGATTTTCAGTAGAATATTTGTTGAATGAATGGATGAAATGACCATCGACTAACTGGAGAGCAGATGAAAAGTGGCTATTCTAGCTGTTAGGTCTTATTTGAACTATTGGATCTGATTAACATTTGATAAGTGGAGAGGAGGTGAGACCTTTCCAACCAAGCCTGTTCTGGTAAAATGGTTAACACCAAATCTATGGGTGGAGGCGGGGGAGGGAATGAGATGTGGGGGGAAGATAGAATATATGCACAACACAATTAAAGGGTTGATTCTTTGCTGCCACCAGTACCACACCACTTTCTCCCTCTTCCTCTCCACACCTTCTACCTTCACACCTCTTCCACAGGGAGGTATGAGGTGATTGCTTCAGAAAACAAAACAAAACAAAACATGGTACCTTCTCTATAGCTGAAATCGCCCAATACCTGGCTTCAGAGGGATCTGAGCTTTGTCCTGACAACAAACCCCTGGCAAGAACTGTATCCCTGTAGCTAGTCAGGATTATGATAAATCTCTAAACTACCCCCGTGACTTATTAGACTACCTACTGGTAGGAAGGGGCCAGGCAAGTTGGCAATCTATCCCTTCTTGGCATTTGGCATGGCTTTTCCATGTTGTCTTTATTTATTCTTTGTTATTCGATTTTGGTGCTCTTGGATTCCACTGACATCTTAGGGGGGAAACAAAGAATTTGCAATTGTTTCCCAGCAATGTGCAAATTGGCACTTAATTGAGAATTAATGGTGTGCTAACTGCTCACTGCAGCCATCTTCATTGCAAACTGCACTGGGGCTGCTTGCACTTTTGACTTTGGCACATATTTTAGAGGGGGTACATGAGTAGTTTAATCTGTAAAAAGGAGTGAGGATTCCACCTCCTGAAAGAAAAGTACTAATTAGCAGCAAAATATAAATGTGTTTATCCTACAGGGTTTCCGTCTAGCAATAGATGACTTTAAAAAAGCAGAGCCTATTTAGACTTTTTTTTTTAAGAACATCAGATTAACTAATGCAGGCTGTTTGATTTTAATTTCTTTTAGTTTGGATCATTCTTGATTATCTGCACCAACTAAGGGGTGCCTTGGTATGAATAATAAAAGAAAAAAATGAGGATGATCCATTTAGCTAAATTGGGAGCATAGCCCAGAGTCCTTAAGGCTCTGATCCCCACATTATGAATTCACTCATTCAAAAAATATTTATTAAATGCCTTCCAAGTAATTTCATCGGTATAGGGAACTATTGACTGAGGCAACTCCCTCCATCAATGTCGGTTGACACCTTCTCTATGACATATAACTTTTCTGAACATTTTATAGTTTACAAACAAGTTTCTTCAAAATCCTCTACTGATGCAAGGAATGGTACCCTTATTTTACAGATGAGGAAACTGTGGCTCAGGGAGACACTTTCCCAGTGGCGGAAGATCATGGGATAGTACATTTAAACTGGAAAGGACCTTAGAGATCATCTCACCAACTCCTTTATTTTACAGATAAGGAAACTGAGGCACAGAGAGATGAAGTGATTTGTCCACATCCATGCAGGCGGCAAGTAGCATAGCTTGGATTCAAACACAAGTTCTTTGACTCCAAATATAATGGTTTTTTGTTTGTTTGTTTGTTTGTTTGTTTTTTACATCTCAATCTTCCATAGCAGTGCACATACTGATATCAGGAGATATCACTGTGGGCTGACATGGTCAGGGAAGGCCTTGTGGAAGAAGTAGGAATTGACTTGGGCTTTAATGAGTAGCATTTGGTAAGTGGAGAGGAGGTGAGGACTTTCCAACAGGAAACTAAAAGGAAAAGTAAGGAGGTGGGAATTTGCAGCATGTGTTTGGGGAACAGAGAATAGATTAGCCAGATCAAAGCAGAGTGCTATTGGAGAAGAACAATGGGAAGCAGAAACTTTAGCATGTGACTGATCCATAATTCATGTAACCTCTAATCTGATATTGGTGCTAGTCTGCATGTATTTGTGACTTAGATGTTGCTGTCCAAATACTGCAAGTAGAATGTGTTGGAAACAACGTGGAGTTCGCATGAAAGATGGCAGCAGGTATATTGAAAATTCTATGCTAACTCTAACTACTAATTCTCTTCATATTGATGGCAAGTAACCTGAGCTTTGTGTACTCCCTGCCTACCCATCCTGCCCTCCTCCAGTTCACCCACACCAGGATTGTTGCAGTTATTGTTCAGTTGCGTCTGACTCTTCAAGGCCTCATTTGGGATCTTCTTGGCAAAGATACTGGAGTGGTTTGTCACTTCCTTCTCTAGCTTATTTTACAGATGAGGAAACTGAGGCAAACAGGGTTAAATGACTTGCCCAGAGTCACACAGCTAGTAAGTGTCTGAGAATGGATTTGAACTCATGAAAGATGAGTCTTCCTGATTTTAAGCCCAGAGATCCATCCACTGTACCATCTAGCTGCCCACACTGGGATTATCAACAGGATATTTTCTTGTTAACATTAAACTTATGATTATCATTCATTCAATTCAATAAATATTTATTAATTGTCCACTCTATAAAGCATTGTGCCACTTGTTTGGGACACAAAGATAAAACAATGTGTCGTATATCCTGCTCCCAAGGAATTTATAATCTAGTGGAAAGTAGGGAAAAGGAAAGAAACAATATACATATACATATATTATATATACATATAATGTATATATTACTAAGTGTGAAACAGAGGCACCAGAAGGGATGTGAAGATAGAGAGACCATTTTCATCTCAGGAGTGGGAATCAGAGAGGTGGGGAGGGCTTGATATAGGATCTAGCTCCTGACCAGGGTCCAAGAGGGAGGGAAAAACATCAACAACAGGGAGGTGATGAAGAAAGGAGGAGAGTCCATTCCAGGCGTGGAGTACAGATTGAGGAAAAGCATGGAGAAAGGGAAGGGTAGGGAAAATAGTTTAGCTCAGTTGGAAGAGAGAGTGCCAAAAGGAGGATAGTATGAGAAAAGACTATAAAGGTAGATTGAGGGGCAGTGAGGTGGTGCAGTGGATAGAACACCAGCCTTGGAGTCAGGAGAGAGGATCTAAGTTCAAATCTGGCCTCAGACACTTACTAGTTATCTGTGTGATGCTGGGCAAGTCACTTAACCCCCATTGCCTCCAAAATTTAAAAAAAAAATAAAAAGGTAATTTGGAAGATGGAAGATCTTGAATGCCCGTATCAGGAGTTGATCCTTTAGTAGGTAATAGAATATCATTAAAAGGTGATTTTAAAAAAATCACAAAAATAATGTTTTTTTTTTCCATTTTGCATTCAGTCAATCTTTTGCTCATCTTTTTTTTACCGTGACATTCACGACTGTATGTGAACTTAGTCATGACATGGAATAAATAAATCAATGGATGAATGGATGAAAAACATTAAGTGCTTACTATGGCTGAGTATTGTAGTAAGCTCTGGGGATACAAAAACACACAAACACACACATGCATACACATCCCTGCCTTCAAGGAGCTCACACTGGGACAGGGGAACCAAAATCCACCTTATTTTAAATCACCAAATATACCTAGGGCTCAATTTCCTCATATGGGAAATAATAATGGAAGTAATTCGGGCTTGTTGATGGAGGCAAAGACTAGGAGGAATTCTCACACAGATTACCTGAAATTGAACTGAGCCAAAAATAATGTCAAATTGAACTAAGCATCCCTTAGCAGACATTTCTTCCCAGAGAGCTGAATGCAAGCAGAACTTTCTGGAGCTGTTACATGGCAGGTAGGTGCCTACCTTCAATAGGAAGTTAATGCTGTCAAGTCAAGCCATTCAACCAGTTCTGAAACCACCTATTTGCATTACTGTTTGCCTACATATCACCAACCACAATGAAAAAAAAATTGAGAGAATTTATCACTTTCCTAAAATCCAGGTAAATTATATTTGTAATATTTCCTTAGACTACTAACTTAGTAATCCTGTCAAAATGTTTTCAAAACATTTATTCTGGCATGACCTCTTCTTCATGATAGCTCTGGATGTGCCACCATTTTTTTTTCTAGATAGTCACTGACCACTAACAGAATATTTTCTAGGTTTGATTCAGAGATCGATTTCAAATTCATTGACCTAGAGTTTACACATCATATACACTTTCTTTTGTTGAAAATGGGGATAGTATTTTCTCTTCTCCAATTTTATGGCATCTCTTTTGTTCCCTGTGGCCTTTCAAAGATCAGACACAATGACTCAGCAACCACTTCTGCAGTTATTTCAGTATCCTAGAGTGCTTGTCACAGAGACCAGTTAGTTTGAACTCATCAAGGACAGATAAGCACTTTATTTATTTGACCTTACTCATCTTATTTACCAACCCCGTATTAATTACATTTTATTGTCCTTTCCAGTCCAAAAATCACTTTCCTTGGCAAGAAAAAAAAATAGAAGCAAAGCAAAAGTTAAACATCTCCAGCTTCTCTTTATTGCCAGCGATTTTAATTTCATCTGTCCCCAACATCAGTCCTATCTCTTCTTTAAGCCTCCCCCCCCCCAATTTGCTTTTAAACAACAACATTATTAAATCCTTTCCTTGACAGCTTCAGCTCATTCAGGACTTTAACGTTCCAGATGCAATTTTTAAAGGACCAGGCCATCCTTTTTGTATTCATCTTTTTGCCATAAAGCTTTGCTTCCTTCTTCTATAAACCTCTTTTTGAAATCTGGTGGTTGCTAAGTTCCATGTGCACCCATAATGGTCTCTTTTGGCAATTACCCTTTTTCCTCCTCACCAAATTCACTTTTTTTTTGTATTCAGAATTTCATTCTTCAGAACTTTCCACCCTCCTCAGCTGACTTCTCTCTATAAAATACTGGTTTATGTAATCTTAACTATCCTTTTTTTCAGAGTCTTTGAAATTGAATCTTCCCAAATCAAGGGTGCATATGAGCTTGTGTCCAGTTTTCCTCTGCTCTAGCACAAACTATAAGGTAGAAGTGCCACCTCTTGCCACAGATTCTATCTTTTTTTCTATTTGAGTGACCAAATTTTTCCTTCTTCCTTCCCTTATTTTTAATGATAATTAGATCCAAAGTCAAATTTCTCTTTGTTGATTTGTTCACCTTTGGAAGGATGGAATTATCATTAAAGCAGGTCAAGAAATTATAAGCCTCTCAGCTTCAGGCAAAGAGAATACTCCCAATATACATAGAGAAAAATTGAAGTTCATCTTTACTCCTATTTCATGCTTCTGTCACAAACAAGTATCCCCAGATGCAGACTATCAGCTGACTTCTAACTTGGAGTGTTTTGGAGTTGCATGGGGCACCGAGACATTATTTAACTTAGCCATGGTCATTTTGCTAGTGTGTATCAGAAGTAGGTCTTCCCAACTCTGTGGCCAGCCTCTTAACAATGATCTTTCAGCACTTCTGTTGGTAGCAGTTAACATTTATATGGAGCTTTAAGTTTACAAAGCACATATCATCTCTTACTTTGGATTTAAATTCCATGTTAAACATCTTTGTTCTACACTTAATGGTCTGAAGATCAGTCTCCTTGGAAAAGAAAACACAAATAACAGTTTAGTAGTTCTACCTTATTTGTCATCTACTATCATCAGGGACTCTATGCCTTTTGTCATCTTTCTCTTGACCCTGACATAGCTTTGTTTTTAAAGCCCTATCTGTTGTCTTTAGCATTCATCACTAGCCTTGGTTTGTTCTTTTCTGGTTTACAGCAGTCCTAAGAGTATTCTTAGAGGACAGTACCATAGTTTTGCATTCATTCTGTCCCTTGACCTTGCTTCCCTATTTTTTGTCTTTTAAAACTCTTAGTTGGTAGGTGATTTCCCAGCACATTAGTCTTTTTAGACAGCTACGGATTGTCTTCCTCATTGTGAGCATTTATATTTTTTTGTCATCAGAATTTTCTTCTTTTAGAGCCTTGCCTTGCTTTTGAGCCACCTTTCCCCTGCAGCGTTGTAGGCCACAAATCCTACCTATACCACTGTGAAGTCTCTGAAATCTGCTTTCCCAAAATCTAGGGAACATGTCAAACACAGTGTAAAAGGACATTTGAAGAGCCTCAGTGACAGATCTCATCCTCTTAGAGACACCTCCATCCTTAGGAACCACAGATAATGCTCTGGGACTCTGGACGCCTTCCAGATTTGGGCAGGAATGCATTTCACAGCATATTTCCTAAGGGGGCTGTCTCCTGCTGAAGGGATATGTGATCTCTGGCTGTGCTAGTGCCTCATTAGTACCTAGTGTATACACACACACACACACACACACACACACACACACACATACACACACACACACACACACACACACACACACACAAATGACCCTGGATCAGTGCCCAGGATAAAAAGTCTCATGAGATGATCCCTAAAACAACCTCCTGTGAGGGGCTGGGACAGTTAATTAGTGTGCATAAAGCAATCTGAGTTCCTCAACTCTAAGGCACTTGGAAAGTGCTAAATATTATTGAAGAAAATTCATTTGTTTTATGAAGAGGAGAAAACCCAGTCACTTTCCTTGCCTCTCTGTAGAGCTTTCTTATAAACAAAATGGCTAATTACCCAGCATGCAGCCTTAGAGAATGTTCAGGATGTTCAGGGAAATGCTGCAGTTCTGCAAGGGGAACATTTGTGTATCTAGGTAATAGTTTAATTTTTTTTTTAAAGAAAAAAAACAGATCTAAAAAAAAAAAAAAAATCCAGGATCATTACCTCAAGTATTCAAACTGGGACTATAACAACGAAATGATGGGGAGTCTTGAGTAATTATATTATGAATTTAATTGGTCAAAACCCAACTGAATGATTAAAATTAGGGAAAAACTTACCTTTTCCTCTACTTTCAAGGGAAATAATATCTTCCTATGATTTGGTTGGGCCTGACTGAGGCCAGTTCCCTGTCAGTTTAGATTTGGAGTTGGAATAAAATGAGAAATTCATAGGATATTCAACAGTTAATGAAAGGAGATTTACTTAGCCTTGGTAAGAGAAGGATGTTCAATAAGGATAGACTTTAAGGACATCCAGATTGAGTCAGCTGAGCAACTCTTTCTTGTCTTAATTGCCCATCATGGCCTTTTAGCCAAGAGTCAAAGAGTTTCTGCCTCTTGAGGCAGTTTTGTATTCAGGCAGACAAGTGAGGTCAATAGCCTGAGCCTTTAGCCCCACGGGCCAATCAAGTCTTGAGGATGATTTCAATACGTTTTAAGGAAAAATTAGCTTAATGTACACAGTAAAAAGGATTACTGTTGTCACCACACCCTCATGCTTGTAGCTGCTGTTGCTTTGTCCTGAAATCACCAAATAAAGAACTTCAGTTCTCCTCTTTATTTGACCAGGTAGCCTGAGCCCACAGTCCCTGGGCAGCCAAGTGCTGAAGCTGGGATCAATCTTATCCCAAGCTCTGACCTTTGCTAGCTGTGTGGCCATGGCAGAAGTCACACTGAGGCTCTGAACCTTAGTGTCCCTATCTAAAAATGATGTTCTGTCTATATCAAAGGGCTGGAGTAGTGAAGGTGTTTTGCAAACCTAGAAGCTCCTAAGAGAGGTCATTTTTCTACACTTAGGAAAAATCTAGGTTTCAGTGAGCACTGATAGATGGACAGAATATGAGAAGAAGAGATCTAGGATGAATGTGAGTTTATTAATAATAGAGAACGGTTCCATAAAATATAGTTAGAAAGACAGAGCAAATGAAGAATCAGGATTTTGAAGGGCTATTGATATTGAGCTTTTTTGAGGAGGAGGTGGAGAATTCAGAGTCAACCAGCACATGCTACCTACATCATTGATTTCATTCAGTTTATATTATACTGATCCTGGGTGTCTTGCTTTGGTGTAGGTCCCCCAGCTGGAGGTATACATCAGGGACAGTCCTCTGTAGTGGAATAATAAGTGCTGAGAGAAAAACATGGAATACAATGGATTAGCATCCCAGAGACCAAGTGAGGGAGTATACCAGTTAGGCAGCTGATACTCTTAGAAGAAGACAGTTAGGTGGCACAGTGGTAGAGCTCTGGGCCTGAAGTAAGAAAGACTCAACTTTCTGAGTTCAAATCTGGCCTCAGACATCTACTAGATAGGCTCAGACATCTACTAGATAGGTGACTCTGGGCAAGTCACTTAACGCTGTTTGCCTCAGTTCCTCATCTGTAAAATGAGCTAGAGAAGGAAATGGTAAACCACTTTAGTATCTTTGCCAAGAAAACCCCAAATGGAGTCACAAAGAGTCAGATACAGGTGAAACCACTGAAGAACAACACCATACTTAGAAGAAGGAACTGTGGCCCCAGGGTGAGGAGGCACATTCCCTCACCCTGTCAGTGCCTGATGGAAAGCCCTGGCTGCCTACTCCAAGGCAGATACGTGGAGCAGGGAATACAATCCTAGACTCAGGAAAACCTAAATTCAAATCTGATCTCGGACACTTGCAAACTGCATGACCATGGCCAAGTCACCAAAGCTCTATCTGCCTCAATTTCCTCAACTATAATATGGGTATGATAATACCACCTACTTCCCAGGGTTGTTGTGAGGATCCAGTCAGATAATATTTGTAAAGTGCTTAGAACAGTGCCTGGCACATAGTAGGCACTTAATACGTGTTCCCTTAAATGTTTGTTGCCTTCTCTGTTAGTTATAACATGCCTGTTACCTGAGCGCATACACATCTCTGTCCTCAAACTCTCTCCTCTCCCCCACCTCCTTCACCCCACCCCTCCAACAGAAAACTATTGCCAAGTCAGTAAGAGATATGTTTCTGGTATTCTAAGTCATGAATCAGAATGCACTTTTATATAGAAACCATCTTATAAGTGCTGATTAAAAATCATTATACTATTAACACTACAGATGAGCTACATTGTGGATCAAATACTTTTTTGTGGGCCATCCTGGGAACATTATTTCTGTAGTAAAATGCATTCTCAGTCCCAAATGACTGACTGACAAATTAACTTTAGGAGTGCACCCCATATCAGAGTTGCTTGCTAGCACAGCAAGACATCAGTTTCTTAATGGTCAGATTTCTGATCTTTTAAAAACCCCAATAGCAGGACTCATCCCACTCATGCCACCAATTATAATGCTTATACTGGACCAAAAAAATTGTTCTTGGTCAATCTGAACAACTGGCCTACAATACCTCATCCTGAAGCATCACAAAAACAAAATTGGCTGGTCCCACAAATACATTAAAAATAATAATAACCACCATATTTTTTTTGCTCACTCCTTTTTATATTTGGTCAAAAACCAGCTTCAATTCAAATAGCTGATGCTCAATCTGCTAACAGCATCCCCCTCCAAAACAAAACAAAACAAAACAAACAAACAAACAAAACACCCTCACAACCCTAGAGCAAACTTCATAAGGCTAACACTAAGGTGCTAGCAAATCACTCCAAATGAATTTTATTCAATCCAATTCAACAAACACCTACATATATATGTGCAAAGCACCAGGGCTAGGTGTTGGGGATGCAGAGATAATAAATGAAGCATTTCTTGTTTCCTAGGACTTTACAATGTAATAGGGGGAATGAGTCATGTATACACACACACACACACACACACACACACACACACACACACACACACACACACCATTGAATGTGATAAGGGACAAGGACAGACCCAAAGGGAAGACTATTTAAAGAGTGAGAGATCTTTTTCATCCAGTGAGAGTGTTGTTCAAGGAAACATCCAGTTGTTAAAACTAAAAAGAAAGCTGGAAGGTGTTGGGTAGTCTTCTGTCTCTGGGTCTTGGAAAGTCATTTTGTGCATTAAAATATAGGCCTTAGATTCAATTCAATTCAATTAAGGAAACATTTAAGTATCTGTATTTGTCGAGGTGCCTTAATCATGAGTTGTCCATTCTTGCCCTAGATTTCAAGCTTTTTTAAGGCAAGGGGCATATCTTCTTCCTCCCACATAAAACCTTCATTCTGCCTTCTGCAGTGCCAAGTAGTCAATGAGTGTTTGATGATGTTGAGTAGATGGCAATACTGGAGATCCTTAGGGCTTATTGAGGAGAATTTTCTCCCATAGAGAGACTTGAGGAGGGGGAAGGGAAAAGGATATCTATGTTCTGGAAGTCTCCGGCTGAGCATTCTGTCTACCTGGAGTAGCAGCTGTTTCTTTGTGCCTAGGCACTCTCAGTGGATTTCCCAGCAAATAGTTTCCGATGATTGAACCTCTCAAATACCAAGCTTCTCTATATATCATTTTTCCATTTGCAGTAACTTAAGACAGACAACTTTTTGTCACACCCAGAGGGTTTCTTTTTCCTTCAATTATATAATAGGTTTCCTGGTATTTTTGTCCCCAAATGTAGGTTAAAAAGTGCTTGCTATAATTAACTTGTGTTATTCTGTACTCACAGACCTTTCTGGAGAAGGGCTGCCCATTAAAATAACTTCTAGGGGAATGATTCAGGGCACTTGTAACTTTAGGTTTTATTAAATGACACGAGGTGCCGATGCTATTTTTCCCTGATGTTGCCAAATTTCACTTGATCAGGAAAAATATATATTCCTTCTGTTGTTGGTGCGATATCCATGGTCTGCTGCCACTTTAGCTACTTGAAGTTATTGAGGGTGAGAGCTGGACAGTGGGGAAAGACCTTGAGGTGAATGATGGTGACAGGCTATCCCAGGAAAATCCTGGGGAGAGTTCACGGCCAGTGGTCCATGCTTCTATACACTGTGGAAGGTAGAAGCAGAGCTGTACGTACATAAGAGCAGGCTTCTCTCAGGCATTTACAAATATACAACTAACCCAATCCCAGCGGTGATATAAGGGGAAGAACAAGGGTCTAGAGTCAAAGGACCTGGATTCAAAACTTTCCTTTACTACTTACTAACTTTTTCAACCAGGTAAGTCATTTTATCTATCTAGGGCCTTAGTTTCCCTATCTGTGAAATGAAAAGCTGGAGAGAGATGACCACTAAGTTCCCTTCTATGAATCTATAAATCTGTGAACCCAGGCACACTTTTTTTCAAACTGTCTTCCATGGTTCCTGCAACCAGAAGTGATTTCTCCATCCTCAAGACTCCCCAAATTCTTTATTTGTACCTCTTTTGTATCCTTAGCATATTTTGGTGCTCTACACTAAGTGAATGAATGAATTTACTATCTTCATGCATATCTTTATATTTTTCTTGGAGTATAGCAAGATGCTTTACATAGAAGAAACATGCCCTTAATAATCCCAGGAGAAGAGACTGAACTCATTTGGAGGACTAGTTTCACTAATGCGGTGCTTAATCCAAGGTCCCCCAAAGAAATAAAACCAAGTTGCATTGGTTTGTTTTGAATCTGATTTCATAAATTATACTGCAAAATCTCTGAGTGAATGAATCCTGTGAAAGGCAAGATAGAAGAGGAGTTGTTTTCTGCTAACTTCTTCAACTTCCAAAAATGGACAAACTTTTGACTGGATAACAACAAAAACAAAGAAGGAGATTATGCACCAGATAGAATAAGAACCAATTTCATGAGATAAGAAGACAGAAAACCCTGCACAAGGTGAAAAACATGATGAAATTCTAAAGGGCAATTTAAATACTTAGAGCTCTACTCAGTGTCCCCAGGATCCCCAAATAATTCTGCCTATTAGATTCAGTAATTATAAACAACCTCATAGGCTTCAGATTTTAGCTGTGGGCTATTGCTACTCACTGCCCCTTCTCCCCTCTCATGGGGAGAAAGTGTATGTCTGTGGTAAGAGGCACAGATCTCATAATTGGTTTTGTCTGGCATTGGACAGGAATATGCATAATAGGAGATCACCTGCTCCTAGAGAAGATTGTGCCTCTGAGGACTGTAAACCACGTACCCCAAGAGAAGCAGTATAGACGAGTCCTCAAGGGAAGCTAGCTCTCTAAGTGGTAATGAGGAACAAAGAATTACCAAAAGACTAATCTGGCCTTAGGAGTTGTAAGTCATCTTGACAAGGGTCAGTAATACACCTAGGCCTTATAACTTGGGATGCAAAGTGACTCATATTACTTGACATCATTTCCTTTTGATGCTTAACTTCCTAGTTCCATATTTCCAAAAACAAGGTAGAGTAGAAAACAGGCATATGGGGTAAGAGCTACATACATAAAAATATAGAAATGGGATAGAAGGAATTCAAATCTGGTACCTCAGAAACTCTAGCCTCATGAGGGCCACAGAGGGAATAAAGAAAGAACATAAGTATAAAATCAATCAGCCAATCAATCAGATATCATTTATTATTTGCTTACTATTTGCCATGCACATAGCGAATCAGTGACTAGAATCATAATGCAGTAGGTAGCAAAAAGAAATGAGGATTGCAAACCAAAGAAAAACTTCTTGGAAAAGAGTATAGCATATTTTATTATAACAAAGAACTGGCAACGAAAAGTGTTCATCAATTGGTGATTTGCTGAACAAATTGTGGAATATGAATGCATAACTTTTGGCTCAAAGGGCCAATTGTATGGGACTCTCTACTTATTGGTGGAGACTGATTATTAATGCCTATCACCTGCATGAAGAGTAGGGCAGACCTGTCAAAATCAAGAAAAATAGAGATGCTCAATTTATTTGGCTTCCTGCTGCAAGAAGGAAGATGGCCATTCCCAATTGAAGAGAGAGACAGACTATGGGAAGAAATCAACATGAGATAAGTTGACCCTCTCTATCGTGTCCCTGTCTGTAACTTACCAAACTGGAGATTTTGGTTGAGATCTGGGATTATCTCTCTTGGTTGTGCTGACCTTTCGTGGTCCCAAAGGGGGAGCTCATTCAATCTGTATTGTCTCTTACATATTCTCATATGCATTTTTCTCTGATTTCTGTTTTGCTATCAACTTGAGTAAATAGGTTTACTTGATGTTTGTTATGTGTGTTTATTGTAGAACTGGCATTTGGTGGGAAGGAAGTCAAACCTTGGGTAGAGATCTTTCTCATTACTGAACTGCAATGAGGAACTATAGCTTGAACCTAAAGATTACATCCCCTAAACTAGTAATCTTTAGGGGAGCAGATAGATATAATTCTAGCCTAGTACCTCCTTTCTTTGAGAAGACCAGAATGTCTTCTGACCACATTCTCCTGCTTCCTCTCCTGGCAGGAATCAAAGTCTCTCTTGGAGAAGGATGAAAGAAGAGAGATGTCTACTCTTGCCTCTCTGGGAGCCACATACATGACATCCCTTGCTACAAAGGTAATAGAATATTATTGTGCCATAAGACATGACAAAAATGACATTCATAGAAACTTAGTGAAGCTTATGTGAGCTGAGACAGAGTGAAGTAAGCACAACTAGGAGAACAACTTGTACATTGATGAGACATTACAACTTTTACAATAATTAAAAAGAAAACAACTTTGAAAGACTTAATAATTCTGATCAATTACAACAATAAGTTGTGACTTCTAAAGACTGATGAGAAAGCATGCTTCCTACCTCTTGGCAAAGAGGTCGTGTATTTGAGTCATAGAAGGAGACCTACTTTTTGAAGTTTTTGAACTACTTCCTTAACTGGGTAGAGGAAGAGAAGAGTCAATAAGGGGGAAGAGATATATTAATTAAAATAGACTGATTAAATTGATTAATTTAAAAATACAGAGAATATGCTCTGTCTCACTCTCTCAGAATCAGCCTACTCTATTTACCCCTCATTTCTAGAGCTACTCTGAGAAAATTACCTGAACACAAAATATTTATAGTAATGATTTTTTTTGTGTGATAACAACAGGCCTATCAAAAGCAGATGCCCATCTACAGAGAAATAACTAAACTAATTATAGGACATGAATGTAATAGAATAGTACTATGCTGTAAGAGATGACAAATACGATGAATTCAGAAGATATGAACTGATACAGAGTAAAGTAAGCAGAGTCAGGGAACATACACAATTATTTGACATTCTGTCATGTCTAACTTTTCATGACCCAGTGGACCATACCATCCACGGAGTTTTCTTGGCAACAGTACTGGAGTGGTTTGCCATTTCCTCCTCGTGTGTATTAAGGCAAACAGAGATTTAGTGTCTTGCCCAGGTACATACAACTAGTAAGTGTCCACGGTCAAATTTGAACTCAGGTCTTCTCTCCAGGCCCAGTACTCTATTCACTGTGCCACTTAGCTGCTTCACAGCTAACACAATTACAACATTACAAAAATTTGAATGGAAAGAATAAAAAACTAGAACTAAGTGTTGAATAAATAATATAAATAAACATAAATATAAATAAACAAACTTTGCCTTTGAAAAGAGTTAAGAAAATGAACTTCCTTCCCTTTGCTGCAGATCAAGGAGACTATGGGTATGAAATAATTTATATACTATCAGAAATGTTTAATTTGTTAGTTACTTTTGTTTAACTGCTTTTTCCCCTTTTCTTTTTTTATATATTTTATTTATTTCATTAAATATTTCCCAATTACATGTAAAAACATTTCAACATTCATTTTTTTTTAAATTTTTGTGTTCCAAATTCTCTCCCTCCCTCCCACCTCTCATCCATCCTTGAAAAGTCAAGCAAATGAACTAATTATACATGTGAACTCATGCAAAACATATTTCCATATTAGCCATGTTGCAAAAGAAAACACACATACACACATAGAAAAACAATGAAAGGTTGTTTTTGTTTTTGTTTTTGTTGTTGTTGTTGTTTAAAGCATGCTTTAATCGACTCAGAGTTAATCAGTTTTCTTTCTGGAAATGGATAGTCTCTCTTTTCAAAGTTTTGTTATGAAAGTTGGTGAGTAGGGAAGGATAAATTTGGAAATGAATTATTGTTACAAAAAAAACTAACAAAAATAAGATGTTTTTAAAAATCTACCCAAATATCCAGCAAAATAATATAAAATTAATTTTACAAGGAAAAGGGTTATTTTTGGTGGAATGAGACCTGGGGCTTGGGGCTTCTATCCCTTGTTGCGGAGTCTGTATTCTCCGTCAGTCCGTTGGTCTCCCTGGTGATTCAGACACCTTTTTCCCAGGGGTGTGGGGGTAAGACATGCAACTCAGATCCTCCTAAGATAATGGGAATTTTAAAAAAGCAGATGAGAGAAACAGAGTGAGAAGGAGAGAAGAGAAAGAAAACCAGCATTAGGATAGACATTAGAAAGAACTACCAGGAAGGGGGAAAGGTAAGAACTAGAGAGTCATGTTGTCGTTGGAATGGAGCAAAGAGCAATCTACTGGGTGGGTTGCTGGGAGAGGAAATCAGAGGAAAGAGAACAGGGGAAGATTGTGAAGCCAAGGCCTTTTCTCCAATACTCCTTTGTTGTTGTTTAGTTGTTTCAGTCAGGTCTGACTCTTCATGACCCCGTTTGAGGTTTTCTTGGCAGAGATACTGGAGTGGTTTGTCATTTCCTTCTCCGAGTCATTTTTTTACAGATGAGAAAACTGAGGCAAACAGAGTTAAGTGACTTGCCCAGGGTCACCCAGCTAGTAAGTGTCTGAGGTTAGATTTCAACTCAGAAAGATGAGTCTTCCTGACTCGAGGTTGGGCACTCTATCCACTGCACCACCTAGATACCCGCCTTGCATTAATTTAAGATAATACTCCATTCATCTTCATAGCAGAATCTTTAATTGCAAACTCTTTCATCAGCCTTATTATTTGCTGCACCTGTCATCAGAGACACTCGGTGGATTTCTTGTTGTTGTTGTCATTTCTCATGCTAATTAGAGGGCTGTTTTGTTGGGTTCTCTTCTCGCGTGGTTCAGTTTAAACAGTAACACTGTCAATTAGGCTTCTGCTCCCCTCCCAGGCTTCACATGGCATTTTGGGCAGATTTCAAAGGACAGAGACTGTTTAAAACACTAATTAAATACCCCCGCAATATTAACAACTTTCTTAATGCCCTTTAACAATCCCGTAATCCATCCCGCATCTGCTGCACAGTTGTTAAACCTCAAAAATATGTGTTTAACATTCAATTGGGTACTTAATGATCTTACCTTAACTGGGCCTATTAAATTTAAAGAGATGCATGTAATTGAGCTATTGCACATTAATTATAAATACCTATTGGTTATTAAAATCATTTTCCAGGGGTTAACACCTATTGCCAGGGCTAGTCAGACCTTGCTCAACTTGTAACTGCATTGGCGAAGGGCCCAGAGGCAGACTCTCTGTTGAAGAGAAGAGACAACCTGTGTCTAAAAGGGAGAAACTAAATATGGAGTTTAATGAAATATGGACAGTTCTATTTTGGGTCAAGTAACCACAGATGTCCCATGTAGATTTACTCCCAAGAAAATGTCCATTATACATGTACAGGTCTTCATCCTTTACAAAGTACGTTCACCAAGATCTCACTTAGCCTACCAACAATGCTGTGAAGGAGGCAAGTAGAAGAGCATCCCCATTTTATGATGGGGAAACTGAGGTTCTAAGGGGAAATGACTTGTTTATGGTCACAAAGTAAGTTAGTGGCAGAAGCTCATTCAGAACTCAGGCGTCCTCATTCCTCTTTCAATGGTCTTTGCATCACCTATCACGGGATTCAGACCACCCCTACCTTCAGGACGAAATGATTGCCCTGCTGATTGGTTGGTTGTTGTCCTTCATTCTCAAAGAGGACCAAAATGACATCACTATGGTGGAGTTAAGATACAATGTGACTGACTGAGGCTGATCAGAGAAATGTGAGCTCAGAAGGCTCTACCACAAGTCGGGCACAAATAGTTCACATGAACATTTGGGGTGGAGATGGTTCTAAATTTGGGCATCTCATGTTACTTTTGAGCTGCTGAAATTCTGCTTTGCTTATAGAGCACAGTGACTTCTTTGATGCAAGCATGCCATGCTGGGCAGTCCTTTGCCAGTGTCTCCCACGGCAAGCAATCGATTCCAAAGTTCTTCAGAGAGCCCTCGACATTGTCTTCATATCATTTCTTCTGACAATCATGTGAACACCTGCCTTGTGTGAATTCTCTATAAAATAGTCTTTTAGGCAAACATATGTTTGCATGTGAACAACATGGCCGGCCCGTCAGAGTTCTGTGTTCTGTAATAAGAGTTTGAATGTTTGCCAGTTTGTTGTTTGTCCTTCGTTCTCAAAGAGGACCATGACATCAGAGAGGTGATGCCATGACAAGTAAGTGAATTGGATTCAAGTGAGGGAGGGTTGTGCAAAGATACCGGTCTCACTTTCTCCTCTCCAAGGCTTGGCAGTTTAGCTCAAGAAAGCACCTCAGTGTCTGGTACTTTATCTTGCCAGGTGATCTTCTGAATCTTCCTAAGACAAGCCAAATGGAAGCGATTCAGATCAGACCTTCGAGATGAATCAATGACCCTGCTAAGGGTTAGATGGTGCAGTGAATAGTGTGCTGGGCATGGAGTCAGGATGACTTGAATTCAAAATAGATCTCAGATACTTACAGCTGTTTGATCCTGGAAAAGACACTTAACCTCTGTCTGCCTCAGTTTCATCAACTATAAAATGGGAATAATAATAGCACCCACCATCCAGGGTTGTTGTGAGAATCAAATGATAATATTTGTAAAATGCTTAACACAGTGCCTGGCACATAGTAGGCACTTAACAAATGCTTATTGCCCTTTCTCTTTCTCTCTATGCTGATTTTATTCAATAGATATTTAAGATAAAGCAGAATGGTGAGCTGAGTTAATTCATCCTTAGTTGTATTCACCAACTGCAATGTCTAAACAAACAGATATATACTGTTAAATGTTTGACAACTGAATTCCTAGGCGAAAAATATCTGTACACAAAACAATTTTAAGTAGATATTTAACAACTGGATTCCTAGGGGAAAATATGCATACATAAAGCATTTTTCAGTAAATGTTTAACAACTGGATTCCTGGAGGGAATACACACACGCACAAAACATTTTTAAGTTTAATATGCATTACTAACATTAAGTCTAGACAATTAATAGAACTCCTCAAATCTCCCTCTCCCCCAGAAAACAAAACAAAACAAAAACAAAAACAAACTCAACCATTGAGGGAAAAGGTATATTTTGGTCCTAAATTAACCAGATTGTTGGACTATGTAGCTCATACCATATAACTTCACTATATTAATTTTTTACTTGACCTCTGTAGATATGGGTTTTCTATCATAATGTGTTCCTCTAGAACTATATGCCTAATGAAAAATCAAGATAGAGGTTTGCATGAAAAAAATACTCTTGTCCAGAAATGTACCTCCAGTCACATTTCTGTACTGGAGAAGATTTTGGCACAAGACAGTTTAGTAAGTTCAGAAAGCCTAAATTCTTAACTCAAGATTTTGTTACTTTTCTCTGTCATTTATACTTTCAATCTCCCTTTCTCTACTACCTCCCCTCCTTGCGCCCCTGGACTACATGTCTTCACATCAGGCATAATTTATCTGTCTGGTGAATGTTCTTGCTTTCTTTTAAATTACATATATATATTTGTTTACTTGGTTGTATACAGGGATGTGCTGAAGCCAGCTCATACTGGATCAGGAGAGCTGACTGTTAAATTTTAAGTACCAGTGTTCATACCTCAGAAATCAGAAAATGCTCAAATTAAGGACTTGATTCATTGTTTTGTTGATTTTCTAGTTTTAAGGAAGTAATGGTGAAAATGTTAGTAATTCAGATTAAATTTTCTTAAGTCTAGGCAATCAATAAAACTATATATCCATATGTATGTTGTATGTATGTATGTGTGTATGTTTCATCTCTCCTAACAAGATCAAGGTCACCTCCAAAATCTTGGTATCTTCCTTAGCATTCAGTACCACTTCAAAATATCCATGAGGTCATTAGTGCATTGACTCATATCTTAAGCCCTCTACTCCTAAGTTAAATGGTATCATAAGTGTCAGTAGCCCCCAAAACCCTTGTCTGGTGGCCACCCTTTTGATGACATGCCTTTCTGAATTTAGCTGGGCTGATCCTGAGACAAAAAATGCCTGATTCTCCCTAAGCAATGACGGATCTTTGGTATCTACTCTCATCTATTGTAAGACCAGCCTTCAGCATCTATTATCTTGACTGAACATGTACATCTTTAGAAAATCCGCTGAATTGTGCTTCGTAAGCTGTCTTTGTTATACCCATAGTCATGCCTGTGATTGGACTTTGAATATCGCATAAATGCTACATGGGTGTTCCTCCTTTCCATAATAAAACACAAATTATCATAAGAAACAGTAACTTTCCAAGCGACTCCCTTTGCAGAAAATTCCCTAACTCATTGAATTCAAATTTACATAGGTATATTTGAGACAAAGGGGAAAATGCAGAAAAATAGATCATTGCTCAGTTAGCTCTAATTGTCGCCAGAGAGAGACCGTGTCTTTTTGAATTTTTTTCAGTGCCCAACCCATCCATGCAGTGACAGGTCCTTTCCATTTCCATCAGTCTTAGGGCTCTCCATCTTGGCTGTAATACAAGATAAACCCACAGGAAACCTTGTGTAGAGGAAAGGATTAGCCCAAGAATTTGATAGATAACTGCCATGACTTTTTGGCAATCTGTTCATTTATGTTTTCTAATTTTTTCCCCCAATCAATCAGTCAAAAAACATTCCTTCAGCACTTCCAGACATTTTATAAAATACTGGGGATACAAAGAAAGGCACATACGACAGAATGTGGGTATTTGGGAACAGTCATAGTTCCTCATGCCACACCCAACTATTAGTCCATCTCTACTGATTTTCATGAAGGCTGAGCCATCCTGTCATTATCTTGTCCATGTAATGTAGTGGGTAGAGAACCAGAGGTCTTCTTCATAGTTTAATCACTGATTCTGTGAGCGAGCTAAGAAAAGATACGTCCCCTCTCTAACTCTCATTGTGTTCCTCTTTAAAATAAGAGTAGCTGTGCTCTATCATGTCTAAGGTGTCTCAGCTCTATAGTTTTGGGATTCTGGTATGTTTTCTAGTCAGTGTATTCTTCATGACCCTGAATCCAATACTCCCCAAATCAGCATTCCAGAGCTGAGTTTCTCAAGCAAGTCCATTTTCAAGAGCTTCATTCAGCAATCTACATATAAGTCAGAGACTTAATTCAAGTCAACTTTAGAAGGAAACCCTATAAGGTTGTAAAGCAGAAGAGCACAGCCTTGGATGGGAAAGGCTACTATATACTAACTTCAACTTCTTCTCAATCCCCATCAAAGCTGAGGACATAGTAGACACTTAAGTAATGGTCTTTGCATTGAATTTAACTGAATTAAATTGAACCTCTGGTTATAATTGAATAATTCATGGCTTGAATTAGCACAGTGGAATCCCTGCCTCCCTTCTGCCCCAGTGAGAGTTGGGAGACCTGAGATCTAGTCCTGGCTTTTCAATTGCTCTACGATTTTGAGTGAGATATTTTACCTTTATGGGTTTGTTTCTTTCCCTATAAAATGAGGGGTTTGAAATAGATGATATCTAAGCCAACATCCAGCTTTAACATCCTGTGAGTCTATAAGGACAAGTCCACCACAAACAATTTTACCTTTATTTTATCATGGCCCACTCTCCACCAAAAAGTATATATTCATTCAGTATGATTTATGGCTCATCCTAGGCAAGCAGGCAATTTGTTAGACTGCTTTAAACTGGAAAGATAAATAAGTCAAGTGGGAACCAGTACCTTATCCAGGGACAAGACAGTTGTTGAAAGACCTTGGCAAAGAAAAAAAAATGAACCAATCCTAATCTTCGGTAATTTCCATATTAAGGTAAGACCTAAACTTGTAAACTTGTGTCCAAGTTCACAGCTGTAGGGATTCATAGATTGGTAAGAGTTTAGTTCTAGGGAGGGACCTAGAGGTCACTTAAAAGAAGTCTAATCCTTTCAATTTACATTTAAAACAACTTGAAACCTAGCGGGAGCAAATGATTAGCCTGGAGCCACTGGACGAATCAAAAGGAGGGCTGGAACAAGAGTGGAGGTCTGATAATTGGATTATTCATTGGAACAGCCCATAAGTAGTTTTCCATTGGAGTTTTAGCTAGGTAAA
>NW_020954567.1:2289426-2387265 GCF_900497805.2 Vombatus ursinus | reverse complement strand
AAGTTCATATCAGGATGATAGATATATTGTGTCATATTAGAAAGACCACTGGTCTCTGTATCAGAAGACCCACTTTTGTGTTCTGGCTCTGATACTAGCTATTTGATCCTGAACAAGGAACTTAATTCTTCTTAGCCTCAGTTTCCTCATCTGAAAATGCCACTTACCTCATTTGCAAAGAAAGCACTTTGTATTCATTAAAGTGCTACAGAAATATGAGAAATTGTTATTGTTGCCTTTGACTCCTACAAAGGGAGAAAATTGCTCCTGAAAAGTTTTTTGCTAAGTTGTACATATTCCATAGGGCGTTCACCAGGGAGTAGTGTGGAGAATGCTGGGATATCCCATAGAAGGGATATAGCACAGCCACCGAAGTTGTGCCCCATGGCATCATAGGAATGTGCCCAGTCTACTTCCCTGAGGCTGCCTGATGGATGCCTGGCTCTCAGCTGCTTTCAGTGCCTTCAGGGAGAAGCAGTCTCTGTTTCCTCTGTTAGTTTATTTTAAACACAGTATCTCCTCTTCATCCCTCAAGGCCTATTGTACTCTTTAATTACTACCCTCTGCCTAGTCTTTGCCAGCGTGATGTGCTGGGAGACCAATACACACAATGCCGTGTGCACTTGGAGGGACTGACAAGCCCAGCTTCCAAACCGGATTCTCAAAGGGAGAGACCAATGAAACCCGTTGTCGAGAAAGTGATAATTTCGGTGCCATGCAATTATACCCTTTAAAAAGTATACCTCTGGTGCACTATCCTGCCAACAATTTACTGACGACAAGCAAACAAAACCAGCAGTTGACGCTGGAATGGCCATGGAAACCCTGTAATCATCTTAAAAATAGATTTATATCAGCAACCCAGTGGTTATTAGTGCGGTTTGAGCCTCTGTTTCAAAAGGAAAAAAATTCCACACTTCCCCAAACCTCAGGCGTTTCTGCTCCTCCTGCAACTTCACAAACATTTTAGGATTGGGAGAGAAGGAATGCAATGAATAGCTACTTGGATTGTCTTTCTATCACATTCTGTCCTCCTCAGATTGTTCATATAAACATCCATGTCCAGCACATCCCGGTCATCAAGGAATGCTCACCCATAGTGAGAGACACTGCATTAAGATAAAATATTTATTGTGTTCATTACGTGCCAAGCCCTGTGCTAAGTTCTGGGGATACAAGTAGAAGAAAGTGACACAGTTGTTGCCCTCAAGGACCTTACGGTCTTGTGGGTGGGTAGGGGGGAAGAAACATATAAAGGGAACTAGAAAGGGGATGTGGGGGAGGAATATGAGCAGCAGGACAATGACATGGAACAAAATAGAAAATGGTGTGGAGTTCTGGAAGATGCAACAAAAATTCACTCATCAGAGCCAAGGGACCCGGGGCAAAGTTCAAGGCTCTGGTGAGGAGGGGGTAGAAATAATGGTTCAGTTATAGAAAGCATGAGTGGAGTGTGCTTGGAGCACACCAGAATAAGGGCTAGAAGCAGTAACATTATAAAGATATTGCCAACTCCTTGGTGAGCCCACAGAACCCGAGGGAAGTAATATCTTCCCCAGGCTCTAGGGACACAGTCTACCTGTGGAAATGTGAGTTGGGTAAGTTATCGAGAGCTTATATAAGTGATATATATGAATAGTAAATGTGTCTGTTATAAAATATTTGTTTGTTGAATAGAATTAATAAAGTTATACCTGAAATACTTTTGATGCCATGCAGAAATAGTTCAGGAGGGACAGCCAGGTGGCACAGGCGATAGAGCACCGGCCCTGGAGTCAGAAGGGTCCTGAGTTCAAATTTGACCTCAGACCAAACACAACATTACTAGCTGTATGACCCTAGGCAAGTCACTTAACCCCAATTGCCAAAAAATAAAAAGAAATAGTTCAGGGACCATGAGGACAATATTTCTTTTCTTTTCTTTTTCTTTCTTTTTTTTTTTTAATAAGGACAATATTTCTATTAGCACTTTAAGAGATCTCACTAGGAAGAGCCACTTGTGCTTCCTATGTGCAGGTATGCAGCCAGGTAGTTTTTACCACTCCAGATACCACCAGCCAATTCACACTATGAACACACAGCTAACTTTCCAGTGCTTCCTAGTTCCCTATAGACATAGACATAGAATAATTAAAAACAAAACAAAACAACTCATACTTCCCCAGGCTTGTTTGCATCTGCTCACTTTTCCAAAGAAAGGGGGAGGAGGGAAGAGAAGAAGCATTTATTAAGTGCTTACTATGTGCCAAGTACTTTACAAATATTATCTCATTTAATCAACCCAATGACCCTGGGAGGTAGGTGAAATTATTATGCCCACTTTACAGTGGAAGAAAATGAGGTTGACAGAGGTTAAATAACTTGTCCAGAGTCATACAGCTAGGAAGTGTGACTAGAATAGACCTCAGGTATTTTTGACTCCAGGTTCAGTGATCTGTGCCACCTGACTACTGGAAAGATAGATGCACCTGAATTACTTCTTCTTGTTTTTTTTTTTTTTTAACAAGCATTCTCAACCCTGGAATCACAGAAAACCAGCTCCACTCAGTTCCTTTGTGACTGAGGGTGATAATTGATTCTTCCTCTTGAGAAAACTCCTTTCTGATACATTAGCAGCTGGCCCCTGGAAAGTACCCCTTGGGATGCCTAGATGGCTGATTCCACAGCCCACTTTCCATCTCAGTGGTGACCTAATCCAGCAATATGTATATTATTCTGTCCAGTAATCCCACACCTCTCTGCCATGCAGTATGTTTCATAATCTCTTCTTTGAAACCTTTCTGATTTTTCAGTTACTCAGAATTAGACTTCCTTCTGGTGTGTGTATGTGTGTGTGTGTGTGTGTGTTTAATTGAAAATGTTGTAGTCATTGTGTACATTGCTTTCTTTGTTTTGCTCATTTTGTTCAGAACTTGTTCATATACATTTTCCCATATCTCTATGAATTTCTAATTTTAATTTCTTACTACATAATATTCTATCTGATTCAAACACCAAACTGTTTTCATTTTCCAATCAATGGCCACCCACTTCATTGCTAGATCTTTACTCATGAAGTGCTGCTATCAATACTTTGGTATCTATTAGATCTTTGCTGTGCTCTTTGACTTCTTTGGAGTAGGATTTCTGGGTAAAAGAGTATGGGCAATTTAGTCATTTCTCTTCTTAATTAAAAATAGATGTCCAGCATTATTTATTATTTCTCAGTTCCACCAACAATGAATCAGTCTCCTTACCTCTTCCTAGATCCTCAAACATTGACCATTCTCCCCTTTTATCATCCAGTTTGTATGGTGTGAGATGAAATTTCAGTTGTTTTAATTTGCTTTTTAATTTATTTTACTATTCATGTGGTAATTTATAACTGGAAATCCTTCTTTTGAAACCTGTTTCTTAAAAATATTTTCTTTATTATGAATGCAAATAATTATCCATAAACTTAACTATTTCCTTTTACAAAGAAGGCCAGAAAGAAAAAAAAAAGAGAGATTGTACATGATACTGTGAATTGACTACATGAAGCTTCTTTTCTTTGATGTACATTCAATTGAATGTGATAGTACCAACATAGCCTTGCCTATCTATGTTCCTCTTTGACCTTCCCTCTGGTCTCTTCTGTACTTCAAATATTTCATTGAAATTCTTTTCCTTCTTCTCTTCCTTTTCTTTTTACCTCTATCACTACCACCCCCACACTTTTCCTCTTACCTTCCTCCCTCTCCTGAAAATCAAAGCCCTTCTTTTTTAACAAAAATATATTCAAATAAAACAATTTGTGTTATGGTATTTGAATCTGGACATATGTGTCTCATGTTTCATCTACAGTCCATAACCTCTCAATCAAGAGTTGAAGGGTGCACTTCATTATCAGTCTGGTACTATAACTGGTGGGTGCATTGATCACCCTTCATAAGTTTTTTGAAATTGTTACAATGTTATGATAATTGTAGAGTTACTCTACTTTCTCTCAGTTCACTTTGCATCAGTTCATGCAAGTCTTCCCAGGTTTCTCTGAATCTGCACCCCTCCTTCATTTCTTATAGCACAATAATATTCTATTATATTCTTAAACCATAATTTGTCCAACCATTCCCTAATTGAGGAGCACCCACTTTGTTTCTAGTTTTTTGTTACAACAAAAAGCACTACCATCAATATGTTTACACATATGGTTACTTTCTCTATGTCTTTGAGGTATTTATGCCTAGAAGTAGTATTGCTGGGCCAAGGGGTATTCAAAGTTAAGCAGTTAGGTTTTTTTTTAAAATTGTATTAGCAACATTTAATCATGAACAATTACTTCCCTGCCAATTATTTGTCTTCCTTTATTTTTATGAAGTGGTTTATAGTTGTATTCATTAAACTCTTGTGAGTATCTTAGCAACTGGACTCCCAAATATTTTATACATTCTCTAGGAATTTTGAATGGAATTCTTTTTCTATCTCTTTCTGCTGGGTTTTGTTGATAATGTACTGAAAGGTTGATTATGGGGGGAGGGATTATGTTACAATACTTTAGTAAAGTTATTAATTGCTTCTATTAATTTCTGTTGAATTTCTAGGATCCTCTGAGTAAAACACTGTATTATTAGCAAACAGGGAAAATTTTGCATCATTTTAGTCTGTTTATTCCCTCGATTTTTTTTCTTTTGTTACTGTGGTGTTTCTAGAACAATATCAAATAATAATGGTGGCAATGCACATGCTCACTTTATTCCTCATCTTATTGGAAATGCCTCAATATGATTGATACTCTTGGTCAGGAAGAATGGATTCAAATAGTGTCTCAAAAGCTTAGTGACCATTTGACCTGGGGCAAATCACTTAACAAGTCATTTCTTCATCTTTGAAATGAGGATAATAAGCAATTATTTCACAGGGTTACATTCAAGGTCAAATGAGATAAATTTAAGTATTTTCTAAACCTTAAAGCAATATTTGTGTGAATTATTATCATTACTCCTCACAAAAAGGCCTATTGTGTATTAACATGAGTATTATCCCTATTTTATAGATGAGTAAACAGAGGCTTTTGAGGTTAAGTGACTTGTTCCTTATCTCACAGTAACTGTGGCAGCCCTTTGCAATCTAGCATTCCACCTCACCATTTAACTAAATCTGTTCTCTCCAAAGTTACTACTTATCCTTAATAGTCAACCAACAAAAATTTATTAAGCATCTACTATGTGCCAGTGACTGTTGAGAGTGCAAGATTCAAAAGTGAAGAAAAAAACCCAATACCTTCCTCCAAGTTGCTTGCAATCTAATGGGAATGTGTTGGAGAAGTCAGGAGAGAAATGAACAGAGAAATGAGCAGATGGCTCACCTGGATGCCCTCCTTAAATGGAGGTTTTGGAAGAAGCTGTCCCCTCTTTCATCCAGTTCGGAAGGGTTCCAGGGGCAGAGGGTACTGATGAGATGTACCAAATGTTCATGTGATCTAGAAAAATGATGAGATTCCTTAATCGACAAATATAATGGTCTTTTCTCAGTCTTCAATTTTCTTGACCTCTCTGTAGCATTCAGTGCTAATACCCATTCTTTCCTTCTAGATACCCTCTCCTTTTTGGTTTTTCATGACACTCCTCTTTCTTGGTACACCTCTACCTGTCTAACTGCTCTTTCTCAATCTTCTTTGCCTCTCACCTACGAGGGGTTCCCAAAGATTCTATCCCTTCTCTTTCTACCTTTTCTCTCTTGGTAGCCTTATCAGTTCTCATAGGTTTAATTATCAATTCTGTACAAATGATGCACAGACTTATATATTAATACAGTTCCATTCTCCCCTGTGCTTCAACCTGAATCACAAATTGCATAATGGACATTTCAAATTGAATGTCCTGGTGACAAGGTGCCCCAAAGTCAACCTATAATCTTTTCCCCAAATCCCTCTTCTAAATGTCCCTATTTCTGTCAGAGACCATTACTTGACCCATGTTGTGGATTCGAAATCTTGACGTTATCTTGGATGCCTCATTCTCTCTCAATTCATATAGGCAATCAGTTACCAAATCTTGCCAGGTCTATCTCCACGATATCTTAGGCTTGTGATCTCTTCTCTCTAATCACACAACAGCCACCTTAGTTCAGGCTTCATCACCTCTCATTTATGTTATCGCAACAGCCTCCTAATTTGTCTCCCTGCCTCAAGTCTCTCCCCACTCCATTCTGTCCTATACACCATTGCCAAAGCAATTTTTCTTAAATGTAGATTTTGTCATATAATTCCCCTACTTAATCAATTCCACTGGCTCCCTACAGCCTCTAGAATAACATATAAAACCTGCTTTGTTGTTGTTCAGTCATTTCAGTCATGTTAAGGTCACCCAAGTAGGTAATTTTAAAGTGAACACTCAGGTATCTTATGATATTTACATACCTGCATAGAAAATGGGGCCATGCAAAACTTGGGACAGTGGGTTGGGAAGATAGCACTGAACAACACAGATTGAAGTATATGTTTTAGATAAAGTGTGCTAGCAAAAGGTATTGCCATCTTTCCCCCTCTGGCTGGCACTGGAAGTTCACTTCATTTAAAAAATAGTTCGAGGGAGGGAGGGAAAAATGTAATGTATTCTTAAAATGTTTATATGTCAGCAAAATCTTGAAAACCATTCAATAGATTAATACTCCAGCTGACTTTAAAAGGATGGATTTCCAGCTATAACTGAGATTGGGAAAAATTGATTTCTATGTTCCTTGTGACTGAATAAGATAAAAGCTGTTGCACTGGCACAATTTGCCCAACATGGAATTCAGACTTCTGGAATGTTGGCTAATTGATCAGTCACTTTATTGGTCCTCATCCTTCTATGGGATCTGTTGGCAATGAGGCCAAAGGGGCAATGTCTAGACATCAAGATTGATTTGAAGAAAGTTGATTTGTTTTATTTAATAATTGGTTGATTTGATTAAAATATGAATGGTCTTTTCCTTTTTCCCTCTCTCCTTTCTTCTCCTTTACTTTCTAACTTTCAGTCTCACACTTTGCTCTTTCCCTCTTTGCTTTTCATTAACTGTGTCTTCCTTCCCACAATTCTATTCTTCCATGAAAAGGCTGTTTTACAAATGATCACATAAAATTGGCACCTAAGACCACGTGCTCCGCTGCTAACTCCCTAAATGGCCATGAATATAGACAGGCAGTGTGATATAACGGCAAAATCCCTGGACGAGAAGTCAAGAGACACAGGATTTATCAATAAACAAGTACTTATTAAGCACCTACTATGTCCTGGGTACTGTGAAAGGCAATGAGGATGCATACACAAAGAATCAAACAATACTTACATGTAAGGATCTTACATTCTAATGGATAAGACAACATGTACACATATAAATACAGAAAAAATATGAAGTTAAGAACTACAGATAAAGAGAAAGGATTTAGGGTCAAGGTAGTTTGGGAGGGAGATACTAACAGCTGAAGAGATCAAGGAAAGTTTCACGTGCATCCCAGGCATTAAGGGTTTCTATTGCAAAGGCCTGGGCTCAGTAGATGGAGGGTAATGTGTGCAGAACATAAACAAGATCAGTTTGACAGGATCAAAAGTTGGGATGAGAATAGAAGTGGGGTGGGGGATGAGGAAAAGAGAGTAATATCCAATCAGACTGGAAAGATAGGCAGGGGCCAGGTCAAGCAGGGCTTTAAAAGTTAACACCAGGGGCAGCTAAATGGCACAGCTGGAGTATTAATCTATTGAATGGTTTTCAAGATTTTGCTGACATATAAACATTTTAAGAATACATTACATTTTTCCCTCCCTCCCTCGAACTATTTTTTAAATGAAGTGAACTTCCAGTGCCAGCCAGAGGGGGAAAGATGGCAATACCTTTTGCTAGCACACTTTATCTAAAACATGTATTTCAATCTGTGTTGTTCAGTGCTATCTTCCCAACCCACTGTCCCAAGTTTTGCATGGCCCCATTTTCTATGCAGGTATGTAAATATCATAAGGTACCTGAGTGTTCACTTTAAAATTACCTACTTGGGTGGCCTTAACCCTGAACAAGCCCCTGTTGGGACAGAACTGGATTCCACTACTGGGGACATACCCACTTTGCTCCATTTAGGATAGGAAGATTGGTGATTTAGAGCTGGATGGGCCCTTATTACAACTTTACAGATGAGGACAATGAGTCCCAAACAGATTTAATGACAAAGTCACACAGATAATAAGTAGCAGAGTAAGGATTCAAACCATGTACTCTGACTCCAAATTCAATACTCTTTTCCACTGCATTTAAAGGCACGTACAGCTAGGTAGAATCCAACCAGTTGTATTTTCCAACTGTATTGTCCAGGGAGGACAAAACATAGGATCAGAGGAACAAAGATCAGAAGTCTAGAGGTGGAAAGGGTTTCAGAGGGCATTTAGTCACTCTTACAGGCTGGTAGTAGAGTACAGTAGATAGAGTTCTGAAGTTGAAATAAGAAGCTCTGTTAGTTACTATCTGCATGAACTTGGGCAAGTCACATCACTCCTATGAACCTTGATTGCTTCATCTGTGGAATGGACATTGTGATATTTGTCCTATGTGCCTCAGAAAGTCATTATGAGGCCCAAGTGAGATTGTTTGATGCCAAGTATGTAACATAGAAATGTTCAATTACTGTTAATATTACTGGGAAGAAAAGAGATGAAACTCAGAATATTTTATTATAACATGACACTTGAGTCTCAGATTAAATCATATGTGACCAGAAGCCATTGAGTTTGATTCACCATAGTTAATTGGCTTTTCTCCATAGGAGATAGGAAAAATATGGTTTCTGCCATTCATGAAGCTACCCAGACCAGTGGGGTAGAATTTAATCACCAACATCATAGAATCCTATAGCTCCAATGGTCCATAGGGGTCATATAGTCTAACCCATACCAAAACCATTAATACTTTTTGCAACATATTCAACAAGTATTTATTCAGCCTCTGATTAAACACCTCCTATAATGGGCTACCTCACATGATACGCCCTTCCATTTTGGTAGGACTTTAAGTGGTCTTCTTGATCCCATTCAGATCTGCCATATTTATATGTAGATCTAGCTGCATCCAACATCACCACCATGAGGAGCAAACTTTTTTTTTTAATAATCCTACCATATGCAAGGCATTGCTCTAGCCTTTGGATGCCCAAAAGGGTATAAGGCATAGCCCTTGTACTCAAAGATCTTACAGTATAGCTGACAACCTTGCAAATAGCCCACTTTCCTGCTCAGCTAGGCAGGCAGGCCCAATCATTTTTTATGCTAACAAATGGTAAGGCACAGCTGGTTTAGTTTATTTTCCTCTCTGTGTACTTCTAGGGGTCAGGGCAGGTTGTGCAGGTTGATAAATTGTTTGTATTTATTGGCAAGGCTGCACCAAAAAACATGCAAATGATATGCAAAATGACATACAAATTCACATCAATGACTCAGGCACTTATGGTAATGGCATTCCAGCACTGAGCCCTTCCCTGATCAAAGCAGTGTCATTGCCTCTTCTTACTTGCTTGGCGTCCCTACTGATGAGTCCAGGCTGTTTGTCAGGGAGGCAAGCCAAAGGACCATCTCTCTAACCTGGACTCCATCCTACACTTTATTCACGCAGACTGAAGCTGGCCAGGTCTCTTTGGGTGGGTTTGTGTTTTAATCCATCAAAACTTCAGCTGTGATCAGGATGCAGTTGAGCCCTGTTGTAGTATGTCTCTCCTTGTGTTCTTCAAAGCCAAAGCGATGCCACTTTTCTGACCTTTGGTTGGAAGAAAATTGTGACTCTCTTTTAGCAGCAAAAAACCCAGCAAACATAGCCTGAAGATTTCTTCTACCCATTTCTCATACCCCTAAAGGTTTCTGCAATTATACAACAACCTTATTCTAGCCAGCCAATCACCATATGAGTTCTCTTTCTGGTTTCTGGTTTCCTGGGCATTCATGATGTAAGGTGGCGGGTGATGTTCCATCAGCTAAGAGATGGGATCCGTTCAGCCTGTCCATGATAAACATGTTTGGATATGACAATCATTTCTTTCCCTGGGAATGCAATGATGATGTGATTTCCAGTGCCCTGCTCTGGATGTATGAGCAACAATCCCGTGATCCATCATCCACAATAAACTGTCTTCGTGTAGGTATTAATTTAGTCTTATGTAATATATAGGAGCTATTTGTTGGCTGGCAAGCAGAAAGCATGTGTTTAAAAAGGCCCAACATATTTGAGGACTCTCCTACACATCTCTCTAACTTGATCATTCATACCATGCATATTGATTGCCATTTCATATTGGAGGCTATTTTCTGAAATGCTTTTTCATAGTCTTCATTACATCACAATCCTGTCGTGAAGGAGAAATGGAAGATGGCAACCACTTAGCATACTGGGCTCTTCAAGCACCTTAATTCTCTAAGCAATCATGGAAAAAAACACAATGTAAATGAGAGTTGGATTTGTTTTTTAATGGTTTGGGAATGGATGCTAATTTTCATGGGTTATTTATTAACCTGAATAGGGAGTCCTTGAAGGTATGCTGATGCTCTCTGAAAGTAAAAGGTTTTCCTTTCTATTTTAGGCTGGAAATGAAGTCAGGACATCTGAGTGTCATTTAGAACCTCTGTCATAGACTGTCTTCATTGGCCTTGGGCATATCATTTAACCTCACTCTGTGTTTCATATTGCTCATTGGTCAAATTAGGATAAAAGCCCTGACCTAACCACAGCTTGGTAGAATTACAAATTTGAGCATTCAAAGTGCTCCAGAAATGCAAAGGACTTGAATATTGGTTTGTGAGATAGAAGACCTAGGTCATTGTCACTTACTAGCTTATGACCTTGACCAAAGTACTTAACTCTCTGAGACTCAATTTTCTCATCTGTAAAATGAAAGGGTTAGGTTAAATTAGATGCTCTCTATTATCTTATTAAAAATAGCTTCTCAGAATAGCTATTATTTTGACTACATGGGAAACAGGAAGAATATGGTTCCTGCCATTCATGAAGCTGGCCAGACCAGTGGGAGAGAATTTGATCACAACATTACAGAATTTTGGAACTCAAAGAGGCCTTTGGGGTCAACTAGTCCAACTCATGCTTAAAGCATGCATTCTCTTTGCAACATACTCAAAGAGTATTTATCCAGCCTCTAACAAAGCCTCCTATGGTGGGCTACCTCAGGTGATATGCCATTACATTTTGATAGGACTTTAACTGAATCTCTTGGTCTCATTCAGTTCTGCTGTTGAGGTCTAGGGTGCTGGGAACCCGAAAAATTCAAGGGTGGAAGATGTGAGTCTTGCCTCGAAGGAATTTGACTCAAGCCTTCTTTCAGTCAGAGACAAATTTTATTAAAACACTAATTAAGGTGGGCGAGATTTTAAGAATCTGCCCTACTGGCCAGATTTTAAGAATCTGAACATTTGTGACAATTGTACTGACAAACAGGCCAGACTCTTAAAGAATCTGAGCACTTTAAATGGAGGCAAGATGGACATTTTATACAGAAGGACTGTAGGAAGGATCTAGGAGTGGCCAAGTAGTCTGGGATGACTGAGAGGTAGTAGAAAAGGACCAGGGAGGGCCAAGTGCCTCAGGCAAACTCCAGGGACCTGGGCCACGTGGAAGGGGTCTAGATGGAATTAAGGGTTAGAAGTTGCCTGGGTAATCCAGAGGTAACAGACAATGGGCTAGGTTAGAGATAACAGAGAACTAGAGATAGGGTCAGGGTCAAAGCTATAGTGAAAGGTCAGTTGAAAGGATTACTAGGATGAATCTCAGGCAAACACCAGGGACCTGGGCCATGTGGGAAAGTCCAGGGTGTTTTAGGGGTCCATCATTAGCACCCATCACTGCCATAATGCATCCAACAGCATCACCATCATAAGAAACAAGCTTTTTGTTATTTACTTTTAATGAATGTAGTGCAGGGGGAAAAGTAATAGATTGGAAGAGGACCTGGGTTCAAATCACAGTTCTAACAAAACCTATGTGACCTTGGGTAATTCACTTAACTTTTCTTGGGCTTGAGTTCATCTATAGAATGAGGTGGTTGAACTAGAGGTCCATTTCAGCTGTAAACCTATGGTTTTATAAGATCATCAGGTTCAACTCCTTACCCAGGAATTGATGTTTTCTAAAAAAAAAAAATGTGACAAGTCAACATTTTCTGTGTGGTTGAATGTCTCTAATGACCTCACAGGGCACTGAGTCTTTTCATTCTATTGACATTTTTAGTCTCACTGTACCTTTTGTAGGGAGGGGGAAACAGAATTGTGGCCTCCCCTTGGTCTGGTTCACTCTTAATGTCATTCAAGGTGGAGTTCTCAAAACATCCTTGAAGAGACTATTCTTTGAATGAAAGTACTCAAGCTTGGGAATTTTCCCCTATTCTTTAATTAGGAACATAAGGCTAAGCCACATTCCTTCTCCTGTATCTTCTCTTCCCACCACCTAGAGGTAATGTGGTCTAATGGAAGGAGAACCTCTCTGGAGGTCAGTAGACCCAACTTGTAGTCTAAGTAACCTTGGCTTCACTGCTTAGTTTTGGCCTATGACAGATCAGTTAAGCCTTCAGAGTCTCCATTTCCTCATTTATATTTGAATTGGGAGTAGGGTAGCAATGAGACCAGTAGACAAGATAATCTCCAAAATCCCTTCAAGTTTTAGCCTTCAGGAATTTCTAATTGATCCTATTAATCAATTGTAATGCTACCCAATCTTACTGGCCCCAGGAAAAGCCTAATAATTTTTATGGTCTTTTTTCAACTTTATTATTCTATCCAAGGATGTAGGGTATGTTCAGGAAGACTGGTACCTCTTTCCAGGGCTGCTTTTTAGTGTCTACCTGATCCACCCAACCTGTAGTTCCAAGAAGCTGTAGCATGCACAGTGGCCACACCTTGGCAAATCATTTTTGGCAGATGGACTAAACTAGGTTGAGGGAGGGATCTCAAACCTCTCATGTCTACCTCAAGCATGTGAAGACTTCCCTTGGTAAAATGGGCAGATGAGTACAATTTGTTCCAATGACCATGAAGGCAGCTGAAACAGGTCCTGTGGAGCACTTAGAACTTAGACATTGAAGACATCAGGGTCATCCACTGTATCCCAAACCATTACCAGACATCTTGACGCTGTCCTGCCACTAGACTGTGATGACTCGGGAAGAGAGTGAGGCCAACAACTTCCTGCAACTCTGCCTCACTTAAATCCAATTTCTGCACAAATCAAAAGACACCAACCAGGGAAGTCATTTTGGTCCTCTTTGAGAATGATGGACAGCAACCAACCAACCAATCATTCTATTCAATTCAGAAAATATTTTTAAATGCCTACTATTTTTTCAATCTTGGGTATGCAAAGACAGATATGTCACAAAAGCTTTGCTTTCAAGAAGCTTGCAGCTTAATAGGAAGAAAAGACAGGTGGTCAAACAAATGGAATATGAGAGAGAGAGAGAGAGAGAGAAAGTATCTATAAGTACAAAGGCCAGTGCCAATAAGGCATGGGGAATTTGAAGAGGAAGAAATTAATTTCATCTGGCAAAAATGTGAATTTGGTATGGAGATGGGGAAGGAGGCAAGAGTTATTAGGAAAATTTTCACATACAAAGTGGCTCTATAGTTAGGCCTTGGAGTAAGGGAGGTGCTTTAATATTTTGGTCTTAGGTAGATAAAGGAGGGAGTTTTAGACTGTGGACAAGAAGAGGAAAGGGAAAGTAGTTCAGTTTAGTTGGAAGGTAAAGCATCTGAAGGATAGTAATATGAGGCAAGGCTGGAAAGAGAGATTGGAGAATGATTGGGCAGGACTTAGAATTGCAGGCTAAGGAGTCTATGTTTTATCCTGAGGCAATGGGGAGCCAACATAGTTTTGTGAGCAGAGGAGTTAGTAATAGACCAGACCTGTTCTGTCACAAGATTATTTTGGCAGTTGGGTGGGTAGAGGATGGATTTGATGGGGAGGAGTCTGTAAACAGGGAGATGAAATAGAAGGCCACTGTAGAAGTTCAGGTGAGAGGTGACGGGTGCCTGAATTAAAGAATTGGGGGGAGAGGGCATATGAGTAGATACAGTGGAATTCATGCAAGATATGCTGTAGAGGTAGAATAGACTTGGAAACTTATTGAAAGGAGTGGGGGTAAGAAAGAATAAAAGATGACAAGTTTCTAAAATTGGTATATAGAGGTGGAGTGGGGAGGGAGGGACACAAATAGCATGGCCCTCAACAGAAACAGAAAAAATTGGAGGAGATAGAGTTTGGTGGGAAATATACAGTGAATCTTATTCCAGACACTTTACAATTAATAAGCTATCAAAAATAGAGTCATTAGGGAATGAGCCAATTTTGGGGAGGACGATGAGGATTAGGTTATCAAAACTTTAGTTTTGGACTTTGTCATATTACCTCCATTGTTCTCAATATACTTTCTTTTAGGGTCGAAGGTATATGTAGGAAGCACAGTGGATAGAGTGTTGAGCTAGAGTCAAGAAGACCTAAGTTCACATCTGACCTCAGACACTTGCTTCTGTGACCCTGGGCAAAGCAAATCCCTTAACCTCTGCTTGCCTCAGTTATTTCAACTGTCAAATAGGGATAATAACAGCATCTATCTTGCAGGGTTCTTATGAGGATGAAATGAGATAATATTTGTAAAGCACTTAGGAGAGTGCCTGGAACAAAGGAAGTACTATGTAAATGCTTATTCCTTCATAAACAGATAGATGGACATATAGATAGATAGACAGACAGACAGATAGATAGATAATAGATAGGTAGATAGATAGTCAGTAGGTATAAATGAGTTTCTCATATTTGCCATGAAATCTTCTACTTAAATGTTAGTGATAGGCTGGATATAAATATGGGAATAGGGAGAATGGGTATTATAAAGACAATTCAGATGAGTCATGTCTCTAAGGCATAGTGAGAGAAGAGGGTAGGGAATGTCTTATTGGTAGGGTTAGGAACCTTTTACCTCCTTAGCATTTTTGAAATACAAATAATACATGAAATGGATCTGAAACTTAGAGAATTAAGACCATAGAATCTTCTGGCTAGAAAGGAACACAGTGGTTATCCAGTCTAACCCCTTTCTGAAACATTAGTTCCCTTGCCTGACATCATCAACCAACTTAATTATTTAAAGACCTCCAGTGACTAGGAACTTCATATCCACTGGGGCAGCTAGTTCCATACTTGTAGAGTTCTCTTTATTAAGTTCCTTTACAATGAGTTGAAACATGCCCTTTTGTAACTTTCAACTGTTGGTCTTAGATCTATCCTCTAGGGACAAAAAACAAAAACAAAACGGCCCTTCCTTTCAAATGTTGGAATATAACTTTTTCTTCCGTAAGTTGCTTCCTCTTCAGGTTTAGTTCCCAATGCTTTTAGGTGATCCATACATAGCACTATTTCCAGGTACCTCCATAATGTTTTCCTTGCTTTGTCCCAGGGTGGGTCTGTAGAATGGAACCATAGCAGGCAGTGATGGAGTGGTTTACATGGTGCTAAGTGATGTTAGCCCAATCTTAGGAGCAGGGGGAGGGGGCAGGAATCCAGTAAATCTCTGTGCAGAGATATATGTACTGAGACAGTGTTGATGATCTTTCAAAACTCACAGAGAATGAGAGATTTTTTTTATAAGACTGAAAACTGATAAGAGCATGTCTTGAGTATCACATTCAGTGCTCAGCCTCATATTTTAGCAAAGCCTTTGAAAAACTGGAGCAAATTCAGAAGGTGACAAGAACAGAAAGGTGAGAAGACTGGAGACCCTGCTATAAAAGGATTTATTGAAACAGGCAGGGCTACTTAATCTGGAGAAGAGAAAACATAAGAGGAACTACATAATTTGTTTTCAAGTATTTGAAGGGTAAATTACACTTATTTTTCTTGGCCCCAGAGGGCATAACCATGGTCAAAAGAATATAAGCTCCTAAAATATGTCCCTCCAATGGAAGAAAGTGCTTCAATTTTGTCTTTGTAGCCTCAGTACCTAGCCTGTCACACAGTAGGTTAATGCTTATTGAACTGAATTGAACTAAAAGCAATGTATGAAAATTGAATTACCTAATTTGTAATGGACCAACACTGGGTCATAGTGATGACTACTTGCCTTTCTAAGTGCTCATGAACTACTCCTTTAATGATTTCTTTTAGAAGCTTGCTAGGAGTCAAGGTCAAGGCTACTGGCTTATAGTTTGAAATATTTTTCTTCTCCATTTCTTAAAAATTCAGATGGTGTTTTTTCCATCCTCAATCCCAGAGCACCTCTCCCATTCTTTATCATCTTCTGCTGCTCAATGGAGTGTGACTAGATGCATCTATCCACTGTGGGTGATAAGTGGCCGATGCATCGTATGGCCCTGCTCTAGACCATTTGAAGCTTCAGGGCTTTCTATCATGCTACATTTCATGAGCTCTACAGTGAAGGCATGTGGTTGTTTCTTCCAGTAAACCTACTGACTGTATTGGATCAATCAAACTGACTGCCTCAGCCAATTTCACCAAGGCAAAGGAACGTCTCAATTGGTCCAAAAAGATGTCACTTAGGATGACATACAGTCTGTTGCTTACGTCTACAGCTTGAGTTAACATTTCAATATAACACCCCTTCTACTTCCCTAGATTGTTTCTGCATCATTTCTTACCATCAGTAACTCAAAGAAATTAAGCTCTTCAGTCAAGGACTTCCTTGTTTTGTTAACAGTGGCAATAGCCAAGACGCTGAAAAACACAGATAGAACTCAGAAACATGTGATGTTCCATTTCTTCTAGATCAAAAAATGTAAAAGACACACCTACTAAGGAAAAGGAAGGTCAAACCAATTGGTCTTAATCACCTGTATAATTTGGCCTTTGCAAACATCTATATGCGATATAACAAATCCAATTCAACAAATATTTACTCAACAATGTCCTGGCTCATGTATAAACATTGATCTCCCACCATGGAATTGTAAGACCACAGAATTCTAGAGTGTCAAGGAACCTCAATGATCATCACCTCTAATGCTGTTATTTTACATAAAAGAACTGTGTTTCAAATTCTTCCATGTGTGTATGGGTCTGTACATGTGTGACCAAGGCATGGATGTGCAAGTAGGTAGGTAGGACTCAAACCCAGGTGTTCTGACTCTAAATATACTTTACTTTCCACTATTATACCCTGCCTCTTATTCTAAAAGAGGGTGATGGAAAATACTATCTTAAAAAAGGGAGACAACTAAACGCACTTGAGATTCCTCTTCTTCTGCTCCCCAGTCATCCCATCATGAAGAAAGTCAGCATCTCACTGACCCCACCTTCCTCAGCTTTCCTTCATCAAAATGAGAAAGATGGGTTAATGGATTACCCAAATTTAAAAAAAATAATGTTCTCCAGTCTAGCTTTTTGTTCCTTGGGAGCACTGAGAGTCTGAAGAGAGTGATAGTAGTATAGTACAATTTGTATCCATTGTGTGTGAGCACCAGCCTGGGTGTGTTTATGCTGATCCCTAAGCAGGAGCCAATTTAATAACTCCAGAGGCCCCATCACTAGTAAACCTGGTAACAGATTTCTCTTCTCTCTGCATTTCCTATGTTTTGCCCAGGCTGCCAATGAAAGGAAAATGCATTCTAAATTTGTTTTTTTCCCCCCCAGCTCCTTTTTAAGTTATAGTCACTGTGGAGACTTGATAAGGCCCTCTCTTATCTCACTAAGACATCTGAGACTGATCCATAGTAACTGAATAATCAATTAATTCTCCCTGCAGAGTTCCATTTACATAATGAAAACGCAGCTTGCTGATATTTTATACAAGTGGTTTCTAGTCGTCTAGACTGATAATATATTGTGTATTGATTGAGGAGAAAGGCCTAATGGATCTTCTGTTGTTGAAGCTGCAAAATCACAATTAAAGCACAATGGCAAAAGCCAACATTGGTTGGATTCATATCTATACATCTCCCTTTAATATAGGCTATTTAATGCTAGGGCCTGATTAAAGCTTTGCTGCCATTCAAACACAGAGGGCATGGAATGTGGTATTTTTCATGTCTGCATCCTTGCAACCAGAATCAATATTTTACTGTTTGGAAAAAATTGCCAACAGAAGCTTTTATCCAGGGACTCCTGTCTGACCCAGGTATTTCTGACTCAAATCTCTCCCTTAATAGCCTGCTCACCTATTGGGAGACTTGAGTGGCCTTTGAAGTTAGTGACCGTGCACTCACTCTGTGATATGGCACATCAGTTAGTCCATCAACAAGCATTACTACGTGCCCAGCACTGTGCTAAGCACTAGGGATACAAAGTTAAGCAAAAATATGTTGCCTTCTCTCACGGAGCTCACAGTCTAATAAGTGAGATACCATGTAAACAGGCATGATCAAGACGTTGTTCAGTTGTGTACAATTCTCCACGACCCCATTTGGGGGTTTTCTTGCAAAGATAATGGATTTCTTTGCCATTTCCTTTTCCAGCTCATTTTACAGATGAGGAAACTGAGGCAAAGAGGACTAAGTGGTTTGCTCAGGCTCACATGCTAGTAAGTATCTGAGGCAAGATTTTAATTCATGAAGATGAATCTTCCTGATCCCAAGCCCAGAGCTCTATCAGCTGCACCACCAAACTGCTCTATAAACAAGAGAGATAAAGTATAAAAAGGAAGTTGTCTCAGAAAGAAAGCACTGTCAGCAGCTTGCAGGGTAGGGATACAAGAAAGGCATCCTATAGAAGGCAGCATTTGAGCTTTTTTGAAGTGAATCAGAGAAACTAAGAGATGAAAGTGAGGAAGAAAGGCATTCCAGAGGATTGGGGCAGAAGTTAGAAATTAAAACAGGAGACTCCTCTTATTTATATTGCCCTATTTATAAACAAGGTGGGGTTTCTTGATTCTTCATGTCAATACTTCTAACATCATAGAATCATATCATCAACAAATATTTTCTGAATCCCTCTTACATATAGCTTAAAAGCCAGAAGAGACATAAACATGAATACAATATAGCCCCTACCCTAGAGAGGCTTAAGATCCATTTGGAGGATTTAAGGCATTGTTATGTCAAGGAAAACATTGGACTAGTAGTCAAGAAAAATGGGTTAAAATCCCAAGTCAGCCAGTAACTTGCTGTGTTACCTTGGGTAAGTCACTGCACATCCTGTTTTTTTTTCCCCATCGGTAAAATAAGAATTTTAGGACAAGATAATGTCTAAGTCCTCTTCCAGTTTTAATATTCTACAGCAATATAATTGAAAAGAGATGGCACCTGGAAGCTCATCAGTCCTGAAAATGTTCCATTGATATCATCTGGTGAGAGAGTCAGCTCTTCTTTGTTCTGGTAATCAGGGCTGATTTCTTTTCTGTGTCTACTCAGGCCCAGAAACACTGAGCACCACTGTAGTTAAGAGCAGACGTTAAGCAATACAATATACTGTATCAAGAAACAAAGGAGGCCAGGAAGTTAACACAGTAGGGAAGATAAAAAAAAAAAAAAGAAAAAGAAATTCACCTTTAAAGAACTCAGTTTAACCTGGGTTTATACCAGACTGTAGAATACAACATCAAGAAAAATGAACTGTTTTGACATAATAACAATGGCGGAGGAAACTATATAGCCATCGTTTCATGATTGCCCATTAATTACACTTTCCAACCAAAGAAAATTGTAACCTAAGCTCGGAGAACATTGGCATAAAGTTGACATCTTAAATAGGCAGGGTCGTGGTCTGATAAGGAAGGGACTTCTTCTGTAGAAATATCAAGGAGAAGAAGCTGACCTTTAATTGAGAATATGTTCCTTTAAAATGACTTGAAAATGTGAATAAGCTCTGAAGTTGCTTAAAACAGTCTGGAAACAATTTATTATATGACACTGACTGGATATTTTATTGCTAGTATGTCCTACCAATCATTATGATAACACTTTGTACCCATGTGGGATCTTTCATCTGCTTACGGTCTCTAGCAGTTCAAATATGACAAAATATCTGGGCACAGTCTTAATACAGTGGCGGGGGGGGAGGTTATAGAAATACCCTCAAAACATTTATTTTATGCTTGTTGAAGAACTCAAATCATTTTTGCAATACTATTAATAGCAATGAGATCTTTGTGAAGGGCAGACTTGTATCTGAGGAAAGGAAGGCACGGAAAGGAGAAGTGATATTTTGGGCTCACAAAGAATGACCAAGGCAGGACAAGGATATCAGAGCAATTGGCTACCCCACCCCCAACTCAGACGTTCCTTAATATCCCTATCTATTGCTCAGTAAGGGTAACTGACTCGAATTGCCTTGGTGGTATGGAATGGTGGAGGTAGAGAATGGTTGGTAAAAGGTTAGACTAGCTCTACTTACTACCACTCTGCTCACCTACCTGGGAGCTTAACAGATTCAGAGATTACCTATCTACCCAGAAGCAGTCCTAAAATTTCTCTGAATCAACTTAATATTCTAAAATTTGTGTGGGAAATCTAGTGTTCACAGCATATTCTTGAAGGCATTCATTACTCATTTGGTAATGGGGAAGTAGAGGAAGTAACTAATCGTTATTTTATCTGAACCAGAGTCTAAAAGCCAATTCGTTAGTCCCAAAGATTATTGAATCTCTTTCCATACAACTGAATTGCCTTGGCCCTGTGTTTGAACTCAATTGCGGTTACTACTTGGAATAACATTTGTTAAAAAAATAAAAAGATTAGTACAGTGCCTGGCATCTAGTAGATGCTATAGAAATGCCTATTCCCTTCATTTTCTTTCCTCTTCCCATTACCATTCTTCTTTAAACTCTGTACTTCAATATTCTTATTTGTAAAATGAATCTAAATTAGGGGTTTTCAACCCATCGACCATAGATTCCCAAGGAGTACATAGGTAGATATAAGGGGGTCCATGAATTTCTATGGTAAAAAACAATTACATTATGTTTGTAATCCTATGTATTTTACTTTGTGCATTAAAAAAAACCATTATTTTGAGAAGGGACCCATAGATTTCATCAGATGGCTATAGGAGTCCATCACAGACATACACACACACACACACACACACACACACACAGAGTTGCAAACTCCTGATCCAAATTATGCCTAAAATTTCCTTTAGCCCAGAATGCCACAAAACCTGTGAAACTTAGCCTAGTAAACTTCATTTGATCTTCTATTTTCTGGAACCTTTCTCAGCCCTGGTAGGAGGGAAGGAGTCAGTTTCTTTCCCTCATAGCTATTCCTGCAGTTAGAATTGAGAAGGAGGTAGAATTGTCCTTCACCAGCCCTACATTTCCTCCTTATACTTTAAAATTCAAAGGAGCTAGTGATGATGGAGAAGGGACATCAGCCCTCCTCAATGCCCTTTGAAAAAAACATTACCCGCTGCCATCAGATTTCTTAGGTGACCAGATATTAAGTTACACATTTGCAATGACTCTTAGTAAAATTCAGAAAAGGACATCTGTGCCCATCAACTTAATAAATGAAGCACAGCCACGATTTTTTTAGGTCATGTTTCGAGGACAGCGGGGCATTGCAGAATGCTGAGTCAGACCCAGCATATTTAATAAAAGGGATTGAGAAATAATGCATAACATCGCTGGACTTCAGATGAGTAAATTGCTATGACGTTCATGAATTAAGTAGAATCTTTCCCTTCCATAATACAACAGGAGTTTCTCCACTCATCTCATTTCCTTATGAAGGAAAGAACTTACCATCCATCAGTGGTGTTCTGCCCAAATTTATAGGGGAGCCAGATTGTTATTGTTTGTTGTTCATCCTTCATTCTCAGAGAAGACCAATGACATCAGAGGTCTTGTCTTGACTTGCAAGTGAATTGGATTCCAGTGAGGCAGCACTGTGCAAAATCATCAGTCTTACTTTCTCCTCCAGAGTCATAAGTCCAGTGGCAAGACAAAGGAGAGCCAGATAGTTTGCTGGGTATAAATACCTCAATAAGCAGAATTTCTACACAGACTTCCTAGGGGTGAGGCCTGCACTTTCCAATTTGTTTTGCTTTGGGGATTTTTTGGGGGGTGTGGGGGAGGATGGAGGAGAGGAGGACCTATGATTCCATTGAACGAAGATCTTCTGGAGTGTAATAACTCCTTTAATGCAGATTGGCAATCCTCTGTCTTGAAGAGGGGCCTGGGGTACAGAGGGTGTAAGTGAGTTCAGGGCCGCAAATCCAACATGTGACAAAGTAGGATTTGAAATCTTCTGCCTTACTCCAGGGCACCATCCATCATGCCATGTTGCTTCTCAAAAGTCCTGCCTCTGACACACTTTAGCTGTGGGAGCTTCCCTTCAGCTCTCTGAGATTTTAAGTGCTAGTTGAGAATCTACTTCACTGTGTGGAGTTCCCATGATGGGTGTTCCTTGTATGGATGGAATCAAAGGTCCAGATGACCCTCAAAAGAAAGGTCTCACACACACACACACACACACACACACACACACACACACACACACACACACGTACACAGTCTTCCACAAAGTCTTACTTTGGTGACTCATTTTGGCTTGGAAGTGATTGTAGGTTCTCAAAAGCTATGCAAAAAAAAGACCTGGCAAACCCTATTAGTTAGTCAGTCAATAAACACTGATTAAGCACCTGCTATGTGCTTAGCACTATGTATGCATAGGAAAAAAGAAAGGCAAAAGACATTCTCTGCTCTCAAAGAGTTCATTGTCTAATGATGGAGAAAACATGCAAATATTTTTTTCAAGCTCTATATGGGATAAATTTGAAATTCTCAACAGAGGGAAGAGTCCAGAATTATGGGGGATTAGGAAAGCCTTCTTGTAGAAGGTAGGGTTTTAGCTGAAAATTGAAAGAAGTCAGGTAAGCCAGGAGGAAGTCATAAAGAAAGAGAGAATTCTAGGTATGGGAATAGCCAGTGATAATACCTAGAGTCAGAAGATGGAGTGTCTTGTTCAAAGAATAGCAAGGAAGCCAGTGTCATTGAATCACAGAAGACATGAGTTGCAGTTTGGGAGTATGGTAGAAGAGGACTGGAAGGGTGGGAGAGGCAATAATAAAGGGCTTTGAACACCAAGTAGATGATTTATTTATTTTTTTTATATTTGATCCTGAAAGTGATAGCAAGCCAGTGGAGTTTATTAAGTAGGGGAGTGGGATGACATGGCCAGACATATGTTTTAGAGTGATTACCTTGACAGCTGAGTGGAGAATTCATCCTTGTGGCAGGCAGGCCAACCAGCAAGCTATTGCAGTAGACCAGCCATGAAGTGATGATGGCCTTCACCAGGTTGGTGGCTGTGTCAGCAGAAGGCAGGGGGTGGATGCAAGAGAGGTTATGAAAGTAAAATTAACAGGTCTTGCTAACATATTTGGTAATGGGGTATGAGAGAGAATGAGGGGCTGAAGATGACCCCTGGGTTCCGAACCTGAGTGACTGGAAGGATGGTGGTACAGTAATAGGGACATTCAGAAGAGAGGAACATTTTGAGGAAAAGATAGTTGTTTTGGACATGTTGAGTTTAAAATGTCTATGAAGCTTACAATTCGAGATGTCCAATAGATAGTTAATGATGCTAGATTGGAGGTCAGAGGAGAAGTCAGGACTGGATAAATAGATTTAAAAATCATCAGCATAGAAATGATAATTGAATCCATGAAAGCTGACAAGTGAAATAGAGGGAGGAAAAAAGAGGACCAAGGACAGAGCTCTATAATGCACCCATAGTTAGTAAGCATCACCTGGATGAAGATCAAGAAAGGAGACTTCAAAGGAGCAGTCAGATAAGTAGGAGGAGAGCTAGGACAGATTAGTGTCTCAAAAACCTAGATAAGAGAGTATCCAAAAGAAGAAGGTGATCCATAGTGTCAAAAACTGCAAAGAGGTCAAAAAGATTTTTAATATGGTCTCAGCAATAGAATTTAGTCAGCTTTTCAAGGACCAGCCTAGCTAAATAAGGAGATGTTTGTGAATAGGCTGGCCACTTGGTGTTGGATTCATTGATCAAAGAAACATACATAAAATATGTGTGTGTGTTTATACAAAATGTCTTTTATTATCATGGAGCCCCCTTCTGCTTCTCCATGGATAGTAGATGAGTTGCCAAAAAGAGAAAAGTGTGTGCTACTCAGTCTTTAAACAATTTATACACTTTAACTTTTTTTCCAGTGACCAATGCATGGACAGATGTCTGGAAGAAATGAATCATATCAGTGTTGACATTTTTGATACTAATGAAATCAGAAGTCAAAAGGGGGTTGCAGATAAATGTAAGGATAGCTCACCTATTTTACTTGGAGTGGCAAACAAAGGAGATAGTTGGATTGGTTTTGTCTTGGGTCCAAAGTCAGCAAGAAACATTTCATGAGACATTTATCATATTGCAATCCTCATGATAAGTATTTGAAAAAAAAAAAGATCACCAGGAAAACAAATACAATTTATATGCCAGCATCTGTTGCAGAAGATGAAGAGCTGAGTTATCTTATGAAGCACTCAATATGACTCTCAAAATTAAATCAACATATAGTCTGATACTCAGTGACTTCAATGCAAAGGTGGGCATAAGAGAGGATAGCAAATAACATTTTGGAAGATATAGTTTTTGCCTAGGGAATGGAAAAGAACAAAGAATTATAAACTACACAGAAACCTCATTCCTATAGGTGATGGGTACTTTCTTGAGAAAAGAATTAGGAGACACAGAATATGGCACAGACCAAATAAAATATTTTTAAACCACATTTATTTTTCAACAGGAAACAGCACACGGTGTAGGAATCATTCCTGAATCAATGTTCTGTGTACAGTTAGACCATCAACTTCTTAGAGCGAAGATAAAAATTAATACAAAACTAGAAGAAATAATAAAAACAAGAAAAAGATATGTGTACAATTAATTTGTCACCCACAGAATTATGGAAAAAATCAGACCTTAGTATGACAACAACAACAAAAGATGACCAGATTCTCATCAATAACTATCAACTAGTATGCCTGATTTCATATATGTATATATATATATATACACATATATAATTTGTATGAGAATAACATACACATGCAACAAAAGTAGTCTTGATAAGAGTATTAGAAGGGAAAAGGCAGGTGTTTGCAAATATCGATGATGATGAGATATATATGTGTACATGAAATATATATATGCATTATATATGTACACACATATACATATAGTTTTAAGGTTTTAAAATAATTTACTACCTACTTTATAAATACTCTCCCATTTTATCCTCATACAACCGTGGGAAGAAGATACTATTATTGTTTTTATTTTACATATGAGGAAAGTAAGGCAAGCAGAAGTTAAGGGACTTATCCAGGGCCATATAGATAGTAAGTAGGATTTCAACTTAGTTCTTTCTGACTTGAGGTCCAGTGCTCCATCACTGCACCACCTAGCTGCCTGCAGTAGACCACATCTTTACCATGCCAATTGATAGAAAGATGTAAAAAATATCAAGTCTCATTTTGTGTATTGTTTGTTGAGTATATATACAGTTTTTGATTTGGTTGGGAAAAAAACAAACAAACAGGTTTCCTCAAAGATCTCCTCCAAAAATGTATCTCCAATGCATACATAAGTATGCAAATGGACCTGCAAACTCATTAATATGTGTACTCCCTCTAACTATACAGATTACAACATCCTTATCTGCCCATCCTGTGTGACTCTTCTTTATATCCTCTGATTCATTTTGCCACTCAATATGCTTAGGACCATTCTGGCTTTCTCTTAACATTACAAGGCACATAAGCTGTTCAACAGTTATCTCTTACTTTTACCATATGATCAACCTATTTTGTGTTCTTTCATGAAATGATTTGCTTTCTTTGTGGTTTTTATTTCTTCTTTGTTGATGGCTGATCACACTCAACATGCACCTCTGTCCATTGTCATTTGAGTAACACTAACTCTTAAACCTTCTAAGGCTACACTGTTCCATGAATGAGTTGTAGCCACACAACAACATCAGCAGAATCTTTTGATTAAAAAAAGCTGAATCTTCATTTCAGGGAGAAGTTTTAGATGATTAAAAGAGCTCTGAAATTTCCTGGAGGCAATCCAGGCCACTTTCTTCCTCTTGTTTAATTCTGAGTTCAACTCATTATTCATGTGCAATTATGTAGCAGGTATATACATTGATGAATGACCTCCACAGATTTTCCATGTCAAAGCCTGGATGATAGACATCTTTCATCCATTTGGTTTTTGCTATTTGGATTGTTAAGCCAAATTCTTTTGAACAGTGATAGATCTTGTTCAAGAACTTCTGGATTGCTCTAGGGCTTAATTCAGCCAACATAATATCATTCACAAAAAAGAGCATGTAGAGTACTCTTCAACTTGAACCTGGCTCTGATCTCTTCCATGACAGTGGCTTACTTCTCCCCTTTTTATACCTCACTTTTTATTAATGAGCCAATGGTCACCAAGGACATTTTTAAAGAAATTGTTCATCATTTTGATGTATACATGGAATATATCTTATTGCAATGATATCAATAGTATTATATAGTACTTGCAAATATTGTCTCATTGTATACTCACAATAACCCTAAGAGGTAGGAGCTATTATTTGCAGATAAGAAAACTGAGACAGACAGAGGTTAAGTGATTTTCCCAGGCTCACACAATCAGTAAATGTTTGAGGTGGGATTTGAACTTAAGTCACCCTGACTCGTTAAGTCCAATGTTCTATCTACTGTACCACCTAATGCTTCTAAAAGAGCCACTGTCAGGATCTTACACTACCAAGTCTAAAGCTTATTTCAATGCTCAATAAACAATAACCTAAATAGAATCCTGATATTTTCAATCAGTTGTGTGATGGCAAAGATGTGGTCTACTCTGGAAAATAGCTTGCAAAAGTCTGTTTGCTTCAGAATAACATTCTCATCAAAGATGCTATTAGTGTGTATATAAAACATTTTCTTTCTTTTTTATGGTAATTTTTATTTATTTTTTTGTTTTCAACATTTACTTGCACAAGATTTTGAGTTCCAAATTTTCACCCCATCTCGCCCCTCCCCCCACCCCAAGATGGCATGTATTCTAAATACCTCTTCCCCTAGTCTACCTTCCCTTCTATCTCTCCCCCCCTTCTCTTATGCCCTTCCCCTTCTATTTTCCTGTAGGGCAGGATGGATTTCTGTACCCCATTTCCTGTATTTCTTATTTCCCAGTTTCATGTGAAAACTTTTTTTAAACATGTATTTTTAAAACTTTGGGTTCCAAATTTTCTCCCTTCCTCCTTCCCCACCCACCCTCATTGATACAGCAAGCAACTAAATATAGGTTATATATGTGCAGTTATGCAAAACACTTCCATAGTAGACACACTGTGAAAAACTAACTCTATTTCCCTTAATCCTATCCCACCCACCCATTTATTCTATTCTTTCTTTTGACCCGGACCCTCCTCAGAAGTATTTGCTTCTGATTACTCCCTTTCCCAATCTGCCCTCCTCTCTATCATTCCCCTACTCTCTTGTCCCTTTCCTCCCCCCATTTTCCTGTAGGGTAAGACAGATTTCCACACCCAATTGAGTGCGTATGTTATTCCCTCCTTAAGTCAAATCCTATGAGAATAAGATTCACTCATTCACCCTCACCTTCCCCCATTTTCCCTCCACTGTAAGAGCCTTGTCTTTTTTTTTGTGGGATAATTTACCCCATTCTACCTCTCCCTTTCTCCTTCTCTTAGTATATTCCTCTCTTACCCCTTAATTTTATTCTCCAGATATGACCCCTTCATTTTCAACTCACCCTGTGCCCTGCATCTATCTATCTATATCTATATATATGTACATATAATTTTTTCCCCTCTAACTACCCTAATAGTAACAAAAGTCTCATGAGTTACAAATATCTTTCCATGCAGGAATGTAAACAGTTCAACCTTAATAAATCTTTTATGATTTTCTCTTTCCTGTTTACTTCTTCATGTTCCACCCGAGTCTTGTATTTGAAAATCAAATTTTCTATTCAACTCTGGTCTTTTCATCAAGAATGCCTGAAAGTCCTCTATTTCACTGAATGACCATTTTTTCCCTTGAAGGATTGTACTCAGTTTTGCTGGATAGGTGATTCTTGGTTGTAATCCTATCTCCTTTGCCCTCTGGAATATTATATTCCATGCCCTGCAGTCCCTTAATGTAGAAGCAGCTAAATCTTGTGTTATCCTGATTGTGTTCCACAATACTTGAATTGTTTCTTTCTGGCTGCTTGTAATATTTTCTTCTTGACCTGGGAGCTCTGGAATTTGGCTACAATATTCCTAGGAGTTTTCCTTTGGGGATTTCTTTCAGGAGGAGATTGGTGGCTTCTTTCTATTTCTATTTTGCCCTCTGGTTCTAAAATATCAGGACAATTTTCCTTGATAATTTATTGAAAGATGATGTCTAGGCTCTTTTTTTGATCATGGCTTTCAGATAGTCCAATAATTTTTAAATTCTCTCTCCTGGATCTATTTTCCAGGTCAGTTGTTTTTCCAATGAGATATTTCACATTGTTTTCTAATTTTTCATTCTTTTGGATTTGTTTTATAGTGTCTTGATTTCTCATAAAGTCATTAGCTCCCAATTGTTTTATTCTAATTTTTAAGGAAGTATTTTCTTCAGTAAGTTTTTGGATTTCCTTTTCCATCTGGCCAATTTTGCTTTTTAGGGCATTCTTCTCCTCATTGGCTTTTTGGATCTCTTTTGCCATTTGGGTTAGGCTATTTTTTAAGGTGTTATTTTCTTCAGGATTTTTGTGGGTCTCCTTTAGCAAGCTGTTGACATGATTTTCTTGCATCACTCTCAGTTTTTCGTCTACTTCTCTTCCTTGCTTCTCAAAATCCCTTTTAAGCTCTTCCAAGGCCTGGGACTGATTCATATTTTTCTTGGAGGATTTGGGTGTAGGAGCTTTGGCTTTGTTGTCTTCTTCTGGTTGCATGTTTTGATCTTCTTTGTCACCAAAGTAAGATAATATAGTCTGTTTCTTTTTGTGCTGCTTATTCATGATCCCAGCCAATTACTTGAGTTCCAAACTCTTTGTTAAGGTAAAAGTCTGCTTCCAATGTGAAGAGTGTACTGTCCCAAGCTTTGGGGATTTGTACAGCTGTTTTCAGAGGTACTTCTAGGGACCTGTAAATTTTCAGTTCTTCCAAAGTGGGATGATAAGGGGCGAGGTGTTTCCTCTCTACCACCACAATGAGCTCCACCGCACCAGCATTCCTCCTTGCCCCAGGACTGCCCCTCAGAACTGTGGCCCAAATCCAACCACCGGTAAAGCAAGAGATTCCTGCCTCAGCACTGGCAGAAAGATCCTTGTAATACCCCTCTGGTCAGCCACTTGATTCCCCTCAGTCTGTGGGCCAGAAGCTCTGGAAAAAGCAGCGGCCCCGGCCATGCTCGAGTCTTGTGGCTGAGACCTAGCTCCTCTCTCACCGCAGTCACAGACTTTTCCCACTGACCTTCTAAGTTGTCTTTGGCGTTCAGGAGTTGAGAAGTCTGGAAACTGCCACAGCTGCCTGGTCCAGGGTCGCTGTGGCCTATGAGCCCATGCCATGCTCCTCTCCCCACCTGGAGATATATACCTTCCTGATCAACCATCCAGGCTGTCTTTGGCTGGAAATTTGTTTCCCTCTGTCTTTTTGTGGGTTCTGCTGCTTTAGAATTTATTTAGAGCCATTTTTTACAGGTATTTGGAGGGGTTTGGGGGAGAGCTCAAATGAGTCATTACTTTCCCTCTGCCATCTTGGCTCCGCCCCCCGTAAAACCGTATGAAATATTTTCTAAAAATATTTATACAGATGGAAAAGTAGGTAGATAGTCTTTGCTGATGCTTTCTTAAGGGACTTCTTTATATTGAGAAGAGATAAGTTCCAAGGTTTTTTCCGCACTTCAGTATCTCCTCTACCTCAGATACCTTATGAATCAGTCTCTCAGATTCTTTATTGTGTCATCTCCTGCATAACTCAAGTTACTTTTCCCATCTTTCTACTATCAACTGCCTTCTTTAGAAGCATATCTAGGACTAGAATTTTAGAGTGTGTGTGGTGGCTTCACTTTCCTTGAGAGTGAAAATGGTTTGTCAAAATCTTGATACATTGTTTTATCCTTTATCTGTTTGCTTTCCTCCAATGAGATTCATCATTAAATGTCCTTGGGCTAATTTTCTTACTTGGTTCTCTCACCAAGCTTTTTGAAAACTCATTTTGCCTTCCACAGTTCTTCTCTATTAAACCTGGCAATCCTACTCGTAGTCTTCCAACAACTTTCTCTGTTAGATTATAAAAACTATTTTGTATTTGAAACTGATGTTGCCATCAGCTGCCATGTATTCCCACTTAGCAACTAATTCAAGTGTTTTCTGATTAAGGTGCATTTTAGGCTTTCTTTCTTTCTTTTTCTTTCTTTCTTTCTTTTTTTTGGTCACTCCATTTTGGCAATTGATTTATGTTGAAATTGCTTTAATTACATGCCATATCTATTTCTCATTTTTATTCTTTCTACTGATTTGTACTAACAAATTGTTATTATCAAAGATAACATTACAAAGAAAAACAACTTTGAAAGACTTTAGGCCTCTGATCAATACAATGATAAAGTATGAATCCAAAAAAAAGAGAAGATGAAAAATGCCACTCACCTCCTCAGCAATTAACTGAAAATGCAGAAAGACGTTCATTTGTGGACATGACCAATGCTGAAATTTATTTTCTTGGACTATGCAGTTATGTACTAAGGACTTCTTGGAAGGGAGGTTATTTGTTCAATTGGAGGGCAGGGATTAGAGGGAGGGACAGGTTAATAAAAATACACGTTAACTGAAAAAAAAATTAACATGGCTACAAGTGAGGCAGGCAAGAATGGTAGACTCAGAGTGGGAGGATCTTCCCGGTCATCTAGCCCAAGCACTAATCCCAGATAAGAATCTACTCTATAGCATCGCCACAATACATTCCTCACTTGAAATACTTTCAAATAACGATAATTCCAATTCCCATAGTGCTTTAAGAAAAATTCAGTGCTCTGACTGTGCACAGATAAAAATTCACTGTTCTGACCGTGCACAGATATCTGATTCATGCATGACTCTTAAACAAGTGATGCTCCGCCCATAAATGGATTGCATAATCTTCTCTCCTATACTTCCTAGAATTCCTATTTTCCTTCAGACTCAACTCAGGTATCACCTTCTATAGAAGAAACCTTTCCTGATTGCCCCAAGTACAATGCTTTCTTCCCCTCTCAAAATAATATTAACATATGCTATTTTGTATGTGTGTATATGTGTACGTACATATGTATGTGTGTACATATGCACACACACGTATGTACATATGTGCATATGTATGTATGTATGTATGTGTATATTGGGATAGTGGCACAGTGGATAGAGTGCCAGGATTAGAGTCAAGAAGATTCTTTTTCCTGAGTTAAAATCAGCCTCAGACACTTCCTATCAGTGTGACCTAGGGCAAGTGTGACCTGTTTGACTCAGTTTCCTCATCTATAAAAGGAGCTGGAGAAGGAAATGGTAAACCACTCCAGTATCTTTGCCCAGAAAACTCCAAGTGGGGTCACAAAGAGTTGGACGAAACAGAAACAACTGAACAACAACAACTATATGTGTGTGTGTATATATGTGTGTGTGTATGTATGTATGTATATATATATGTATATGTGTGTGGAGAGACACACACATACACACATATATATGTACATTTATACACACATGTGTGTAATAGCATACTTTATGAATATGTAAACACTCTCCTTCACAAAGTAGCACCTTGAGGGCAGATAATATATTATTTTTGTCTTACTTTGGTGCATAGTTCCTAGTAAGTGGTAGGTATTTCATAAGTGTCTGTTGCTTTCTTGGTCATTTCCTGTCCATTAAAACATAATCAGTTTCATTCTTTCTGATGTTATTTGGTGCATTCTATATTCTGCACTTCCTGATTCTTTTTTCTAAATATTCATGATGTGATAGAGGACACGTATGAGGCTGCTGTGTATCACTCAACTCTTTAACCCTTTTCATTCCCTTTTTCTAATCTATATTTTCCAAAATATTTTTCACCATCCTCACCTATTCTTACCTTTACATTGAAGTCATCAAGTATCATAGTAAATGTCACTTAATTGATTGGGTTTTTTATAGAATTTCTCCAAGTTTCATAGTATATGCTGATCAAATTCTTCAAAGAATTTCTTTCCTTTAATCTTCGGCAACAGATGTTAGTATATAATCTGCTATTATTTTCACCATAATCTGTTGGAAATACACCTCACGAATTGATCAAATCCTTTGTGAAATGATATGTCTTATCCCCTTTGTATGCTCAACAAAATCAACTCTGCTGGCTTCTTTATTTGCCTGTCCAAGGAGGACCTTGAAAGATATAATTACAGAAATAAAGTCCTTTAATTATTAATATCAATCATGATGCAACCACATAGATACCTTTGCTCAGTGAGCCTCTGTTATCGATCTCAAAAGCAGAATAAAACAGGAAAGACGGATGCTTGCCAAAAGCCTTTAGTACTGTCATGGAGGGGTGTCCCTACGCAGAGTCTAGAGTATTTGGTGGGAGGTGACATTTTCTGGATGCTCCAGTTCACAGATGACATTGCACTGATTGTTTTAAGACTAAAGTATGGGGTGTCCTTTAATGAAATACACAATCATTCAAAAAATGTCAGTTTAACAATCCATATGGGAAATATCAGGTTATGGAAGAATGCATATAGAGCAAATTGTGATAAGCAATCTAATGAGTCTGTCTAATGAGTTTGTCCATTAGTTCATTGGTCTCAATCAGGAATAGATGAACTATGAGCTGACCCATAATTTTAAATGTAATGTATACATTGTACATTATAACATAATATATACATATATGTGTCCTCCACAAGTTGACTACAACTAGGTCTCAATTAGTGTACATAATGAATCCTTTGAGTTGCTTGCTTATATTTGAATTTATACTATTTGAAGTAATAATTATATAAAAATGGTCATTGGTTCCAGCCCAATGGAAATATGCATTATGAATTCAAATAGTGTGACCACTTCAGGGGATTCATCACTCACACTAATCTATATACGCACAATACACACATATACACATACATGCATGTATACATACATGTGTGTATATATGTTTGCATATACACATACATGTATACATACATACAACTGGTTAATAATGTGGGAATTATTTCAGAACCTATTGACTATGTGTTGACTATGTGTTGTTCTTTGTTAGAGAAAAGAATCAAGTCAATATTCACTTAGAAAAAGATAAAAAAAAACCAAGAAGATATTTTGAGTAATTCAATCCAAGTTGTCCTATTTAAACAGTTTCTTGATTCGGAAAATGGGAAATGGATAAAATAACAGAAATCAGCATAGACTATCACAGGTACCTTCAGAAGTTTAGCCAATATAAATCAGAAGCCATAATGATGAACCCAACAGAGCCTAGAAACCACTTTATATTTAAAATTGGAAAGAACTTTAGAGACCTAGTCCAATTCCCTCATTTTGACAGACAAGGAAAGAAGCTATGGCCTAGACAGGGGAGGTGACTTGCCCACAGTATCACAGATTAATGAAAAAGTTGGGATTTGAAACCAGATAATATGGCTTTATATCCAGCACTCATTTCTCTGTGTTATACTACTTCCCCATCAGAAAGATATAATACATTTTATTTTTTGTAATGTTATTCAGTAGTGCTTATCATGCCATGTGCCTCCAAACATCCTTTTTGGAAAAAAAGTATTCGTGATATAAAGTCTACATGCTTTGGTTCTCTTTCCCTTCTGATTTCTGAGCTATATTTCCTAATATATTTTCCACCATCCTTCCATCTACCTACTTTTCTACTGGGGTTATAAACTATTAAAGTACATGTCAATTTAATTTGGAAGGTCTTATCAAGTTCATCATAGAATTCCTCTGTCACTACATATTCTGCTATAAATGTTGGTGGACTTAACTTTAATTATATTCAGGATGGCCTTTTTGTAAATTCTCATCATGAGATGCAAGATACACAAGTGTTCCATGAAAAATATCTATCTTACCCAATAGGTAAATAGGAGGTGAAGTGAATAAGAGAAAGAGGGGATAATAAAAGGGAGGGCAAATTAAGGGAGGCAGTGGTTTGAAGTAGAATGAACTTTACAGGAGGGGTAGGATAAGAAGGAGAAGAAACAGAAGGAAAGTGGGATGGAGAGAAATAAACACTAATCATAACTGTGATTATTAGCAGAATGAGCTTACCCATAAAACAGAAGCAGATAGCAGAATGAATTAGAAACTAGAATCCAATAATATGTTGCATATAAGAGACACACTTGAAACAGAAAGACACATACATGCTTCAGCTGAAGTTTAAAAAAAGGCAGGGGTAACAATCACAAACTCAGACAAAGCAAAAGCAAAAATAGACCCAATTGAAAGAGATAGTCAGGGAAACTACATTTTGCCAAAAGGTACCACAGACAATGAAGCGATATAAAAAAAATTACAGCAAGTTTCTCTGATAAAGTTCTCATTTCTCAAATATATAGAGAACTGAGTCAAATCTATAAAAATAAAGACCATTCCCCAATTGATAAATAGTCAAAGAATATGAACAGGCAGTTTTCAAAAGTCATCAAAACTATCTATAGTCATATGAAAAAATATTCCAAATCATTATTGATTAGAGAAATGCAAATTAAAACAACTCTGAGGGACCACCTCACACCTATCAGAAGTTACAAATGCTAGAGGGTATTAGGAAAAAAAATAGGTACACTAATAAACTGTTGGTGGTATAGCAAACTAGCCCAACCATTCTGGAGAACAATTTGGAACTATCCCAAAAGGCTATAAACTGTGCATACCCTTTGACCTTATCATTACTAGGTTAATATCCCAAGGAGATGAAAAAAAAAAAAAGGAAAAGAACCTATATGTTCAAAAATATTTATAGCAGCTCTTTCTGTGGTGGCAAAGAATGGAAACCAAGAGAATACTTATCAGTTTAGGAATGGCTGAAAAAGTTGTGGCATGTGATTCTGTTGGAGTACTATTGTGCTATAAGGTATGGGTGGAGTGGTTTCAGAAAACCATGGCAAGGTCTACATCTTGATGCACAGTGAAGTAAGAACTGTGAGATCACTGTGCATTGAAACAGCAATGTTGTAATGGTGATTAACTGTGAAAGACTTGGCTGCTTTGATCAATACAATGATGATCCAAGACAATTCCGAAGGACTCATGTTGAAAAAATGCTATCTACCTCCAGAGAGAGAAATGAGGAACTGTGAGGAAAAATTGAAGTATAATTTTCTCATTTTCTTTTTCTTGCTTTTTTGTCATATGGCTTATATGGAAATATATTTTGCATGATTTCACATGTATAATTGATATCATTTTGCTTCCTTTCTCAGTGGGTGGGGTAGGATTAGGAAGGAGAGAGAATTAAAAAGAAAAGAATGGTTAAAAAATAATATTTTTTGAAAAGAGAGAATATTGAGTGATTAATTCTTAAAGTAGACAAAATAAGGAAAAGATGGTTATTGTTCAGTTGTTTCAGTCATGTCCAACTCTTTGTGACCCCCGCTTGGAATTTTCTTGGCAAAAATACTAGAGTGGTTTGTTATTTTCTTCTCTAGCTCATTTTATGGATGAAGAAACTGAGGCAAACAGGGTTAAGTGATTTGCTCAGGATTTCACAGCTAATAAGTGTGTAAGGTCAGATTTGAACTTAGGAAGATGAGTCTTCCTACTTCAAACCTGGCATTATATCCATTGTGCCACCTTGCTGCCCAAAGAAAATACGTTTATAAAAAAGCTTATAAAAAAAAGAATTGATATGGGGGGAGGTGAAGCCAAGATGGCAGAATAAAAGCAGTGACTTGCTTGAGGTCTCCCCAAAACCCCTCCAAATACTGGTAAAAATGACTCTAAACAAATGCTAGAGCAGCAGAACCTACAAAAAGACAGAGTGAAACAAATTTCCAGCCCAAGACAACCTGGATGTTGATAGGAAAGGTCTGTTGCCTTTGATGGTTGATAGGAAAGGTCCTCTCTGGGGAGAGGAGCATAGTTCAGTGTGGGCCACACTGGCAAAGAGAGGGCCAGAGGAAACCTGGAGCAGGCCTTAGGGTATTGAATCACAGGAAGCTGTGGTGGTTTCCAGACTTCTCAACACACAAAGGCCAAAGACAAATTAGAAGGTCAGTGGGAAGGGTATGTCGAACCTGGGTGAGAGAGGAGTAGGTCCTGGTCCTACCACATCCATGGGATGGTGGCCACAGCAGCAGCAGCTGCTTCCAAAGCTCTTGCCCGTAGACTGTGGAGCGATCAAGCTGCTGACCAGAAGGGGATGGCAGGGATCTCTTTGCTGGTGCTGAGGCAAGATTCTCTTGCTTTGCCCATGCTTGGATCTGGGCCGCAGTCCCAAGTGGCAGTCTTGGGGTGTGGAGTAGCACTCGCATAGTAGAACTTGTGGCATTAGTGGAGAGGAAATCCTCCTCTCATTTCCAGGGCAGAAAAGAGTGCTTATGGTCACTCATAGATGCAGAGCACAGGCCAGGAGAAGAGTAACACATCTCCTCTGATCATACCACCTTGGAAGAACTGAAAATTTACAGGTCCCAAGAAGTATTTCTGAAAACAATTGCACAAAACCCCTGAAGCTTGGGACAGCACACTCTCCACACTGGAAGCTGAGTTGTACCTTAACAAAGAGTTAAAAAGTTAAATAATTGGCTGGGAACATGAACAAACAGCAGAAAAAAAAATCTCAGACTATAGAATCTTACTTTGGTGGCAAAGAAGATCAAAACACACAACCAGAAGACAGCAAAGCCAAAGTTCCTACATCCAAAGCCTCCAAGAAAAATATGACTTGGTCTTAGGCCATGGAAAAGCTCAAAAAGGATTTTGAAAATCCAGTAAGAGAAGTAGAGTAAAAATTGGGAAGAAAAATGAGAGTGATGCAAGAAAATCATGAAAAACAAGTCAACAGCTTGCTAAAGGAGACCCAAAAAATACTGAAGAATATAACACTGTAAAAAATAGACTAGCCCAAATGGCAAAAGAGGTACAAAAAGCCAATGAAGGGAAGATTGCCTTAAAAAGCAGATTTGGCCAAATGAAAAGGAGGTCCAAAAGCTCACTGAAGAAAATACTTCCTTAAAAATTAGAATGGAGCAAATGGAAGCTAATGACTCTATGAGAAATCAAGAAATTATAAAATAAAACCAAAAAATGAAAAAATAGAAGAAGATGTGAAATATCTTATTGGAAAAACAACTGACTTGGAAAATAGATCCAGGAGAGATAATTTTAAAATTATTGGACTACCTGAAACTATGATCAAGAAAAGAGCCTAGACATCATCTTTCAAGAAATTATCAAGGAAAATTGCCTTGGCATTCTAGAACCAGAGGGTAAAATAGAAATTGAAAGAATCCACTGATCACCTCCTAAAAGAGATTTCCAAAGTATAAAGCTAATAGGAATATTATTGACAAATTCCAGAGTTTCCAGGTCAAGGAGAAAATATTGCGAGCAGCCAGAAAGAAACAATTCAAGTATTGTGGAAACATGATAAGAATAACACAAAATTTAAAAGTTTCTTCATTAAGGGACCAGAGGGCTTGGAATATAATATTCCAGAGGTCAAAGGAGATAAGATTACAACCAAGAATCACCTTCCCAGCAAAACTGAGTATAATCCTTCAGGGGGAAAATGGATATTCAGTGAAATACAGGACTTTCAAGCATTCTTGAAGGAAAGATCAGAGCTGAATAGAAAATTCAGCTTTTGAATACAAGACTCAAGAGAAGCATGAAAAGGTAAACAGGAAAGAGAAATCATAAGGGACTTATTAAAGTTGAACTGTTTATATTTCTACATGGAAAGATGCTATTTGTAACTCATGAGAACTTTGTCAATATTAAGGTAGTTGTGGGGAAAAATTATATTTAGATAGATAGATAAATGGATAGATGGACAAATAGATAGATGGATAGACAGACAGACAGACATAGATAGATAGATAGATACATAGATACATTGATACATAGATAGATAAAGGGAACAGAATGAGTTGAAGATGAAAGGGTGATATCAAAGAAATAAAATTAAGAGGTGAGAGGAAAATGCTTTTACGGTGGAGGGGAAGAGGGGGTAGGTGAGAGGGAATAAGTGAACCTTGCTCTCATCAAATTTGGCTTAAGGAGGAAATAACATACACACTCAATTGTGTATGAAAATTTATCTTACCCTACAGGATAATAGGGGATATGGAGATAATGGAGGGGGTTAATGATAGAAAGGAGGACAGATTGGGGAAGAGAGTAATCAGAAGCAAACAGTTCTGAGGAGGGACAGGGTCAAAGAGAGAATAGAATAAATTGGGGGCAGGATAGGATGGAGGGAAATATAGTTAGTCTTCTACACTATGACTATTATGGAAGTGTTTTGTATGACTACACATGTATACCCTATATTGAATTGCTCGCCTTCTCAATGAGGGTTAGTTGGAAGGGAGGAAGAGAGAGAATTTGGAATCCAAAGCAAATGTTAAAAATTGTTTTTACATACAATTAGGAAATAAGATACACAGGTAAAGGGGTATAGAAATCTATCTTGCCCTACAGGAAAATAGAAGGGGAAGAGAAGGGGTGGTAATAGAAGGGAGGGCAGATTGGGAGAAGGGGTATTCAGAATGCACACTGTCTTGGGGTGGGGAGAGGGGTGAGATGGGGAGAAAATTTGGAACTCAAAATCTTGTGGAAGTGAATGTTGAAAATTAAAAATTAATTAATTAATTAATTAATTTTAAAAATAATGGATATTACTACTTTGAGGAATAAAGGCAATCAATAAAATGTCAGTGACTATTTCCTTACAGCCAACTTTCCTCTCTCTACAAAATCTTTAGCAGAATAAAATAATTACTATCTAGTGTGTCCTTGACAAAGGTACAAGAAGAAAACAGAGGGTTTCTAAAACAATATTCTATAGCAGACCATAGCCAGTTGATGGTACAATGGATATAGTACCGTGCCTACAGTTAGGAAGCCCTGAGTTCAAACCTGGTCTCAGACATGTAATACTAGTCAAATAATTTCACTTCCATTTGCTTCAGTTTCTTCAACTATTAAATAGGGATAATAACAACACCTATGTCTCAGGGTTATTGTAAGGATCAAATAAGATGACATTTAGTGCACCTAGTGCCTGGAAAGAGTTAGGTATCAAAAGAATGCTTATTCCCCTCTACTACTTTTAGGAACAATTGGCTGAGACTTGCAGAGAAAATAGAAGATCAATTGTATCAATTTTTTTTAAAGTATTTGATTTAGTAGAACAAAATACTATCTTAGAGGTTCTCCTAAACCAGATGTTTTCTATGCATATGTCAAAATTATACAAGATTTCCTGACAGATGCAACAGAAACAACTTTGTTCAATGATCCTTTGGTTATAGTCATCAAGTGAGGCATAAAACAGGGAGAGAGATGTATACTAAAGGTGTTTGCCACTGTCATGGGAGCTGTTCAGCTCATAGTCCAAATGGATTCTTTTGGAAATGTTAAGGACCTCCAGATACTTCTGTTTATAAAATATGTGTGTATGTGTGTGTTTGTGTGTGTGTGTGTGTGTATACTCACATATGTGTATATATGCATATATGTGTATGTTTTATATATATACATACATATGTATGCACATATTTTAACATTTTCTTAAGTCTTGGAACATTGACAAGCCTCCTACCTGAGATCTATAATCACTCAAAAAAGTTTAGCTTAACTATTCACACAAGGAAAAACAAGTGGATGAAGAATGTCGATCTTCTAGGCTATGCTGTTGGATGGACAGCACATAGAGTTCATTCATAATTGCACATACCTTGGATAGACATTGTTGGTGAAGAGTGCTTTGGACTCAGAACTGAATAGGAAGAGAAGAACAGGTTGGATTGTATTTAGGAAATTATGAATTGTCATTAATGACTCCGAGCTTCTCCCTGTAAAAAAATAAAAAGGCATATTCCCCCCTCAGACATCAATATTCCTCCAATGATACCATATGTCTATGAAGCATGGTCTCTAAAGAATTAAAGTTTTAGGTCATCTACATGCATCAATGGCATGAGAAAGCTTCAGCATGTTCCCAATAAAGACCAGCAGGGACATTACCAAAGAAATGTAGAAATAAAAAAGAAAGTACGTTGGTCAGGTATTGAGATCAAGATATATAGAGAAATGGGATTGGAGTCAGGAGAACCTAAATTTCTGCCCCGCCTCAGACCCTTACTAACTCTGTGATCCGTGGGCAAGTCACTCAACCTCACTTTTCCTATCTGTATAATGAGGATAATAACAGTGGTTACTTTTTAGAGTTGTTGCAGGGATCATATGTAAAGTGCTTTGCAAACCTGAAAGTATTAGATACATGTCAGCAATTATGATTATCACCAGTGAATGGTCTGTGTGCTCCTTCAGTAAGTACCTAATAGCAAAAGATCTAGGGGACCCTGTGTAGAGAGCCTAGGTATTACAATGTAGTTTGTGATTCTGAACAGGATACTGAATATGAAACATATATATGCACATGTACGTGTATATGCATATGCACATGACTTTTAAAGATATTATTCTGAATTCATAAGCTTCACTAGACTTCAATGAGGGTCCATAATAAAAAAAAAATAGATTAAGGACACCTGCTCCAGATCAAGGCCCTCATTTTAGGAACATAGTGTCTAAGTTGGATGAGACATGAGAAACCAGCTAATCCAATCTCATAATTTAACAGATGAGGAAACTGAGGCCCTTGAGATATTTAATGATTTGATAATGGTCTTACAGGTAGTAAGTAAGAAGCAGAGCCAAGATTTGAAGCAAATACCTAATTCCAAATCCAATGCTCTTTCCACCACATCCTATCATTTTCCTCAGAGAGGAAAAGCATCTCATCTAAAGTCACGTGGCTAGTTACTGGTACTCAGAACTTTGATCCAGGCCCTTGTGACTCTCAGCTAGTGCTTTTTCCATACACTGCTCCCCTAAACATTGAACTGACAGTCCTATAAAGTTCCTTCCAAAGGAAACCAGATGAAAGGAACAAACTTTCAACAAATAAGATGGGGCTGCTCAGTTTCACATGCAGGCCTCTGATCCTACCTGCATCCCAATTGCCCTGATTTGCCTCTGTCACTGGGTGTCAGTACAAAGGGAGAGATTGCAGATCTAATTAGCATAATGTGGATAAGCAAATGAGGACTAATCAATTACGGTTCACACTTGCTTTCATCACTCTTGCCAACAGTCGGCAAATTCACTGACAGTTCAAATGCGACATTTTTAGAAGCCATCAGTAAATCAATAACAAGTGACAGTAATTTAGATGCACACTTCTCCCTGGCTCCATTTATGTTCAGAAGATGCAATCACACCCCCCCAGAAGCACCTGAGTTCAACATCAAGTGCTTTCATACCCTTAGCCTCCCATGCTGGCAAGTCAGAGTATGGCATTGTGAATCATTTTGCAAGGCTCCCAGATCACAGGATTTAGAGCTGGAAACGAGGCCATCTGGTTAAACCCCCTCATATTACAGGTATGGTAACTGAGTCCCAAAGAGGAGAGGCAATTTAACTTGCTCCAGGTCAGACAGGTAGGTAGAAGAGGCAGTGATTAGAGCATTGGGCCTCGAGTGAGGAAAACCTCAGTTTATATCTGGCCTCAGACACTAGCTTTGTGACCCTGGGCAAGTCCTTAATCGCTCTCTGCCTCAGTTTCCTCAATTATAAAATTGGGATAATAATAGCACCTACCTTTTAGAGTTGTTGTGAGAATCAAATGACATAATACTTGTAAAGTACTTTGCACAGTGCCTGGCACATAGTAGATGCTATATATATTAGCTATTATTATAATTATGGTTTTGATTAGTCTAATCTGTCTTTCAATGAGGTTTCCCCTCTGCAATGTGGGTCATACAGACCACAGTTGGATGGAAAAAAAAATTAAAGTGATGGAAATCTCAGTGTCTATTAAGACATCTTATTTCATTGTTGGACATGTCTAATGGTTAGGAAGGTTATTTTTCTCCAATGATTAACCCCAAATCAGCCTTCCTATGACTTTTACCCATTATTCAAGTGCTCCTTTGTATTAAGCCATTCACCTGGAATCCACTCCAGCTGACAACACAGGCTGTCCCAAAAGTTTTAGTTCAATTTTAATAATTTCAATACAAGTTGCGCTAAAAGTCTTAGTGTAGTTTTAAGCTCTAAAAGTTGTCAAGGGAGATTGATTTAAACTCTAAAAACTTAAAAGTAGATGAAGATTTTGGAATATCCTATATTTTTATGTTATGTTAACTACAAATTTCAGGATAGTAGCTTCTTCCTCCATTTCATTTCAGTCTGTTCTTGACATCACCAGGTAAAGTGACCATCATAATCCTATTGTAGTAATCTGAGATATTTCTTTACAATCACACGTAGCTTTTTGAAATACTGAGGATTGGTTCCAAGAGGAAATGAATTCAACTGAATTTTTCAGCCCAGGCTATTTCTTTGATTGAGTAAAATATTTTGATCTGTATTTTATTATCAACATACTGATAATTTTCTCTATAGTAAGGAAAATCCATTCAATGGTTAATGGTCCCATCTATGAATGTGTGACATTTGCTGACACTATAATTTTGCCATGTCAGCACTCTAGCTGCAATTTTCCCACCTTTTTGTTATCACTCCTGCAATTTAGGTTCACCTTGACCAACTGAGTGCCCATAACTGGAAATCTTTCATGTGGACTCAAATGTTAGGGATGTTGTCGAGGGGAATTGATGTTATTGGTAGGGGCTGGATTAGGGGATTTTCACAGTCCCTTTCAACAATGAGTTGATCATTCTATCTCTTTAAATAGAATTGAATTGCATGACTATGGAGGGTATGAATTACAATGGTATTTAACTAACATTAGGTATTATGTTTCTTCCTTTAACATGAAAAAATTTAATTTTTTTTTCAAATAACTATGAACTCTATTAATGACTCCGCTACTTTGTACTTGCATGACCCTGGGCAAATCACCTAACTTTTCTGGGTCGTGAACTATACTGATTTTGGGAAAGGTAACAGGGGCAAAGAAGGCTTTGACAAGTAGCCCCTAGTCACCTTGGATGTGTATTTGACCATGACATTATTGATGTACCTGTAGACTCAGGTTAACTTAGTTCACAGTTATGGTCACCAGGTAAAATTGACCATCATAATCTTAATGCACTAATATAAGACACTTCGTTATAATAACATGTAATTTTCAGAAATGCAGAGGATTAACTCCCAGAGGAATGAACTTAATTGAGTTTTTCAGTCCAATATATCTCTTTGGTTGGATAAAATACATTGGTCTATAGTTTATTATTAACATGTTGATAACTTTCTCTGTAATAAGGAAAATCCATTCAATGATTAATGGTCCCATCTATGGGCATGTGACATTTAAAATTTGAACCCATGTCTTCAGCCTGAGTCCAATGTTCTTTTTATTATGCCATGCTGTCTCTTCTAAAACTAAGCCCCATTGTTGTCACTGTATTTAATGAGGATGTTCTCATAATTTAAAAGAAATGCTTAAAATGAGGGTGTCTCTTTCTCAATCAACTTAATAAAAATGTATTTCTGTTATTTTTTTAATAGAGAGGTGAGGATGCTACAGATGTGAATTTTTGTATGTACTTTCCAGTTAGGTATTACTAATTTTACTTAATCATTTTACTTTATTACAAGAGACCCTATAAATGTTTGTAATATTAAAAATGAAACAATTTGATTACATATTAATAAATACAATATTAATAAAATAAAATTTTAATATTTACATGCAATATAATAAACATATAATAAAAATAAAATAAAAATATTAAAAATAAAACATTTTTAAGAAAATAAATAAAAAGGAAGTAAAATGTCTTCGTATTTTTCAAGCATAAAATTCCCACTCAGTGTATCACTAGGTGGACTATGGAGCTCAAAGATAACTTAGTATCTCTAGTCTCAGGTACCTGAATTACGCACAGTAACAGGGCATAAAATCATGTTAGGTTTATAGTCTAGTGGGGTCTACTGAAAGGTCCAGATTGACAGTGATTTTGCCCTTGAAAGTATAATTATGAAATGTACGAATGGCTTGTGATTGTGTCCCAAGTTAGAGAGAGGAACTTTCTAACAACGGCCTGTGGTTGGCACCCCAGCCCTATACCAGAAAAGGTCACTATCCCAGTTTCCTCATTCACCAAACTAAGGAACACAAGGAAATTCAAGGTCAGAAACAACTACAAATGTTTATGAGTGAAGTTGAATCAAGTCAACATACATTTATTAAGTGCCTACTATATGCCAAGCATTGAGCTAAGCTTTAAAAATGCAAAGAAAGGGGGACAAAACAGTCCCTACTCTCAAGGAGTCCATAGCCTAAAGGGAGAGACAATATGTAAACTAATACTACAAATGAGATGTCTACAGGATGAATTGGAAATAATATCAATAGGAAGGCATTAAGAATAAGGGGGACCGGGAAAGCCTTCTTGTAAAAGGTAGGACTTCAGCTGAGACTTGAAAGAAGCTAGTAGGTAGAGATGAGGAAGAAGAGATTTTCAAATATGGGGGACAGTCGCTGAAAATGCCTGTAGTCAGGAGCTGGAGTGTCATGATTGAAGAACAGAAAGGAAGCCAGTGTCATCATATCATAGAGTACATGCTGGGGAATAAACTGTAATAATACTGGACAGTATGAAGGGGCCAAGTTATTAAGGCCTTTAAAAGCCAAACAGAAAATTTTATATTTGATCTTGGGAATAATAGGGAGCCACTAGTTTACTGAAAAGTTATAGTCTCAGAGAGTTGTCTAGGGCACTGAGAGGTTAAGTAACATTTTTAGAATCACACAGACTATATGTTTTAGAAGAAACCCAAATTTTCTTGGTTCCAAGGCCACTTCACTATCTCCACTGCTTTTCAGGCCTAACTTAAAAAAGATGGTCAAAATGATGAGCCAGTCATTTTAATCATATTAAGATAGTCTGAATTTTGTTATACAGTTTTGAAGATGGCTTAGATTTTTTTCCTTTCAGATTTTATTTTTTGTTACTTTGAACTTGACAAACACGAAGAAACACTCACATTTCCATATGTAAAAAAAAAGAAAGAGTATTACCTGTGAAACAAAGAATCTTTACTAATAAATTGAACCCTGTTTCAAAGTTATCCTGTTTGTTTGTGTCTGTTTTCTTCTGGTATCAATGATTCTCTTTTCTCTTTCTTTCTTCTGGTATTACCATCACTGCCCCTCCCTACTTCCCAATTATTCACCACTCCACCCCCCAAAAATCCTTCTCTTATAACAAGTAAGCATAGTCAATGATAACAAATCAACATATTGGCAATACCCAAAAATGTATGTCACATTCTGTACCTCTAGGAAATATGCTTCATCATTGATTCTACAGAATTATGTTTGGTCATAATTTTCAAGTTTTTTTTTTTGTTTGTTTTAGAATTGCTTTTATTTGCAATGTTATGGTCAGTGAATAAGTTGTTCTACCAGTTTTACTAACTTCACTATTTATAAGTTCATATGAGTCTTTTCAGGTTTCTCTGCATCCATTCCCTTAATAAAGCATAATTTATTCAGCCCTTCTACATAATTGATGAGCATCTCTTAATTTTATAGTTCTTTGCCTCAACAAAAAGTGCTGCTATAAATTCTTTTGTACATGTGGTCCTTTCCCCCTTTCTTTTATCTTGCTTGAGGTATGAACCAGGAATTAGGATTACTACATCAAAGAGTATGCTCAGTTTATCTATTTTTGTTATTTAGTATTTCATTTTTCCCCAGTTATATGTAAAAACAATTTTTAACATTTGTTTTTAAAACTTTGAGTTCCATATTCTTCCTCTTCCTCCCTCCCCCTTTGAGAAGGCAAGCAATTCTATATAGGTTATACATGTGTAGTCATGCAAAACATATCCATGATCATCATGTTGTGAAAGAAAACATACATAAAAATACCTCAAGAAAAATAAAAAAAGTTAAAAAGTATGCATCAATCTGTATTTATACACCTTCAGTTCTTTCTCTGGTGATGGATAGCATTTTTTAATCATAAGGCCTTCAGAGTTGTCTTGGATCATTGTACTGCTGAGAATGGCTAAGCCATTCACAATTGATCATCTTACAATATTGCTGTTACTTTGTACATAGGACATTTCACTTTGCATTAGCCCATGCAAGTCTTTCCAGGTTTTTCTGAAAGCATCCTGCTCATCATTTGTTATGCTACATAGTATTTCCATCATAATCATATACCACAACTTGCTTAGTCATTCCCCAATTGATAGGCATCCCCTCAATTTCTAATTCTTTGACCCCAGAAAAGATCTGCTATGAATATTTTTGTACATATAGGTCCTTCTCCTTTTTGTTTTTTTTTTTATCTCTTTTAGGATACAGACTTAGTAGTGGTATTGCCAGGTCAAAGGGTATACATGATTTTATAGTTCTTTGGGCATAGTTCCAAATCGCTCTAAGGAATAGTTGAATAAGTTCGCAACTCCACCAACAGTATATTAATGTCTCACTTTTTCACACATCTCCTCCAACATTTGTCATTTTTCTTTTCTGTCCTATGAACCAATCTAATAGGTATGAGATAGTACCTCAGAATTGTTTTAATTTGCATTTCTGAAATCAATAGTGAGTTGTAGTGTATTTTCATATGGCTATAGATAACTGATTACTTCATCTGAAAACTGAACATGCATTTTGATCATGTGTCAACTGAGGAGTGACTCTTATTTTTCATAAATTTGACTCAGTTCTCTATATGTTAGAGAAATGAGACCTTTATCAGAGAAACTTGCTTCAAAAATTTTATCACAGTTATTATTGCTAACTGTATTTCCTTCCCTCTGACTCCCCCATTTATTCTATTTTCTCTCTCCTTTCACCCTGTCCCTTCTCAGAAGTGTTTTGCTTCTGATGACTTCCTCCCCCAATCTGCCCTCCTTTCTATCACCCCCCTTCTTTTGTCCCCTTCCCCTCCTACTTTCCTTCAGGGTAAGAAAGATTTCTATACCCAATTGAGTGTGTAGTTATTCCCTCTTTGAGCCAATTCTGATGAGAGTAAGGTTTACTCAATTCCCCTCTCCTTCTCCCTTTTCCCCTCCACTGTAAAAGCTTTTTCTTGCCTCTTTTATGTGAGATAATTTACCTCATTCTACCCCTCTTTTTCTTTTTCTCTCAGTACATTCCTCTCTCACCCCTTAATTTTATTTTATTTTTTAGATATCATCCCTTCACATTCAACTCACACCTGTGCCCTCTGTCTATATATACTCCTTCTAACTATCATAATAATGAGAAAGCTCTTATGAGTTACAAATATCATCTTCCCATGTAGGAATATAAACAATTTAACCTTATTAAGTCTCTTATGATTTACCTTTCCTGTTTACCTTTTTGTGCTTCTTTTGAGTCTTGTATTTGAAAGTTAAATTTTCTAGGGGGCAGAGCCAAGATGGCAGAGTAAAAGCAGTGACTTGCTTGAACTCTCCCCCAAACTCCTCCATACCTATAAAAATGGCTTTAAATAAATTCTAGAGCAGCAGGACCCACAAAAAGACAGAGTGAAACAAATTTCCAGCCAAAGACAACGCCTCCAAGAAAAATATGAATCAGTCCCAGAATAAAAAAAAAATAGAAGACAATGTGAAATATCTCATTGGAAAAACAACTGACCTGGAAAATAGATCCAGGAGAGAGAATTTAAAAATTATTGGACTGTATGAAAGCCATGCTCAAAAAAAGAGCCTAGACATCATCCTTCAAAAGATTATCAAGGAAAACTGCCCTGATATTCTAGAACCAGAGGGTAAAATAGAAATTAAAAGAATCCACCGATCACCTCTTGAAAGAGATCCCAAAAGTAAAAACTCCCAGGAATATTATAGGATAATTTCTCAAAAGATGATATCTAGGCTCATATATGTATATATATATATATATATATGTGTATATAATGTATGTATAGTTTTCAACATTCACTTCCATAAGATTTTGAGTTCCTAATTTTTTCCCATTCTCTCTCCTCTCCTGCACCCCAAGACAGCTTGTAAATTGATATAGGTTCAACACATACGTTCATATTAAACCTATTTTCACATTAGTCATGTTGTAAATAAAAATTAGAACCAATGGGAGAAACCATGATAAAGAAGAAACAAAAAAAAGAGAGAGGGAGCAAATAAGATGCTTTGATCTGCATTCAGACTCTATAGTTCTTTCTCTGGATGTGGACAGCATTTTCAATCATGAGTCTTTTGGAGTTGTCTTAGATCCTTGGTAAGAAGAGGTAAGTCTATCAAAGTCAGTCATCACATAATGTTGCTATTACTGTGTTCAATGTTCTCCTGATTCTGCTCACTTCACTCAGCATCAGTTGATTCGAGTCTTTCCAGGTTTTTCTGAAGTTCTTATAGCACAATAGTATTACATTACATTCATATATCACAACTTGTTCAACCATTCTCTAACTGATGGGCATCCCCTCAATTCCCAATTCTTTGCCAGCACAAAAAGAGCTGCTATAAATATTTTTGTACATGTGGATCCTTTGTTTGATCTCTTTGGGATACAGACCTGGAAGTGGTATTGCTGGGTCAAAGGGAATGCACGGTTTTATAGCCCTTTGGGCATAGTTCCAAATTGTTCTACAGAATGATTGGATCAGTTCACAACTCCACCAACAATGTATTCATGTTCCAATTTTCCTACATCTTCTCCAGCATTTATCATTTCCCTGTTTTGTCATGTTGGCCAATCTTATAGGTGTAATGTGGTACCTCAGAGTTGTTTTGATTTGCATTTGTCTAATCAATAGTGATTTAGAGCATTTTTTCATATGACTATAGATAGTTTTAATTTCTTCATCTGAAAACTGTCTAGGCTTTTTTTTTTTTTTGATCATGTCTTTCAGGTAGTCCAATAATTTTTAAATTATCTCTCCTGGATCTATTTTCCAGGTCAACTGTTTTCCCAATAAGATATTTCACATTGTTTTCTATTTTTTCATTCTTCTGGTTTTATTTTATTGTTTCTTGATTTCTCATAGAGTCATTAGCTTCCATTTGCTACATTCTAGTTTTTAAGGAATTTTTCCTTCAGTGACGTTTTGGACCTTTTTTTCCATTTGGCCAATTCTGCTTTTGAAGACATTCTTCTCCTCATTGGCTTTTTGGACCTCTTTTGCCATTTGGGTTAGGCTATTTTTAAGGTGTGATTTTCTTCAGTTTTGTGTGTGTTAGTGTGTGTGTGTGTGTGTGTGTGTGTGTGTGTGTCTACTTTAGCAAGCTGTTGACTCATTTTTTCATGATTTTCTTTCATCACTCTCATTTCTCTTCCCAATTTTTCCTTGACCTTTCTTACTTGATTTTCACAATCCTTTTTGAGTTCTTCCATGGTGTGAGACCAATTCATATTTTTCTTGGAGGCTTTGGATATAAGAGCTTTGACTTTGTTGTCTTCTGAGTGTGTGTTTTGATCTTCCTTGTCACCATAGCAACTTTCTATAGTCAGAGTTTTTTCCATTGTTTTCTCATTTTATTACTTGACTTTTAACTGTTAAAATACAGCTCTGCTCCCAAGGTGGAAGGCATACTATCCCAAGCTTTAGGAGTTTTGTATGGTTGTTTTCAGAGATACTTCAAGGGCCTTGTAAGTTTCCATTTCTTCCAAGGTGGTATGATCTAAGGAAAGGTGTTTACTAGTCTCCTTTCCTGTGTTCTCATCTGTGAATAACCACAAGCACTCTTCTCTGCCCTGGAACTGTGAAAAGGGTTTCCTCCCCTCCCACCCCGACTGTGACAGCAAGCTCTGTCATGCTAGTACACCTTTTTGTCCTGGGACTACCACCTAGAGATGCTACCCTGATCCAAGTATGGACAAGGCAACAAAGTCCTGCCTCAGCCCTAGCAAAAAGATACCTTTAATCTCCTTCTGACCAGTTGTTTGACCCCCCTTACTATCTTTGGACTGAGAGCTCTGGAAACAGCTCTTGCTGCTGCTGCTTCAATCGCTCCCAAGGCCTGCTCCTGGTTTGCTGTGGCTGGGGCTGTGCTAGTGCTGCCTGAACTGGACCTCAGTCCTCTCTAACCGTGGTGCAACAGACCTTTCCTGCAGGCCTTCCAAGTTGTCTTGGGCTGGAAATTTGTTTCACTACATCTTTTTGTTGGTTCTGCTACTCTAGAATTTGCTTAGAGTCATTTAAAAAGGTATTTGGAGGGGTTTGGGGGGGAGCTCAAGTGAGTTCCTGTCTTTACTCAGCCATCTTGCCCCATTTCAAATACACTCAGTTTAGTTACTTTTGGTATATAATTCCAATTTCCTTTCCAGAATGGCTACTTCAGTTCAAAATGCCACCAAAAGTGTGTTCATGTATCATCCTCCCAGATCTGATACAACAGAAACAATTTTTATTTAATTTTCTTTTCTATTATTCTGGAGCATTTTTTCTCATAATTGTTGAGAGTTTATTTTTCTTCTTTTGAGAACTGCCTATTCACATCTTTTGGCCATTTCTTCCTTGAGAATTAACTCTCATTCTTTTATGTTTGAATCATTTCCCTATATATCTTGGATATCAGATCTTTGTCAGAGAAACTTGCTGTAAAAACTTCTTTCTTAATTGACTGTTATTCTAATCATTATAACTGCACTGATTTTGTTTATCAGAAAACTTTTCCTTTTTATGTACCAAGCATGATTGACTTTATCTCTTGTGATTCTCTCAATCCTTTGATTGCATCAAGAACTTTCCCCCTGTTCATAATTCTGAAAAGTGTCATGTATTAATTGACCTTTTACATCTAAGGCATGTATCCATTTGGAACATAGTATAGTATATGGTATCAGATATGGATCTAAATTTAATTTCTTCCAAATTGATTTCCAATATTTTCAGTGTCATAGTGAATCTTTCTGCTGATAGTAAGGGGCTTTGTGCTTATCAAACCCTCTAACACTATGCCTATTTGCTTTTGTATGTTGCATAGCTAATCTATTCCACTGATTGACCATCTATTTTTAACAAGCAGCAAATGGCTCTGATGATTACTGCTTTTGTAGTATAACTAGAGATTTGGTATAGCTAGACCCCTTTCTTTCTGACATGTTTTCATCATTTTCCTGATATTCTTACTCTTTTATTCTTCCAGATTAATTTTGTTATTTTTAGCTCTATAAGTAATATTCTGGTAGTTTAGTAGGTATTAAACTGAATAAGTAATTATTTTAAGTATCATTGTCATTGTTTATATTGATACAATCCAACCATGAGCAATTAATATCTCATTATTTTGCCTTTCCTTATGAGTGAAAAGAGTATTTTCAAGTTGTATTCTTATAATTCCTGTGACTGGTTTTCTAGATAGACTCTCAAATATGTTATGCATTCTATAGTTATTTTGAAGGAAATTTCCTTTTTTATCTGTTCTTAATGTTTTATGTTGGTAACAAAGAGAAAGTCTGAAGATTTATGTAGGTTTATTTTATACATTGCTACTTTGCTGAAATTATTGCTTCAATTAATTGTAGTTGAATTGGTAGAGTTTTCTAACTTGATTATCACATCATCTAAGAAGAGCATGATTTTGTTTCCTTTCTGACTATGCCTATTCCTTGACTTTGTTTTCCTTGTCTAATTGCTACAGCTAATATTTCTAGAACTATATCAAAAAATAATGGTGAAAATGAACAACCTTGCATTATCCCTGGTCATATTAAAGGATCTTTTAGGATTTCTCCATTACATATAATGCTGTATCTTGACTCTAAATAGATACTACTTATTATATTAAAGAAAAGTTGACATCTGCTTTTTAATATTTTCACCTTAATGGGTATCATATTTTCCCAAAAGTTTTTTTTTCAATGCATAGAATATTGAATTTAGAGTCAGGAAGACCTAAATTCAAATACTGTTTCAGACACTTGCTATTTATATGAACCTGGACAAGACAACTAATCTTTCTCATCTATAAAATGGGGGTCATAATAGTACCTATCTCACAGGATTGTTGTGAGGATAAAATAGATAGCGTATGTGAAGCATTTTGCAAACCTTGAAGTGTTAGTTAAATTCTAGTTGCTCTTCTTGTTATATAACAATGTGTTTTTCATTTACAATTATTCATATAGTCTACTATATTTATAATTTTCCTAATAGTAAATTAAGCTACATTCCTCTTATAAATTGAACCAGGTCATAGTATATAATGTTTTAAGCATGTTTCAGTAGCCTCTTGGAAAATATTTTATTCAATATTTTTCCATCCATAAACATTAAGGATAGTCATCTATAGTTTTTTTTTTCCTACTATGTTTCTCCCTTGAAGACCACTACTTTAATTGGTGGGTTCTTTCTCCTTGCTGGTCTTTAAGCAGAAGTAGGATATAATGGGTATCATGTATGGGTCCAACTAGATTATCACTGAGGATCTTAATAACTCTCTAAATCTGTGATTCTGTCACTGCAATACTTAAAATGAAAGTAATTTGTTTAAAAAAAGTCTCTTCCTGTTTTTAAAAAAACAGTTTATCTAACAGTAAGAATTAATTGTTATTTGAATATCTGTTAGAATTTTCTTGTGAGTCCTTCTGGTCCTGAGGTTTTTGGTTTTGTTTGTTTGTTTGTTGGTTTGTTTTTTCTATAAGACTTTGTCCATTGCTTATTCAATATTTTTTCCCGAAACAGTGATTTAAATTCTCTTATTTCTTGTTTCCTTAGAATAGTTATTTTATTCCGTTGTAAATATTCATCCATTTCATTTAAATTATCAGGTTTGAAAGGAATATTTTCTAATAATTTCATTTATTTCATCTTCATTTGTTAAAAATTCTTCTTTTCCATTTTTTGATATTGGAAATTTGATTTTCCTCTCTATTTAAAAAAATAAAGTAGCTAAACATTTTGTCTTTTTTATTAGTTGCTTAAAAAAAATCATAGTTTTATTTACCTCTTCTATGGCCTTTTTTCTGTCAATTTTGTTATCTCTTTGATTTTCAGAATTTCTATTTTTCTTTTTATTAAGGGTTTTGTGAGTCATCATTTTTCTACAACTTATCTTTTTTTCTACAACTCTTATTTGACTTATGATTTAATTTTCCCCCCTCTTGTTTACTTTCTTCTAGGTATTCTTATAGTCATATCCACATTATTTTTTCTCTGAACCTCTATTTGTAGTTATTGTGGAGTTACTATCTTCCTTGAGTCTACCTCTTGAACAACTCTCAGCCCATATGTCTTCATAATGTTTAATCTTCTGCTCTTGCATCTCCAACCTCAGTTCCTGGCTTGGCATGTTAGGGTAGGACAAGGTTGTGCTCCTTCCCACGCTCTTAGATGTTGTGATTCAGTCCTGTTTGGTCCTGACCTCTCTTTTCTGGGCTTCTATCACTGCTTCTTCTTTTCTTTTTAATTTATGGAGTAAAACAAGCATTTCCGTAACGTGGCACAATAAAAAAAAAAAAAGATGATTGCACACGGCACTGTAATCTACCATGCACAACTTGCTATCCTTTCAAATATACAAGAACATTATCATGTAAATTTATTTTTCCCTTCCCTCACCCCCACCCAAGAGATGGTTACCATTACACACACACACACACACACACACACACACACACACACACACATGCACACATAGACACACATGCACATGCACATGATATGTAAAATTATTCTATACTTACTTCTATTTATCAGTTCTTCCTCTGGATGCAGACAGTGTCTTTCTTTGTATGTCCTTTATGGTTCATTTAGGTAGTTATAATAGTCAAAATAATTTATTCACTTAAAGTTCACGTCCTCTGGAGTATCTTCACTTACAGTGCTTGCCTGTTTAAGACCCCCTTGGATTGTCCAGGATCAGAGTTCTGAGGTTTTAACAGTCCTCTGCAGTACCTTAGGTCTGAGTTCTGTGGACTTTTATCCCCTCTGGGCTTTCCTGCTCAAAGTTTTGCTAACTTTTTCCTTTTTTGCTTTTTGGTAAGGCAATTTGGATTAAGTGACTTGCCCAGGGTCACACAGCTAATAAATGTCAAGGGTCTGGTCTGAGACTGGATTTGAACTCAGGTCTTCCTGACTCAAAGGCTAGAGCTCTTGGGTCTGTGTCTGAGAATAGAGTGGGATACAGGTTTCTGACTATCCTGGAGTTTTCTTATCTGTGCACTCTGGACTATGCCCTACCTACAGGAACAAAATGTTGCAGGTTTTAGGTGCCCATGAGGCATCCTGATCAAGCGATGGCAGGGCGCTTCTGGTTTCCTTATTTATGCTTGTCCTGACTTCCCCAGGTGGGAGATCTTCCACAGGCTTATGGTTATTTTTGTCTTTATTAGTGAGTTAGATAAGGGAGCTTATTATGGTTTACTTTTGGATTTCTTTATCACTATTCAATCTAATGCCCTTTTTAGATATTTATGGGAAAGTTCAGTTCCTATACATTTGTTCACATCTCAATCTTAACCAGAACTCAAGATTAAAGATTTAAATAACTTTCATCTCAATAGTAATTAAGTACCTTCTATGTGCCAGGCCCAGTACCAGGCACAGACTTCTTCTCTTTGGGCCTATAGGTCAGATAGGAGCATTTGGTGGAAACTATAAAGACATAGATTAGGTTTGAAATAATGAAAAAATTCCCAATAATTAGAGCTATCCAAAAGTGAAATGATCTGCTTTAGAAGGAAGTGGGGTCCTCCTCACTGGAGGTTTACAGAAGCAAAGGATAATTGACCACCTATTGGATATGGTGTAGAAGGAATGCTTATTTAGGAATCAGTTAAACTAGATGGTCTCTGAGATCTCTTCCAACTTGGAGATTTTGTAATTTTTTTTCCAAGATGGAATAGCAACTTTCATGTCCATTCCATGCACCAAATAGTATCAATATCATGAAAAAAAATCCTTTTTGTCCCTTAAGATTATTTTTAAAATTTCCTAAGTCTGTAAGTAGCATTGGAATTCTTTTTAATAATATTCCATGCCCTGGAAAAATATACATTGAACAATAATTCTACTAATATTTTTTCAAGCATCTACAATATAAAAGTCACTATGGGCAAGAAATTTGGAACATGAAGATGAATTACCCAATCCCTATCCTCAAGGAACTTATAATTTAGTAGGGAATAAATAACATGTATACAAATAATTAAAATGCAAATTGAAATATAAATACATGACAGATTCAAGGAAAATGCTGTAAGAGTCTTAAGGAGGTAGAGATAATTCCCAGATCAAGAAATTAGTGAAGTCTTCATGTGGAAGGTAATATTTAGGCTGGGCCTTTAAGCAAGGGAAGAATTTCAATGAGTGGTTATGAGGAAAGGAGTCTATTCTAAGTATGAAGAAGAGTTTGAGAAAAAGTATACCAGCAAGAGAGGATCAGGAAGTAAAGAATAACCTTGTTTGGCTAGAGTACTAAGCATGCAATGGGGAGGCGGTATGATATAAGGTTGAAAAAGTAAGTTTGAGCCAAATTATGACAGGCATTAAAAACCAAATGAAAGAATTTGAGCCTTATCTGGTCAGCACTGGAGAGTTCTTGAAGGTTATAGAGAACAGAAGCTATGTGATCAGAGCTGTCCATTGGTGTGAAAGATAGATTAGAGTGAAGAGGTGAAAGGACTGAAAACAGAAAATCCAGTTAGAATGTTATTACAATAATCCAGGCAGAAGTAATGAAAGTATGAATTAGGGCAGTGTCAAGAGGAGTGGAAAGGCAAAGATAGAGTCCAAAGATATCATGGCAATAGACTGAAAAAACTTGTCAACTGAGAAGATGGGGATGTGGGACAGGGGTGGGAGAGGGAAGAGGTAATGATGAGGTTCCCAGTCAGGGTGTCTCAGTGAATACAGATACCACTAACAGAACATAGAAGTGAAGATGACGATTGGGAAAACTTTTGTTTAGACATGCTGGTGCAAAGATCACATCCAGGGGGAGGGGTCTAATCTGTTACTCTCTTTCAGCTCTAACATTTTATGGTCCTATGCAGTAAGTGGTGTGTTTGACCTAAAACATTTAGAAAGAGCAATGAGGCCCAATGCAAAGAGTGCTGGACCTTGAGTGAGAGGATCCATGTTCAATTCCTGCCTTCGCCTCTTACTCACCAATTTGTCTTTGAAATCACATCTCCTCTCTGGGCCTCAGTGTCCTCATCTTTAAAAATTAGTTAACTAAACTGAATGATCCACAACCTCTTTTCCAGCTCTAAATTTATCATGCTTAAAATGAAAAGTGTGGCTATTGGAATTAAATGAACCCCACTTCCCCATTGCTTCCTTATAAAGTGAACCAGAAAGCTTCCGAAAAGATTAGTTTTCTGCTCAACCATACTTAAGACCATCATCTTGCTTCTGCAGTCAGAGAGCCTGTAACCGCATGACATTCCTACAAAGATCACATTAAAGATTCATTTCATGAGGCTTTCTCCTGTAGGAGGCTATGTAAGGTAGTGATTGAAGAACCAGATTAAAAGAGTTAAAAGATCTGGGTTCAAGCCCCAAATTTGTGAGATTGTGGAGCTCTTCTCAGAGCTCCCGATGATTTTTTTAAGAATATCATCTGTGGTAGGACTCTCCATCTGCACCAGTAGAGGGAATGCCTTCCCTGGAAGTTCCCTATACCAGCAAAACCACAGGTCTATTTTTTTCTTTTAAAGTGATTTTCCTTAAAATTGCAAAATAGGAATTTAAAAAGGCCAAATGAAAAATTCAGAAATAGCTTTCTTTTCAACCATTGCATTGCTGCTTACCAGATTCTAAGCTTGTAGATAACACCTCAAGAGAGTATGAAGAAGGCAGTCCTTTTGTTAACCAAGACACGAACCCCAGTGGTTATGTTGTATGTTGTACCAGTGAAACATCTTAAACAATTGTTCAAAGAAATAGCATTTGATCTGAAAACATTGGCAGCAGTCTGAAACATCTTTTCCCAGCATAATACTTGACTTTAAGCTGACTATAGATATCAACTTTCTCTCACATATTCTCTGACATACTTTAGTATCATTGAACAAATGTCAGTTCTGTCTATCTCTTGAATAGTGCCAATCTGAATTGAAAATGTGCTCGCTTTTTTAACATCATCACTGTCTGTGTTTCTATACCAGGAGCAGAATCGGACATGACTGAAAATTCTCATCTCAACTCCATTCAACTAACATTTATCAAAGGCCTACTTTCTACCAGGTGTTGGAGATATAAATATGAAAACACAGCTGTACCTGCTCTCAAAGAGCTTATATTCTTTCTAGGAGAGTAAGGGAAGACAGTACCTACACAGAAGAGCAAATAGAAAATATCCATAAAGTAAATACAAGGCAATTTAATGTATTTTATGAGAGAGAATTAGAAAAGATCTTATGTAAAAAATGTCACTTGAACTAAACCTTAAAGGGAGCTAGTAGATGGGGTATAGTGGGAACAGCATGTAGTCCAAGTTTAGTTGGAAGATGTGGCATAAGATGGGAGCGATGTCTGGAAAAAAAGATTGTAAAGATCTTCAATAGTGGAGTTAGAATGTTATTGTAGAAGGAATAGGGAGCCAATGATACTTCTTGAGGAGAGCATGGTCAGATCTAAAACATAAGAGTAAGAATTGAAGAGTAACAATCTAAAATATAAGAGTAGCTATGTGGAGGGTGAATTGGAGATGAGAGGGACCAGATTCAGGGAGACCCAAGTAGGAGACTATTGTAACAGTGCCAATGAGAGGAGCTAAGGGCCTAGATCAGGATGGTGGCTATATGAGTAGAGAAGAGACAATATACATGAGAACTGTAGCTTACTTGGTCAGGATATTTTCTGTATCATAATTTTGCCACACTGTTATTTCTAGGCTCTAGTTTCAATACATCCTTCACACATGTGAAAAAATAATCTTTTAAATTACCACATAGGAATGATTTTGTCATTCTATTGCTCCATTGCTCCAAAACCTTGTATTGCTTCTAGGATAAACTACAATCCCTTTGTCCATTGCTAGGCATATACTACAAGGTGATCTATGATAGGAAAAGAAAGGTCCCATAAACACCAAAATATTACTTTTCCCATGTACACAAAGAAGTTTAAAATACTAATAGCAACACTTTTTTTTTAGAGTAGCAAAGAACTGGAAATAAAATAAATGCTCATAGATTGGGAAATGACTAAATGAATTGTGGTACATGAATGTAATTTCTTCATTGCAAGAAACTGTAGATGTGAAGAATACAGATGTGAAGAAGAGAATGTCTTAAATGAATTAATGCAAAATGAAGTGGAACCATGAAAGCAACATACACAGTGATGTAGACAGAAAGAAAAGCATGAAAACTACACTAAATGCTGTGAAGTTAAAATGAACACACTTGCCCTTCCAAAAAACAATATTAGAATGTATTAGTTATCCTTCCTTGCAGAGGTGGGAGATTACGGGTATGGAGTGCTGCGTATACAGTAATGTTGGAATTGGTATATATGTCACTTTTGATACTATTTTTGAACTATTTTTTCTTCTCTTTTTATTATTTATTCTAAGAGCTGGACCTCTAAGAAAAGAGGAGGTAAGGAGTATTTAGGGAAATGAAAGCCTTGTAAAAATAAAAGATATCAAAAATGAAATAAAAAAGCAAAAAATATGTTATTTTAGCCTGAGATTTAAGGAAGTAAGCAAACAAGCATTTACTATGCTAAATATTTTACAACTATTATTTTATTTGATCTTCACAACAACTTGAGAGGTGTTATTACTATCCCTTATTTTACTGTTGAGGTAACTGAGGCAGATAGAAGTTAACTGTGAACCAGCTAGTAGGTGTCTGAGGCTAGATTCGAACCAAGATCTTCCTGGCCTCAAGCCTAGTTCTCTATCTACTGTGCTCCCTAGCTGTCCCATATAAAGTACTTCTGATGTTATTTTCCTTCATACTCAATTTTAGCCAAACTGGAATTGAAATGGCCAAGCTGTTCCTGGTTGCAACATGCTCACTAGCCCCTCTAATCTTTGGCATATCCTATTCCTTCCTTCCTTGAACATGCCCTTCCCTCATCACCACTTTCCACTCCATTTCCTTTAAGACTTAGCAAAGATTCCACCTCTTATCAAGCCTTTCCTCATTTCTCAGCTAAACATATTCTCTCCCTCTACAAATTGCACCAAATTACTTTGAATCAATTACATTGCCACTATCACATTCTATCATGCATTATATCTAGGCATTTTGAAGTGAAAGGTTATTTCATTTTTAAATGTTTTATGTCCCCAGCATCTAGAGCAGTAAATTGTATACAGTAGGCAATTGAATCCATGGAACTGAATTCTAGAAACCAGAAGAAAGAAACATGATAGAGGATATTTAGATAAAAAACAAAAGATGGAGAAATAGAAGTAATACTGTCATCAGAGTATACTATAGACCATCTGGGCAGAAGAAGGAAATCGATGAAGATGTCAGAGAATATGACACAAGCCTGGCATAGAAGTATGATTTAATAGTAATGAGAGACTTCAATTATCTAAACAACTAGTAGAGTATTCTCTCTCTCTCTCTCTCTCTCTCTCTCTCTCTCTCTCTCTCTCTCTTTCTCCCTCTCCTTTCTCTTTCTCCCATGAGCAGAATATCTAAAAATTTTGTTTTTTGCCTTAATGATAACTTCATTTTTCAAAAGGGGATTAAAAATGATGAGGGGAATTACTATTTTGCATATGATTCTGAACAACAAGGAGGAATTGGTTGCTAAAGTACAACAAAAATGGGAACTGTGAGTTGGGAATTACCATTCCAGCTTAGCACATTGTAATAGAGGAGAAAAAAATTGAGGGCATCAACTGACTTGCATTCTAGACTTATGAATTGATAATGTCAATGAATTGACAGAAATAGGATCCATGGCCTATTTCTGCAGGTTGTCAGCCCATGAAGAATGGGAAACTCAAGCTCTAACATCTATAATTCCAATAAGAAAAAAAAGGGAGAAATTACATAAAGAATCCCATGTAATACACAGGAAATTCAGGAATGTGTATAAAACAGAAGCAAAGACAGGTAATAGAAAATGGATGTAAAAACATTGTATGGACTGCAAAATTATTTTCAGGAGAAATAATGTTGAGGCTGTCAATGAACAGTAGAGATCACAAAATGACTTTTAGAAAGTCATATTGGGGCAGCTAGGCAGCACAGTGGATAGAGCACTGGCCCTGAAGTCAGGAGGACCTGAGTTCAAATCAAACCTCAGACCAAACACTTGACACTTACTAGCTGTGTGACCCTGGGCAAGTCACTTAACCCCAACTGCCTAAAACTAAATTAAAAAAGAGGGAAAAAGATAAGTCTCCTCAATGGACTAAGACTTAGAAGTCAGAGTTTAGGAGAAATCAATGTAAAAATCTTAATGTGGGTTCAAAAAACCAAGTGTACAAAATATATGTCTATTTCTTGAGGCAGATGGAGAATGATCATATAAAATGGAGACTGTTATGCTACCCAACATTTATTTTGCTTCTATTTTCTTTCCAACAGAGATTAATATTTAGACTTAATTTAATCAATTTAAGACTCAGCAAAGATTCTACCTTTTCTTATCAAGCCTTAATCTTCATAAGGAGAGGGCAAAAAGGATTAACAGGAAGTTGAAATTCAAGATATATAATAAGTTTGCAAGGAAACAACTTGCACTTCTGTATGAGTTCACATCATCAGGTCTGGATAAGCCACAACTGGCAATATGATTGCTGAGTCACTGGTCTTTGAAAGAAAATTATAAGAGAGGAGAGGACAGTTGAGGCCATGGTCTGCCATATGCTCCAGATTTGGGGATTGGTAATTTCAGTGAATTAACAGAAAGGATAAGTAGGATCCCATAGCCTGGAATTCAATAGGTTATTAGTCCAAAAGAAAAGAGAAGTTCTCAAGAATGAAAAAGGGGAAATTGTCAGAGATGCCACAAGAATCAAAAAGCATGTGTGTTGTTTTGAATTAAAAGGAGGGAGGGGCAGAGAATAACATCTGAAAATTATAGGCCAGGAAGCTTGACTTTTATTCTTGGTAAAATTCTAATATGTCTTGAAGGTCAATAATTAATAAAAGTTTGATTTTAAAAGGTAATAATAGGTTAATTAAGTTGATTCATCAATCATAGTTGATAAGCATCTAGGAAAAAGCAATGATCACTGAAAGCCCAGTACGTCTTCAGCAAAAATAGGTCAGGGCAGATAAACCTCATTTCCTTTTTTGAAAGAGTTATTAGGCTGGTAGATCAGAAGAATTATGTAAACGTGCAACTTAGATTTCAACAATTGAAAAAGTCATTTATGCTGTCCTTATGGATGCAATGAAAACATGTAGATTATGCATAGTATAGTTGGATACATTCAGGAGCTTGTCAAAGGGCTGGTTTAAAAAAATATTCCATTAATGACTTGTATCAACTTGAAGGTAGGTCTCTAATGGAGTGCTTCAGATATCTGTCCTTGACTCTGTGCTAACATTTTTTTATTAATAACTTATATAAAGGACTAAAAATCATCTTATAAAATATGTAGATGACACAAATCTGAGAGGATTAACTAACACAGAATCAAAGAATTTCACAGTTGGAAGGGACCTCCACAGTTATCTTGTCCAAACCACATTTTCATTGGTCTATCAACAAGCATCACATTAGATGGAAAGGGATACAAAGACATAGAAGGACAAATATTTTTGAATCCCCTGATCTCACAGAGCTTATATTCTCTTGAGAGATAATATGTACATGTATAGATATATGCAGGATAAATATAAAATTAATTCAAGGTAGTCAGGGAGATACTAGAACTTGAGGGAATCAGAAAGTTTCATGTAGAAAGTGGCGCTTGAGCTAAGTTTTGAAAGAATCTGAAAAAGAAATGCAGTCTACAAGTTGTCACCCATCCTTTACTTCAAGACCAGTTTCCTATGAATGCCAATTTCCTAAGATGGCCCATCTACTTTTCAGTAGCTTTAATTATTCGAAGCTTTTCCTAATATTTATACCAGATATGCCTCTTTTCAAATTCTGCCTATGATCCCTAATTCTTACGTCTAGGGCTAAGGGTAGTGAATACAGTACCTCTCCTGCATTATAATTCCTCAAATCCTTGAAGGCAGATTTTGTCTTCCCCTGAGTTTTCCTCAGGCTAAACATGTCTTGTTCTTTTAACTGATCTATACATGATATGAACTTAAGGCCCTTCAACATTCTGCTTGCCTATCTTCAGATGCTATCTGGCTTATCAATGTCCTCCCTAAAATGCACTGTCCAGAAACACAATACTCTAGAATGATGTAGTCTCATCAGGGCAGAGTACAATTGGATCATTACCTCTTTATTCCTGGACACGGTGCCTCTCTTAATGGAACCTCAGATCAGGTTGCCATATTACAGTGTTGAGTCATATTGAGTTTATAGTCCATTAAAACCCCCAGGTATTTTTCACATAAACTGCTTTCTAGCCATATCTCCCCCAGAGTCAGGATTCAAAATGATCTTAACAGGCTAGAATGATGGGCTGAATCTAATAAGAAAAAATTCAATAGAGATAAATCTAAAAATATTACAGTTAGGTTTCAAAACTCAACTTCATAAGTACAAGGTGGGAAAAGTCATACCTGTGCAACAGTTCATGTAAAGAGGATGTGGAAATTTTAATGGAATGAAACTCAATATCCAGGATGGGAGATAATTACCATGCGGTATTATATATTTGTCTGAACACATGTTTTTCGTTCAGTGTTTTGTTCAGTTTGGACCTTCACATTTTAAGGACTTTGATAAGTGAGAAGCAGCCCAACAAAGGATGCCATGAAGATGAGGGGCCTTAAGGTCATGCTACACAAGAATATATTGGTTTTTTTTTTAATCTCAAGATGAGACCAATAGAGGAAGGGGGAATTAATGCTTTATCCAAGTATCTAAAGGGCTGTCATGTGGAAAAGAGATTAATTCTGTTTCCTTTGTCCCTAGAAGGTAAGGACCAGAACAGTTCCTTTCATAGAGACAGTTTCATTTGGATCAACTTCCTAATAATTACAGCTATCTGAAAGTAGAAAAGTATGTCTCAGGAGTTAGTGGGTTATCCCTCACAAGAAGTTACCAAGTGAAGTCTACATGACATCTTTGGGAGAATATTGGTGATAGGATTCTTGTTCAGGTTCTGTTTTGGTGGGATGGTCTCTGAAATTCCTTCCAACTTTGAAATTCTGTGATTCTCACAATGGTAGAGTCAAAATGAGGAAGTCAGAAAAAAGAGCAGGTTTGGGGAGAAAATGATGAGTTTAGATTTAGACGAGCAGATTTTGAAGTTCTGACCTCAAATTTAGTTGAAGATCGCTAATGGGAAACTGGTTCTAGAGGTGAAGGAAAAGATCACCACTGAAAATAAAGATTTGGGTATCCTCCACATAGAGTATAGGTCATTGAAATCATGAGCGTGAATGAGTTCACCAAGGGGGACAGTATGGAGAAAGAAGACAGAAGGCCACATTTAAGGGACAGGAAATAAAAGTTGCCTATAAAGAAGACAGAGAAAAAGCAGTGCTCGAAGTGGAAGGAGAATCAGGAGAATACAGTGTCATAGAAGAAGCTGGAGAAAGGAGTACTGCTTTGGAAGAATATTGAAAACCACTGAAACTCTCCACTGAAAATATTGTGAGCATCAAAAGAAAATATCACAGATTACAAAACAAGGCCTTGAAACTTGGTGTAGGAATAAACTTGGCCTGAGGTAAAATTTGGAAAATACAGAAAGCTAATTCATGCAAAATAACTTTATGACAGAATAGCAGACTAAAATGTAATTATTAGAATAACTTAATTTTTTCAAGAGAAAGGGAACAAGAAGGAAGAAGAATTTTCCAGGATGGGGGAGGGGACGAATCTTCCATATGTGTAAGAAATCTTTTGTGTGATGGCACTGTAGGATATAAATTTTCATTTAGCCTGACTGTGGAATATGGGAACACAACAGCCATCCATTTGAAGAGAATAAGGCAGGCCATCCACATTTACCCTAGAACCAAAACACTGGGAGGCCTGGTCTGGGGAAAAAAAGAACAGCTGGCAATTAGAAGTCCAGGGGAGTGGGTTACCCCACAGCTGGTAGAAATCAACTAAATGACTAAGAAGACAAAGGCGAAGGGGGTGGTGGTGCAGAGAGAGGGGAGACTGAAAAGGGAAGGAGCTGACTAAATTAAACCAGACATCTAGATAAATTAAGCTTTATTAAAATGGTGCCATGGTTCTGATTCCTTCAATACTAACTTATTTGCCTGATAGATTTATATAGCTTAAGGCACTATGAGGCAGAGTGTGAATTTTATTTCCTCATACTCTGGGCAGGGAATATTTGGGGCTGCTCCCCTCTGCCGCCATTTCTTCTGGTAAGAAGTAGCTAATCCTTTCAAACCCACCACCTCCACTACCACAAATTCTTTTCCTGCCAAAGAAAGTCTGATTGGACAATTTGGGTTTGTAGTTGGGATCTTGCTTAGAAATAAAGAAAACATTTCTAATGATAAAGTACAAGAGACATTTTTTTAAAGTCAAAAAAGGACCTCACCAAGGCACTAGATGTTAAATGCAATATATGTAGGATGTGAAAGGAATCAAAGGACAAAAAATGTGAAAAAACTCCAAACTAGGCCTGTGATCAGAGTAATAGGATGAAATTGAGGAATATAATAGTCCCTGAGGACAGGGGCCATTTAATTTTCTTTGATGTTTTTTGTCTTTGTATCTCCAGCACATAGCATATTACCTAGCACATAGTAGGCACTCAATCATTTTTTTCTGAGTTGGAAAAGAACATCAGGACTGATAGTGAAAACTCTGAAATTATGGAATGGCTTCTTATGAGTGATAGGGAAAATCTTACACCTTAAACATGTATAAAGACCAATGTAGGAATAATAGTATCTAAACGTGGAAGGGCTCTACAACTCCCTTAATTTACGGAGGAGACACTGAGCCCCAGACAAGTCAAGTGACTTTTCCAAGGTAACACTGTACCAAGATTAGTTGTAATCTTTTTTTTTTTTTAACTCAAAATCCATCGCTAAGTCCACAAAACCATTAGAGGCAAAAGATCTGTGTAGAGATGGCATGTTAGGTGATGGCTTTGTAGTGAGTGTTGAACAAAAGAATCTGTTGCATATTTAACGTCTGTGGTCTCATGAAACTCTACCAGGAATGTGTCTTATGCTAGAAAACTTCAAACAAGATGACACATTCCTGGCATTAGCAAAATTAACTATAGGAAATAAAGTGAAAACCCCAAAACTTACTCAAAACTTAAATAGGGGGCATTTCCCCAGAGCTAACTTTTTGTCTGATTCTGCCTAATCCTCAAGAGAGCATCTATTGTTGTTAGGTTAGAAATAAATAGTTTCTGAGTCTACAATCATCATGAAAACAAGCCTCATAACAAATATATGAAGCCTAAAGGAAATCTGTGTTGAGAGTAATGTTAGTTAAGCCATGGGCTTTATGAAAAATGCAACAAATTCAATTTAATTCAACAGACATTTATTAATTACTTATTGTTTGCAAAATCCTATGCTGGGCACTGGGGAAGATGAAAAATTTACCTATAACATTATCCCTACCCTCAGGAAGCCTGGTAGAGGAGAAATGACACACAGACAACTTTGAAACAAAATAGCAGCATGGAACCAAGTTCCATTTAAGTATTTAATTTAATTAGCTTTTACAAAGAGCTATTCCCTTTGAAGATATAGCAGCAAATATCTCTCCTGCCCCACCTCATATCTTTGAAGGATACTCTCTCCATCCCACTTTGATATCTCTCTGTGGAGAATGAGCTCAAGCTTAGCTCAGTCCCTATAATGCATTGATCCCACCAAGTTCACGTCCAAATGCAGTGTCACTGCCAGATGAATCCTTGTCTTAGCTACTGCTGGGTTGGTTATCAAAGGTCATTCCCTCTCTAAGGTCACTTTTTGCTCTTCAAGATATTGAGTTCAAATCCAGCCTTAGATATTTACTAGCTATGTGACCCTGGGCAAGTCACTTAACCTCTGTTTGCCTTAATCCACTGGAGAAGGAAATGGCAAACCACTTCACTATATTTGCTAAGAAAACCTCATGGACAGTATGGTTCACAGGGTCATGAAGAGTCAGGCATAGCCAAATGACTGAATAATAATAACAATGAAATATAGAATCTCACACTAGGATACAAAAAATCAATTTCACAATTATAATATAGTATCATATATTTAAAGCTAGAAGGGGCTTTACAATCCATTGAATCTCATTTTACAAATGTGGAAACTGAGGTACTGAGTAGTTAAGTGACTTGTTTAAGGCCACAGCATTAGCAAGGGCTCTGAAGCAGGATTCAAACTCAGGTCTTGCTGACTACAAGCCCAGCACCCAATGATTGGGTGGTAGTTCTGAGAAAGATCTGAAAGTTTTAGTGGGATGAAAGATCAATACAAGTCAGTTATGTGATATAACATCAAATAATAATAATAACAATAATAATGTGATCTTGAGCTTCATTAAAGGGAGGCATAACTTCTAGGAAAAGAGTAATGATACTATATTCTGCCATTTTCAGTCTAGTTTTGGAAGCAAAAGTTTAAGAATTACATTGACAAACCAAATAGTGTCATATAAGAATACATTGAAGGAACTGGAAATGTTTCCACTTGGAGAAGAGAAGTCTAAAGAATATACAGGTAAAATACACCTTTAAGCTTTTGAAGAAGAGTCATAGGGAAAAAAGATTTAGCCTTGTTCTAAATGACCCCAGAAGACATAGCCAGGACCCATACACAGATGTGGCAAGGAGCTCAGTTCAGGGCTTGATGTCAGGAAGAAACTTCCTAACAATTGGAGCCATCTAAAAGTCAGACAGATTGCCTGGAGAGGTGATAAGTTTTCCCCTCTCTTCAAGTCTTCAAGTATAGGCTGAGATTACCACTTGCCAATTATTTTTGTAGTAGGGATGCCATTCACATCTGGGACATATAGCTGCTAAGTCCTTTCCAACTATCAGATTCTGAGATTCCATGACAAACTGGCAGAGTGACCATGGGCAAGTCATTTAACAACTCAAAGCCTTTAATCTAAGTTGCACAGCAGGTGTCAATCTATATTGTCAGGTACAGTTTTTTCACTGGAAATTCCCTATACTATTGAAATCTCGTGTTGTTAAAAAAAAAAAAAAGGGCATTGGAGAGGTGTAACTATGTGATTTTAGGGCACAGAAAAGTCATTACCAAATGGGGAGAATCAGAGAAAGCTTCATGGAGGAGGTACCCTTTGACTTGTGTAACCTTGGCAAGTTCCTTCCACTTGCCAGACTTTGGCTTCCTCATCTGTAGTATCTAATTCTCTTAGTTAATCTATCAACTCTAAATCCTGGGATCTCGAATGAAGATCTTAAACTCAAAAGCAAAGAAGGGGAAGGAGAACATCCCAGGAATCGGAAACATGAGCAAAGACTGCAATTGGAGAGTATAGGGTATGTTTGGACTCCAGTTTGGCTATAGCACAGAGTAAGTGGAAGGAGTATCATGGAATCCAGCTGGGAAAATAGGTTGGCAGCCGACTGTGAAGACCTTGAATGACAGGCATGATTGTCTGAAATTTGTCCATAAGGCAAAAGAGCGCTATTAAAGATCTGTTAGCAAAATAGCAACATGCCCAGATCTACGCAGAAGAAAAATTACTCTCGAGTAGAAGACAGATTTGGAAGTAGGTTAAAATAGATGAAGGGGTAGAGAGGATGGAGAGGATTTATTAAGATCTATTGGAAATCTATTACAATCATCTAGGTGAGTAGAAACAATGACAGTTCAATCATCAGACCTGAAACCATGCCATGGGCCTCTGGGCAGGTCACTTGTCTTGTCTGTGCTGCCATTTGAATGAAGGCATCAGAAATGTAATCTGAATTCCTTGGGAGAAAAGTCGCACTTGAAATGGTCTTAGGATTCAGTTTAGTCCAAACTGAACTCCTTGTGTTTCCTATGCCTCTCATCCTAAGGTCCTGCAGTGGCCATTGGGAGCCAGGAGTACCCAGTCAGAGTGGTGTCCCAGCAGACATCAGAGACATAACATGATGCAAACCAACATGAGCAAGATACATATCAACACCAGCAAGGCAATTCTCTCTAAACTTTTCACGTCAAGAGCAATTTCTGTTCCCTTTGTTTCAAGGGTGGTTTTTCCTAGAATCCCTCCACTTACCAACTGAATATCAGTCCACAATCCTCTTTAAAAAAAAAAAAATCTATGTTTTGGAAACAGCTGCTTTCCTGCCCATCCCCCCCGCACATCTTTTCCTCCTGTGTATTTATCCTATTTACAGTGGTTCATGTGTTGGGCTTCAAATCTGACCCTAGCTTTTGTTCGTAAATTTAGTAGCTCTTCCTCTGCTCCAAATAACCATGCTTGGTGGTAAATTGGGACCATTGTCTTGGAGAACCCCGTGGAATTATTAAGTTTTGGAGATCCATTGGTTCTGCATTTGCATATGTATGTTAGTGAACATTCATGCATCTCATCTACATAAACAAAAGGAGAACATCTGTTTTCTTTTCCTAACTAATATTGATCATAGATTTTTCATGGACTAATTGTTGGTTACTGCTCGCTCGCTCTCTCTCTCTCTCTCTCTCTCTCTCTCTCTCTCATGTACTACAGAGACACCTCCTGGCCAAAAGGAGGAAAGTTACCTCTGGCAAGAGCAGGGGAACAGGCTTCTTTTAGGGGTGGGGGTGGGTCCATTTAGCCCAGAAACAGGGAGAAGGGAGCCTTTTCTCAAGGCATACTCTTGGCTTCTGTGATCTCACAGACAGGAAAAGTACCTCATCTTAGCATGTGAGCCATAGAAACGTGGTTCTGAGAGAGAGATGGGAACCTTGGGAAATCAGTGGCTCTGGAGTGTTCTGTTTTCCCCAAAACCCACCTTTGGTAGGCAAGAATATCCAGACCTTAGCCCATCTACAAAGTCCATAGGAAGCCTTTCCTCTCTGCTAGCTGCTTTTAATGCTGTGGCTGTTGTTTACCTAGGCAAAATGATAAAGATATCTGTTTTCTTCATTCCCATCCCCAAAGCCGATCTATTCCCTTCAACCCATTCTTTACCAATCCTTTGTGGTCTCCTTGCCCTCCCAAGCCCTCCCACTCTGTTTCTCCACTTTTTCAGGACAATATTCTATCGTCTTAATGTATTCTATTCCATAAAAACTTGCCCAGTCCAGTTAGTCAATCAGTCAAACACCTACTATGTGCCAGGTACTGTGCTAAGCACTGAAGATACGGGAAAAAAGAGTCTATGTGTGGACTGTCTTGTGTACGGAATAGCAGGGAAGCCGGTGTCACTGGATTATAGAGTTTATGGGGGCTAGTAAAGTGCAGAGAGACTGGAAAGATAGGAAGGGGCCAAATTATACCGAAGATTTTGTATTTGACCTTGGAGGTGATAAGGAGCCACTAGAGTTGATTGAATGGTGGTGGGGGAGGAAGGAAAGAAACATGGTCAGACTTTAGGAAAATCTATTTAACAGCTGAGTGGAGGAAGGATTAAAATAGGGAGAGACTTGAGACATTAGGTTATTTCCGTAGTCCAGGCATGATATGATGAAGTCCTGCACCAGGGCAGTGACAGTATCAGAGGGGAAAAGATGGCACATAGGAGAGATATTGTGAAAGTAAAAATGATAAGACTTGTCAACTAATTGCACATAGCAGGGTGGTGAGAGAGGGTGAGGAGTCAAGAATAACACCTAGACTCAGAGCCTGGGTACCTAGGACCATGGTGGTATCCTTGACTGTAATAGAGAAACAAGGAAGAGGAGAAAGTTTGAAGGAAAAGATGAAATCAATTTGGAACATTTTGATAGGATGTTAGAGTCACATCTAAACTAGGAGATACTCTAAAAAATGCTTCTCCTGAGGCCATCCTTTCCCCTTTCTCCTTGAGGTTAGTAGTATGTCCAATATCCCATAGGAGTACTATGGGAACATAGTAACATATAAGAACAGAATAAGATTATCTCAGTGCTAGCATCTTTGTTGCTGACCCAGGTTTGTTTATTGGTACTTGTTATAAGAACAGTTGGGACTAGTCAGTAAGTCAGTCAACAAGCATTTATTAAGTGATGTTTTGCTTGAGGCATTGTGCTAAGTGCCGGGGAAACAAAGAAAGGACCAAGGAGCTGACATTCCAAAGGGAAAGAAAACATGCAAGCAGCTAAAAAGAATGATATCACTGAGTAAATTGGAGGTAACTGCAGAGGAGTAGGCAGTAGCAGTGGAGGGGTAAAGGGTAGGGGTGGGGGATCAAGGAAGACCACATCCAGGAGATGGGTCCAGTGTCCTCAGAAGCCTAAAAGTTTTTATATGTGGCCAGAGACAGCATTATTGTGCAGTCATTTTCAGTCACGTCTGACTCTTCAGGACCCCATTTGGAATTTTCTTGGCAAAGATACTGGAGTCCTTCTCCAGATCATTTTACAGATGAGGAAACTGAGGCAAACAGGATGAAGTAACTTGCTCAAGGTCACACAACTAGTGTGATTTGAACTCAGGAAGATGAATCTTCCTGATTCCAGGCCCAGCACTCTATTCAGTCTATGCCATATATGTCTTCATAGTATTTTTGTTTGTAATGTACTTCAGATACCACAGGGCACTACTTCAATCCTACCTCATAATGTAAGACCCATCTTCCACTAGAAGTTTCCTCTACCCCTTACTCTTAATACCTTTCTTTCTGAGCAGTCTCTGCTCCATTTCATGTACCCATTCAAAGAGATTTCTTTCAGTAGTTCTATTAAGGGGATCCATCCTCTCTAAGGTTGCTCCCCAAGCAGTTTAAGGATAAGGGATAGTGCCTTTAGACTTCTTTTTCACACCAATGGACACATACACACATATTCAACATAGGGACTTACTCATTGTTCTCAAAAGTACTGTCATATACCTACATATCACCCCATCCAAGAGTCTTTTTCCTTCATAATCATGTAGCAGGAACCGTTATGGAGCAGAAGCATCCATGAATGAGCCATTGGCTTTGGTGACTGCGACAAGACGTGGGCAAGAGTGTGAACCACCTGGTCAAGTATACAAGATTGGCTATAGACCAAGGGACCCTAGGCCTGAAGATCAAGACAGGAGTAAAGAGATCAATAGTTTACTGGGGTCAAAGATGAGCAAAGCAGACAAAAAAAAATAAGGTAGAAAGGAAAAGATAGGTCTTTTAGGTTGAAGTCAGACAAGGATCAGAGACCCAAGGGATCCTTCATTTGAAGGTATCTTCACTAGTGGACTGAAAACATCTAACTGAATTTTGTTTTAGAGTCAGATGGCAAGAGTGATAGATAGAGCCCATAACTTGGAGTCAGAAAGATCTGAATTCAAACCTTGTCTCAGATGCTTATGAATGATATAATCCTAGTCAAGTTATTTAACTTCTCTTAACCTTCATTTCCTGATCTTTAAAATGAATATAACAACAACCCCTACCTCAAAGGGTTGTTGTGAGGATTAAATAAGCGAATATAAGTAAAGCAATTTGCAAACCTTAAAACACTACACAAATGCTAACTATTATTACTATTATTATTAAGGCAGAGTTTGTTTTTTTATCTTTGTCCTTTCATATTTCCTACCTAATAGATCCAAACCTATTGTTCAGGTGAGGAAGTATCTAGTTAAGTGAGGATGGAACAACAGCTGTAGGTAAGGCTCTGATAGTGACCAACAGAATGAATGGGTTAGAGAAAACCTAGGTCTTTCTGTTTTTCAGCCAAAGACAAGGTTTATTAGAACATCCATCATATTGGCCAGGCTCTTAAGGAATCTAAGCAATTGTATTGCTAATGCAAGCATTCCAGATCTTAATAATCTGAGCCTTTGGTTAAGATTTTTAAGAATCTGAGCACCTTAATAGAGACAAGATGGACCTTATATACAGAAAGACTGTGGGAGGGATCTAGGAGTGGTCAAGTGGTTTGGGGTGACTGGAGGACGGGTCTAAGGAGGATCTGAATGGGAATGGCCAGTAAGGTGAGGTGAACAGAATGCCAGAGACCTGGACCATGTGGCCAAGGGAGAATGGAGTCTAGATAGGATTAAGGGTGGGAAGTGGCCAAGGGCAATTTGGGAGGTAACAGAACAGAATTGGGAGATCGGGGTAGCCACAATGAAAGGCCAGTTGATAGGATTATAGTCTCAGAGAGATTTGGCCAGGTGGGAAAGTCCAGTTTTTCCTTTTTGAAGTCCAGATCCCCTAACACATGGTCTTTTCCTTTTAGGGGTTCAGATACCATCCCCATCATTTCCCACTCAAACAAATGGAACCCAAATTTTTTTGGGGTAAAGGACAAAGGTCTTGGCTTCTGAAACTGCTTCCTTCTGGCAAGGGGCATAGAGCTGTCCCTGCCTCTAGGGGGGCCCAAAACAGATTGACTGGAACCGAGCACAGGTTGCATCCAGGGGATGACTGGGGGACATGGGCTGGTACCCACTGTTTGCTACAACTGTAGGTGAATGGCCTGTAGTCTGGGAGACACAAATCTGACAGAAAAGACTGCAGAGCCAGATATAGGGAGAAGTAAAAGTGTAGGAGCCCCATTAAAATAATTTACATTTGACCTGAAGGATTATCTGATCTTGTTACTTTTTCTAAAGTTTAAGTTAACACTTTTGCAAGTAGAAGTTTTCCACCCCTGGGTTCAATAGTTATACAAATGAATTTGAATTTGCCAGAGGCTGACTTTCACTTCAATTTTCACTGAAATTCTCTTCCCCAAACCAAACTGAAGATGTAAGTATATGTCCCCTGACATGGGCACACTTGTCATGGAGCAACTTTCTGCAAGTCCACCAGAGTGTCTTTTCCTTTGCTCTATCCAAATCTCACAAAGAGGATATTTATTTCTTTAACGGTATCCTGTCAAGTAAGCCCAGGAGGTGGGGGGAGGAGGGGAGGGAAAAGGAAATGGGGGGGGGAGAGAGAGAGACAGAGAGAGAGACAGAGAAAGAGAGACAGAGAGATTATGATCTCCAGATTCTAATGCCATCTATGATGTTGGGAGAGAAATGAAGGTGAATTGATGCCTTTGGTTGAAAGCAAAGTGTAATTTATTCCATGCAGGATTGCAGAGAAATGCAAAATAAAAGAAGGCTAGTTCATTTGTCTGACTCTTTTCTTATCTGTCTCCCTCCCTATTATTCTCAGATACTCTTCAGAAAGCAACAGGCTTCCTTGGGGGAAATCAATCAATCAAACAAGAATTTTTAAGAAGGGAAGCATATCAGCAAGGGAATGGGGGAAGTAATAACTTCTTCAAGAAGCTTTTCTTGATTCTTACAGTTGTTAGTGTGCCCTGACTCCATGACTGTGTATTTCTTTTACATTTCTTTTACAAAGGTACATAAGTACCTTTGGTGGTATGCCTCAAATTGTACTCATACTTACAGTTGGGATTCCCATAGGGAAGCTGCTAGTTTGGGTTCCAGAGTACCTGGTGGATGACTATTCCTATCACTGTAGATAATGGACCCCAACCAGTGTGCTTCTCATCAACAATCAGCCACTAGACATAATTAGCTCCTAGATAAAAGATGGCATAATAAAAACAGCAGCTACAAAATATTCATCTCATAAACCTCACATGCACCCTCCCATAATTATATAAAGTTTCTGTGAGAAGAGTGGATCCAAGCTTAGAATACTGTGGTAGTAAGGTACATATGTAGGAAGCACATGCAGCCCTGATATCCTTTTCCTTTTAGTGGAGTCCTCATTAAGTGGTCCCCTGAGTATCCTATCTCTAATGGGATCCCAGTCTGTTCCTTTTCACAGCTTGACTCTTGACTGCCAGGGCTAGCTCTCTCTTGAGTTCATATTCAGCTTTCTGTTCTAGTGCCAGAGATCCTACGCTTTAAAGCCAGTTACAGCCTCAAATAACTGCTTCTCCATGTCTAATAGCTAATAACAACTAACATTTCTATAGCTTTTTCTATGTCTCAGGCATTACACCAAGTGCTTTATTATATATCATTTGATGCTCACAATGAACCTGGGAGGTAAAAGTTATTATCATTCTTAATTTATAGATCAATCAATCCATCAACATTTATTAAGTACCTACTATATACTATGTGCTAGGCATTGACAAGGAAACTGAGGCAGACAAGTTACTTGCTCAGGGTCACACAGCTAGTGAGTATCAAAGGTTAGATTCAAATTCAGGTGTCCCTGACTCCAGACCCAGAATTCTATCCACCACATTATCTGGCTATCACATATATTGTTGTTCAGTTGTTACAGTCATGTCCGATTCTCTGCGACCCTGTTTTGGGGTGTTCTTGGCAAACATACTGGAGTGGTTTGCTATTTCCTTCTCCAGCTCATTTTATAGATTAGGAAACTGAGGCAAACAGGGTTAAGTGACTTGCCCAGGATCACTCAGCTAGTAAGTATCTCATGCTGGGTTTGAACTTTTGAAGGTGAGTCTTACCTGATTCTAAGCCTAGTACTCTATCCGCTGCACCACCTAGCTACCCATGTCTACCCCCAATTGCGGGGTTGCTTCCTCACAAATGCAATGTCTCCTATTGGTTGCACCACTGCTCTTCAAAGCTACATGGAGTGTGTGATGGGGTGGTGTGGAGGACAGAGAAATCCCTCAAAAGCTATACGTTCTCAGGTTCTAGATTCCAAAAAACACTTTTAGCTCCTTACTTAGACTTGCATCCCTTACTAAACAATTGTTGATTGAGTGATTTGATTCCAGACAAAGAAAATTAAACAAGTAAAAACAGGTAAACGGTAGCATGAGATTACAGAATAGTGAGAAGTCAAGTTTCATTAGAGTATTAGCAGAATAAATAGGTGAAGGGCTGTGGTATGAGGTAAGACTTGGAAAAGTAGGTTATTGGTCGAACCATAAAGGGCCCTGAAAACTAGACCAGGAAGTTTGGGTTTTATTCAGTAGACAATGGGGAGCCATTAATGTTTTTTGAGCAGGAGAATGATGTGATCCGAGGGCTACGTTAAGAAGATAATTCTTTTGGCATTATATAGAATTGATAAGATGGTGAGGAGACTACTTTAGAAGTTACTACAATAGTCCAGGGGAGCAGTAAAGAGGGCCTGCCTGACTTGTATGGCTAGAAGTAGGAGCAGAAAAGAAGAGGCTCTGAAGGGTATTTAAAGAGCTTTGAGATCTGTAAGGAAAAGCTATGAGGTAGGGTTAAACAGTAATGGTGTTTTATGTACTTTCAAGGTATATTAGCCCAGATGGGAGCCCTGGCGAACCTATCCAACCCCCAACCTTTTATAACTTATTAGAGTCATAAATCTTTCTTAAATACATTCTTTACACAAGATTAAGTGCTAAACGATGATGAGATTTTAACATGAAATAATAAACAAATAAGAAAACCAAAAGGAGTGGAGATTTTCTCATCCTTTCACAGTTTACCTCATTTTTTGCATTCTCCAGCTATGATTTCACTGGAAGTTCAAGGTTCTCCTGCAAAGACTAAGGTCTAACTCAATATCAGTCTTCAAATCTATGTAGAAAAATACCCTTTGTATTTGTGTTCTCTCTTTGTTGTGTAGTAAGAGCAAGAGGAAACAAACTTAAACCATAGCACTGAGATTTAAGTTGCCTTTGAGGGAAAATTTCATAAAAGTGGAAGCATGTAGACAATGGTTAGCAAAGTAGGGTGTAAAATGTTCCTACTTAAAACTATGACAGCTCTTCATTTCGCCAAAGTGATTTTACCATGGACCTGAATATACACAGAGGGATGGAATGAATGACCTCTGAAGGGTCCTTTTAGCTGTTAAGTCTAATTCTAAAACGCAGGCCTAATGTAACATATGAAGCCTTTTTTTTCTACTCGACATCCTACCCCTCCTCCCATTCCTGACCTCATTAAAGTCCAAATGAAACTTGTCCTCACAAACCTAGAGCTGTAACATCAAATCCAGCTGAATTTCTAGGACACCTAGGCACAGCTTGATTTAATCTAATTTGTTCCCAAAGTAGAACCCCAGAAAGGACATTAACCAAAAAAAAAAAAAAAAGAAAAGAAAGAAAAACGCAAACTGACATTTCAAAATTGTACTATTTCTCTGCCTAAGATGTTCAGAACTTTCTATATTTCCAAGAAAATGTTTATCACTCTGCTGGGCTCCCTTCAGTTCCCTGTTAAGAATATCTTTCCTATATTTGTGATATATTTTTTTTACAGCATTGCAGACACAACTTAAATGTTCTCTATTCCCATATATACATATATATGTATACACACATATCTATACAAAGAACAGACCCATTACATTAAGAATGCTACATATTTTTTAAAGTGTCTTTTATGAGGTTTATTAAAAGAAGCCATAAATTCTGTAGGAAGGCTGAAGCCATAATACATTGATCTTATTCTTTATTTAAACAAAATATAAACTTGAAGTAAAACCTTGTTGTGGAATGTAAACTCTCTCAAATACCCTCAAATCGGTCATTCACTTATGCCACTCCTAAAATATCAAATAGTCTCTGAAACATTCCATGTCTTTGAGTGTTTTGCAATAACAACAAAGCTTTCTGGTGACAGTGTACCTGTTTAATTCCCTATGTTTGTGCTAGTGAGGGATCAGTAGTCCCAATTGGCTACAAGCCTTTGATATGCTTAGCCTGTCCCAGGCACCTCATGATAACCCACCCTTCTTTAATCTGCAGGCATGCCCTACTATAAGAAAATCCAAAGTACAAAAAACTGAACTTACAAAGTTAAAGAGATGATTATTCATATTCCCAAAGGATTATTTGCTTTATGAAAGGATCTCCCAAGCATTATTTGATTTATAAAAGCCAAAGATTAATTCCTTCCTACTTTTTTATTTATTCTGTTTGCATTTAAATGATAAACATATATTTGTATATATGTGTGTGTGATATACATATATATATACATATATGATATACATATATGTGTGTGTTGTCTCACCTGATAAAATATAAGTTACTTAAACCAGTGAACAAGCATTTATTAAGTAAAGCATTGTGCTAGATGTGGGGGATACAAGTACTAAGAATAAAACAATGTCTACTTACAAGGAATTTACATTTTAATAAAAGCAGAGATTGTTTTGATCCTCATAGTTTTATCCCTGTTACCTAGCACAGTGTCTGGGACATAGTAGGTACTTAAGAGATGCTTGTTGATTGACTGACTGAAGTAAGGATCTTTCAAATATAATTTCTTTGACTTTGTTCAGCCCTGGGGATATATTGGGTTAAGTGCCATCTGTAGGAGGGGACAGGTCAGATTCAATCACACTTTACAGCTCCCCTTCTTTCCAACATTTTTAAACCATGAAACTAGGTTAACATTAAAAGGAAACATACTTTTCTCCTTTCAGTAGAGAAATGGAGACTACAGATAAGGAATGTGGCATACATTGTTAGACATAATTTCTGATTTATTTTTTGTTTGTTTTGATTTTGGTTAAATGTTTCTTTGTTGCCAGGAATGGTTCAATGACTGAAAAAGGGTATTTTTTTCTTTTTTGGTGAGGTAATCAGGGTTAAGTGACTTGCCCAAGGTCACACAGTTAGTGAGTGTAATGTGTCTGACACCAGATTTGAACTCAGGTCCTCCTGACTCCAAGGCCGGTGCTCTATCGACTGTGCCACCTAGCTGCCCCAGAAAAAGAGGATGTTAAGGGGATAAGTGGACATGTCTGCTGTAGAAACAAAATAAAACTATAAAACTTAAAAAAATGAAAAAAATTGCTACAGAAAAAAAAAGTGATTTGAAGAAGAAAAAGGACATACATTATGAGGCTAAGTACTAAGGAGAAACGGGGAGGTGCCTTTGGTGCCCTCGGTGAGTTCCCATGCATAAGTCTCAGGTAACTTTTGGTAGCCCTACTCAGCAGCCTGTTTAGAGAAGGGCAAAGGCCAGACCAATGGCAGATCCCAAACAATTGGCCTGAGCTCTGAATTGGCACTAGCTTTCATATGTTGTATAGAATTTGTCTGGAACTCACCTAAATCCAGATCAACCAAAAACTTTTCCTGCCCAGTTTGGACAAGGATAGGTGGTTTAAGGATCAAGAAATGGACTTTTAATAATAGATATTCCTTTTTAAATAAGCCACATTTAGCTGAAACATTCATCCAATAAAAAGAAAGTGCCTCAAGGTACAATTTCATGTTTTCTTTTTGTATCTGTAACACCTATGTGCCTCACAAATAGTAGGAGCTTAATAAGTACTTTTTGAACCAAAATGAATATGATTTTGCCTTTAAAAGATTTTTATTTTGCTTTAAGTCCCAGTTTATCATTCATTTATTAATTTCTAGTAGGTCTCAGAAAACAATAGAATGTAACGTAGTCAACATTTTGCCTTATTAAAGACACAGGATTGCCCTCTCATGGGGAAAAGGGTAACTGTAGGTTCTGTGACATGTGTAAGATTTTCTGAATAACAAAGTTGGGGAATGGTGTTAAAAGTAGGATCTCAGGGTGGAGAATAATTCATTTTCTGCCATTTTTCTTTGTCCCGGTTTCCAGGAATCCATTGCACTGAAACAATAGAATGTTCGCAATTCAAGTTGAGCAACTACTTAGTTCTTACTAAATCAGTTTTCCTGAGTGATTATTACTCAACTCCACAAAGGTAACTCAAAAATGAAGACAGTGTTGTATGAGAGACAATAGGACTTGGTGGGGGGGAAATAATAGGGGTCTATCCACTCAATTTAATAGAATATGGTCATGCAAAGTAGTACCTTTTTTAGAAGGCACAAATGAATGATGGGTCATCAATAACTAAGACTGACTCCAAGATGATTGTCTGGTTAGAACTCCAAAGGATTGACTCAGAGGAATTGTCCCTCTCTGTGGACTGTAATAGTAAGCTGATGGAACAACTTGGTTCTTTTTTTTTTTTCTTACTAGAGAAAGAGACAGACAGACAGAGGTAGAGGGAGGGAGGGAGGGGAGAGAGACAGAGACAGAGACAGAAAGACACAGAGAGACTGAGACAGAGAGGTAGGAAGGAGAGAGGGAGGGGGGAGAGAGAGAGACAGAGAGACAGAGAGAGACAGAGACAGAGAGACAGAGATAGAGACAGAGAGCAGAGACTGATAGAGACACAGGGACACTGAGAGAGACAGAGACAGAGAGGGACAGAGACACAGAGATAGAACAAGACAGAGATATAGAGGGAGGAAATAGAGAGGCGGAGAGACAGATAGGCAGACAGAGATGGAGGGAGGGAGGAAGGTAGGAAAGAGAGAGACAGAGACAGAAGTAGACTGACAGAGAGAGAGAAACAGTGAGACAAAGACAGAGAGAGACAGAGACGGAGGCAGAGAGAGAGAAAATGAGGGGGAAGGTAGAGAAGGGTTTATTTTAACATGGGACAAGAAGTTGTAAATCACAGAAGCAACAGTTGTGCAATTTCAAGACAGACCAAAAGTGATGGGGAGGGAGTGTTTTGTTTTGTAACCCTCTTAGAAGAGCCTAAAATCACAGAACCCAATGGTTGCTTATTTGAGTGAGCAACCTGCCTTCAAGGCTTTGTCCTGACTGCACTTTTCCTATTCGGTGGAAACCTAGAGGCTGCCCCTCCTAAGTTCTGGCTCAGACCAGACTTGAAGTTCTCCTGAGAAAATTCTAGTGTACATAGGGACAAAACAGGGCATTGCGATCCCTCCTCCCCCATTATCCCTCCCTCATTTTCCCCAATACTCTTGCTTGATGCTTTTCCTCCCTGACAGTTCCTGTTTGCAGACAATAAAATCATGTGTGAGAGTGTTCAAGTTTCTAGAGGCAAATTGGGGAAGAGAGCAAAGAGGCAACTTTTTCAAAGTCCCAGGTATTCACAGCTCCTTCCTAAATGCCATGTTCCTTCAGGGCCTTTAAGCTATCTACTATATTGTCTTAACATTGGTAGAAAGCAGAAGACAGCATGACCTGAGGTGAGAATACAAAAATTTTACTCTATGACCTCTTTATCTGAATGGGCCATTAGCTGGCAGGATCCTGGAGTAGGAAGAGGACAACTTCTGGAACAAGAGGATCTAGGCTCACTTCTTACCCCTTTCCTGGTGCTTAGCCAGTACCTGGGTTGTTTTTCAGTCATGTCTGACTCTCCCATGGCCCCATTTGGGATTTTCTTGGCAAAGATACTGGAATGATTTGCCAATTACTTCTCCAGTTTTTTGTTTGTTTGTTTGTTTTAATGAGGAACTGAGGCAAATAGGGTCAAGTGACTTGCCCAGGGTCACACAGCTAGTAAGTGTCTGAGGTCAGATTTGAATTCAGGAAGATGAGTCTTCCTGATTCCAAGCCCAGTGCCCTATCTACTGCAACACCGAGCTGCCCACTTTACATACATTACTTCATTTGAGCTGCTTGACAATCCTTTGGTACATACTATAAGCATTATCATCTGCATTTTACAGAGGGAGGATATTGAAGTCAAGAGAGATTAAATGATTTTATTATGACCATGTAATAATAACTAATGTAGCTAATATTTACACAATACCTACTATGTACCAGGCACTGTGCTAAGAGCTTTACAAATATCTCATTTGACCCTGAGAACAACCTTGTGAGGAAGGTGCTATTATGATCCCCATTTTACAGATGAGGAAACTGAGGCAAACAGAGGTTAAGTGACTTGCCCAGGGTCATTCATGAAGAAATGGAGACCAAATTTGACCCCAAGTTTTCCTGATTCCAGCCCCAGCTATCCATCCCCTGCATCATCTGACTGCCCCATAGCAAGTAGCTGCCTCCCTTCTAGCAAGTAAGGACTGTAAGCCAGATTTTGAATTTAGATCTTTCTGACTCTAAGTTCTACACTCTATATTTGAGTGTATACCATATATATACTATATGTACACTAGGCCCCAATGGCTCTCCCCAATGGGGCCCCTGGTATGGTTATGCATACAGTGCCATTGACATGATGTTTCTTCTACTGGACTTTGACTTCATTTCTTTTTTGATTCAATCAACTCACATGTGATTATGGTCAGTGGCAATAGGCACAATTCTACTTCTCCACAATATCAAGCTCAACTCATGTCCAACTGTCTCCATAGAACCTGCCCAGGATGACCTGCTACCTCCTTATCCCTGACAGCATTGATAAGTCTGGACCCTTGCTCTGCAATTCTATTGTATTCTGGCCTATGGGGCTCCTTGACTTTATTGCATTATTATACAAGTTCCATGTCTTCTAGAGGATTCACAAGCTATTCCTGGGCAAGGAACACATCATATTCAGGTACGTACTTAACAACCTTTTAGCAAATATTTGATTGTTTTTCATGTGCATTAAATTTCATCAAGAGATAACAAAATTAACATAGAAGAACCAAAGGTCAATTATCTCAAGGGAAGTAAAGAAAAGGTGGGAAAGAAGGGGGCCTAGCACTGCCAGATCCCAAACTACATTTAAAGCAATAATCATGAGAACTACTTAGTACTGGTTAAAAAACAGAGAAGGTTGATCAGTGGTACAGATCAGCTGTGCAATATATGGAAGCAAACCAAATTAGTAGTATAGTGCTTGACAAACCCAAAGACCCAAGTTACTTACTACTTTAGAAAAACTACTGGGAATGCGGAAAGCTGTCCTGCAGAAATTAGGTACAGACCAAAACCTCACACTATATACCAAGATAAACACCAAATGGAAATATAACTTACACATAAAAGGTAACCTCACAAGTAAATTAGAGGAGGGAGGAAGGACTTACCTTTCTGATCTGAGGATAAGGGAAGAGCTTGTGAGCAAACAAGGGATAGAGAAGACCAGAGAAAATAAAATGGACAATATTGATTATATTACATTTTAAAGGTTTTTTTGTTTGTTTTACAAACAGGACTAATGCAATCAAAATCAGAAGGGAAACTGGTAACTGGGGGAAAATCTTTGTTTTCGTATTTAAGATATGTAAGGAATTGATTCAAATTTATAAGACTAAGAGCTGGTTCCCAATATATAAATGGTCAAAGGATATGAAGAGGCAGTTTTCAAAGGAAGAAATTAAAACTATCAATGACCATATTTAAAAAATGCTCCAAATCACTAATAATTAGAGAGATGCAAATTAATACAACTCTGAGGTTCTACCTTACACCAAGCAGATATGCAAAGATGACAAAAGAGGAAAATGACAAATGTCAGAGGTACTACAGGAGAACATGAACGCTACTGCTCTGTGGAGCTGTGAATTGGTACAACCGCTCTGCAAAGCAATTTGTAATTAACACCAAAAAGTGACTGAACTGTACATACCCTTTGACCCAGCAATAACAGTACTAGGTCAGTATCCCCCAAAGAATTCAAAGAAAGGAGAAAATAGTCCATATAAGCAAAATATTTATAAGTACTCTTTTTGTTGTAGCTGAAAACTTGAAACTAAGAAGGTTTCTGTCTGTAAGGTAATAACAGAACAAATTATAGTATGGTAATAGAATGAGATATTACAGTGTCATAATATATGATTATATGGACAGATTCAGGAGAAAATGAGAAGACCTCTATGAACTGATGCAGAGTGGGTGCGTAGGAGGGAAAAATTCGACAGTGACAACAGCAGTATGAAAACAAAACAACTTTGAAAGACTTTAGAACTCTTATTAATGCAAAAATAAACCACAATCTCAGAGGACTAAAGAGAAAACATTATTACCCATCTTTGCCAGAGAAGTAATGGACTTTTCAAAATGAAAAATAGCATAAAAATTTCTGGTATGGGAATTCATTTTGCTGGACTACACATCCTTGTTAAGAGTTTTATTATCTTCATTGTGTATTGGGAGGACAGAAAGAGGGAGATAATGTTTGTAAAATAAATGCGAGTTTGTTTTTTTTTTTTAACACAACTTTATTTCACCAGATGGTATGTAAGATTCAAAGATGTTTAAGGCACAGACCTTGCCCTCATGGAGTTTGCAGTCTATTGGAGGGATAAAACATACACAAATAGCCACAATACGTGGCTTTTTTGAATGAAATTTATATTTCTATCCTCTTCAATATACCATGATAACTTCTAAAAGTAAATGAAATTGGAGATTTCTGCTATAGGATTAAAGTCGTACAATAAGGATCAGAGACCATCATGTTGTAGTAGAAGCAACACTGGACTTATAATCAGAAGACCTGAATTTGAATCCTGGTTTTACAACTAAACAGTCTCTGTCTCTCTCTCTCTCTGTCTCTGTCTGCCTGTCTCTCTCTGCCTCTCTCTCCCTTTCTCTTTCTCATATCTCGGTTCACTCATCTGTAAACTTGGAATAATAATACATATCCTGATTCACACAGTTATTTTAAAGATGAAATGAGGTAATTTTTGTGACTCTCTCTTTGTCTCTGGCAAAAAGCAGATTAGTTAATAATTTCTTGATTTGCCTCAATGATAATTTCATCCTTCAAACATTAGAGGAAACAACAAACCCCCCCAAAAAAGTATTAGATTCATACTTACAAGGAGTAACTCATTCCGTGGAAGGAAGTGGTCTTGGGATACCTGATAGAAAAGGAGAGAAAAGCCAAGCCAAATGTGACCTCCACCTTGTATTTTGGGAATTGGTTAAAAAGTAATTAGAAAAAGAGAAACAATAATTATAAAGAGGATAATTGGAAATTATCTAAGGAACTGATGAGGATGCACGAGGAATTGATCAGCCACCTTAAAGAAAAAAAGTATGAAAGATAGAATCAGGAGAAGGTGATGAAGGATGGATACAGAGCAGTAACATTCTTTTGCCCAGAGTTTCAGAAAGGAAAAAAAAAGTTCAAAATATGACAAAGGACAACCAAAAGAGTTGGATTTTTTTAAAAGTTATATTAGAAAAAAGAAGTGTGTCAAGAACAGAATTTGATAGGGCTCAATGGAAGATCTCACATTTGGTTTAAAAAAAATCAAGTTCTCAAGTAGGAGAAAGGGACAGCATGGCTAAGCAGCAATTGTGAAGAAATATGAGAGTTTCATTAGACTGAAAACTTAGTATGAATCAATAGTGTTATGTGATGGCCAAGAAAGATCATTAAATCTCAGCCAGCATTGAGAGGAAGAGTATGCTAAGTTCTGGTCTGACCACATGCAGAATATTGGGTTCAATTCTCTATGCCACATTTTAGGAAGAAAAATTCCATGACAAGGATTGGTGGCAGGATGGAGAAAGATTTCAAGTTCATGCCATATTAAGATTGATTAAAGATACTAGGGATAGTTCTCCTGGAGGAGAGAAGGCTGAGGAGGGGCAGAGGGGTTGAGGGGAGGGAAACAGGACTATAATAGCTATGATAGCTAAAAGGCTGGCACATAGAAGGAGTTGACTTATGCTTGGCCCCAGAAGGCAGAATTAGAAACAATAGAGGAAGTTACAAAGAAGCAACTTTAGGCTTGGTGAAATTTCTTAATAATTAGTGCTATCTAAAAATGAACCTGTCTATCTCAGGTAGTAGTGAGCTCCTCTCCACTAGAGGTGTTCAAACAGTGAATGGTTGACCATTTTAGGGAATCTGTTTTAAAACAGATTCTTACACATACATGAGTTAGATTAGATCATATCTAAGGTCCTTTTCAACTCTGATACTCTAGGATTCTGAAGAGGTAAGTGTTACCTAGTACCAACAGTGCCTAGAAAAGTGCTCTTCACCTGGTAAGCCTGATCAGTGCTTAGTGAATTAAATTGAAGGAATGGAAATGATAAGTGTTTTGGCAATTGATAAAAGGGAAATACTTTGGCTGGGGTGACAAGGCGGTTTCTCATTGTTTTTTCATATCAATTGTGAACCCCTTCCTCAAAAAAAAAAAAGCTAGTGGGAACATATAATGTCTTAAAAGGATAGTTTTCACAGCAATGGAGGTGATAGTTCTATTTCTGCCCGAGTCAGGCCACACAGTGTTGGGTTATAATATGGTATTGACTTGAATTAGAATCCAATTTACATCCTTTCTGTACTATCTGTCAGAAGTCCATCTTCAACCTGGTTTGCATACTGTCATACTAGACTTGCCAAAGGATAGAAGAGGAACACTGGTCACTGAGAGGATTCTCTATTCCTTCATTTCTCACCCAGTTACACTCCTATGGAATTATCCATCCCACTTCAGGAACCATTTCATCCTGCAAAATCACTTCAGCCCTGCAACTCAACCTTATCAACAGCCTCTGCCCTTGGGACCCCACCCTCTGATTCACTACCTCCATTTAAGGATGGTGCCCGGGCCAACCATCTCTTCATTTCCCACTAGGCTGCATTCATCTGGACTTCTCCATCATGTCCCAAATAGGGAAACTTCCCTCTCCCCCCGCTCTTTCTTTTCTGTGTTGTCTTCCTCTATTAAAGTGTATTCTTCTTGAGGGCAGGGACTGCCTTTCTTTTTTGTATTTGTATTCCCAGTCCTTAGCACAGTGTCTGGCATAGTAATCATTTGATAAATAGTTATTGACTCACTGAATGACTGAGTCCTTCAGGTTGTAATTGATTTCCTTCAACTTCGTACTATACTGTTACATATTTAGCCAAAAATAATACTTGCTTCATATAATTCTTTTGGATTTCAATCTACATTCATAAAACTTGGGCAATATTTGTTGCTAAGAATGTTTTGTTCTAGTAAGGGTGCAAGCTCTTCTATAAATCACTTCTGAGGATCCCTTGATAGTTAAGCTGTGAAAGAGGAGGCGAGATACAAGTTGCTAGAGACCTGTGAGAGTTATATTGGGAGTAAATTTCAATGCACACTTAGCCAGCAGATACTTCTGGTGATGGAGGAGGATGGTAAGGGGGAATTGAAAGGTTTCCTCTCTCTTCTTTAAAAGAGAATGAGAATCAATCAATCAACCAATCAATCAATCAAGCAAGCATTTATTAAGTGCTCACTATGTGCCAGACCCAACATTGGGGGAAAAAGAATAAGCCTTCTTCTGGGTGGTGAAAAATTAATTGTACAATAATTTCAGTTTTAAGCAAAGAAAAAACTTTAGATGACAGCAATCCCTTTCTCTCTCCCTCCCCTCCCTCCAATGCAATTTGACTCTATGTGGACAAAAGACACAGCGTAGGCAGGAGAAACTATCATAGACTTTCGTGGGTGATAAAGATGCTAAACAGGGAAAGAGTCCTCATGAAGATATGGTAGAAAAAAGCTTCTATAAGAGCTACCAGAAGACTGAGGACAAAGTATCAAAGGGGATTTGGACTCCAACTTGACCTGAAGCCCCAAAGCTGAAATCATAAAGCTAAATACCTTCCCTGGCAGATATTGACTCTAATATAGGACTCAGAATGAGACAGAAAGAAAAATTCTAAAGAAGTCAAGAGTTAAAATTGAAGTTAGCCTATGTTGTGATGTGGAAGGATCAATGAGAGTTACCAAGTTGTATTTAGGTATTTATTACCAAAAAATGTTTGTTCTTTAAATATATTTTTGGTAAGAATTGTTTTAATACTTTGATTTTTATAAGCTCTAGAAAGCTGCCGGTTATAAACTTGATGGACCTAAGCAGAGAAATACCATATAAACCTGAAGATAAATTAAGGGCCTTTCAGTTCAGCCTATGACATTATGCACCCTAAGTTGTTACCACTATTTGGTGACAGCATATTGCAATTTCAGGCTCAGTTCATTGATGTAACAAACTTCATAAGACAGGACTTCACACATCTAAACAATGAAAGTGTCAGAAATCTGATGAAAAAATCTTCATGGAATTTAGATGATGAAAAGGTCCTGTTTTGTGATTTTTCTATAAAACACTTCCCCAGGTGTTAACCCCTTATGGTAGACTACTTGTCTGGCAAAGAGCCTTTCTCACAAGTACATTCTCAGACTGACTCTGAATCTGCTTATACCAACACGGAAGCTCTCTCTTCCTATGCAGAGATCACTGGAACCAATCACATATCTCAAATCCATTCTCAAAAATGTCATTGCTCCTAGAGGACTGGCACCGGAACCTAACACGCATTCATCTTCAGGGCTCAAAGAATCAGTGGAGTGCACCATCCTCCACGTAGCCCCAACATTCACTCTTGCTGTATTCGTATAATCAAGTATCAGCCCAGGATCAAACCCAATACCTTCTCCACCCTCCACCTCCAGATCCAGGTGTCTATACTCAGATAAATCTTTCCTTGAATTAACTCACTCTCAGGGAGTATTGAGTCACATTCCTTCAGCTTTCACCCAGTCCTATCATCCTCTTTCAACATCAACTTCATCACAAACCGATTCTCTGTTCTTCTGGACATTCAAACTCTTCTCTCTAAACTCCATCACAAAAATCTAGGGGCCATATATCACACTATCGAACCAAAAAAAAATGATTACCAACAAGAAAAGAAAGTCTTTGTTGCCTTTATGGACTGGGAGGTAATTAATGATTGTAGGCAGCCCTGCAAATGATTATCTACCAGGTAGATTTTAAAATAGATTCTACCTCACTAAACTATTGTGAGAATTTAACAAAATAATATATGGAAAGTCCTTTACAAACTTTAAAAGGATTAAGGTTCAACCTGTGATTTCATTCCTATAGGAAACACATAGATGAGGAAACCAATTCAGGTAAGTGCCTTCTCTGCAACTTATAGCCTTAGAGAATTACCTAGATCATGAGAAGTTGCCTAATTAACCAGCATGTGTCAGAAACAGGACTTGAACTTACGTCTTCCTACCTCTAAGGTCAACCCTTTATCTAGTATACCACTGTTGCCTTTGCAAACCTTAAAATGTTATATAAATGCTAACTGATGATCATCATTATTACTACAACTAGGTCTTGATTAGTGCAAAGAATGAAAACTATGAAGTGGTCCAATTATTCGAATTTGCACTGCATATTTCCATTAGGCTGGGACCACTTACCATATTTTACATAATTACAGCTTTGAATAGTGTAAATTCAAATATGAGCTTCCACTTCATAGAATTCATTATTTGCACTAATCAGGACTTAGCTGTATTCTCTCCTACACATACATCTGCCTTCCCCCAAGGTTCTCAGCCTTATAATGTGAACTGTCAACTTCAGTAACTGCTGCATGCAGCTCCCAACCTACGACCTGAAGCCAAAAGCTTAGCAAATCCTTAGAATGATCTCCTCTAACTACAGCCTGATGATTAAGAGGCAGTATTTCATTCCTCCCCAATACTCACTCCCAGGAAAGAAAAGCAACTTTATATTCTAACCTGAATTTTCAAAATCTAAACCATCATCTGAAACACCAAGATTGAATGGCAAATAAAACTTCATTTCAAAAGCAAACTTGGAGTTTTGCAAATAAATGAGTTTGGCTGTTGTCAACAAAGGTGTTGAAGTTTTATACTCAAGGGAGTTTATTATCACATGCGACAGGAAAATTATTATACATTTCAAAGAGACCATTTTTGTCTTTGGGTTCTCAGAACATAAAAAATCTGATCAGAAAGGTAATCTGTCAAGAGAAATTTGTTGAGATTAGGCCTTTTCTGGTGGAGTCTTCACAGAAGCTGCCCTTCTGCCTCCCTTGAGTGTATTCTAGGTGTTCCAATCAAGTTGAAGTGAGATTCTGGCATGGCTGAAAGATTTGGCCAGTTTATTTTGACTTCTTAACATCTCTCTGGAAGTAATAAGATGATGCCAATATTTTTGCTTTCTATAGCATGAAGAGTCATGGAGGCAAGTCCTAGCAAATTTAACAGATCAAATAGTTTCATCTTACAGGTGTGGAAAGAAAAGATAATCAAGCTATTTTTTATGACAAAGTGCAATGTCAATCTCCTCTTATAATCAGGCACTGTGTAAAGCATGAGACTCAAAAAATATGCTCAGAAGTGCTTGCCATGTGAAAAAAAAAAATTCCTCCCGTCACCCCCCACCAAATTCAACCCTTATGGTGTGTTAGATCAGAATGTTTAAATATTGAACCAGGGCCAAAAAATGATCTATAAGGCTCAATAAATTTCATGAAATTTAGAAATGATATTATTATCCCATCTGACACAGTGTCTTTCAGAGATCTGAGGCTGCGTGGTCCAGATTAGGGGCCTCCTAATGAAAAATAAACGTGGATCCTATTTGACTTACAAATATAGTGACATATATAACGCTCCTAAGACATATATTCAATGAAGTCCATTTGCAATTGCTACTTACTAGTATCAATTTTGCTTCCTGCTCAGAGCAATGTGTTTTTGTCAAAAGCTATGATAGTTACAATATAGGGCTTCTTTCCTGAAACAAAACCAAACCAAACAAAGAAGAGAAAATATTATAGGCAAGGCCACACATTTTATATTCAAATGTAACCAACCTATCCAAATTCATTACCCGAAGAGATAAAGTACTAATACTCTATGTGTGTGCATGTTGAATATACACATATCCAATATGCAAATGTGAATATTATTTGTATACTGTACATATAAGATATGTAGTATTTGCTTCATTCTAGCAGTTGCTTCTATATAGTTTCTGTTCTCTCCCATTCCATCTCCTAGTATGAAATATATTCCCTAAAGCCAGTTATATTGGAGAAAAGGCCCATATTTTTCCCCTTCTTCTGTTTCCATCTCTTTACCAGAAACACTTTATGCAAATCAACCTCTCTTCTTTTGCTATCTCCCGCTGTGCTACAGAGATGGAGAGGAGGGAGAAGAAAACGGGGGTGGTGGGAGGTAGTTAGGGGGAGGGGGGGCGGGGAAGGAGCCTTGTTCGCTATCAGCTGCTCAGAAGAGCAGAGCAGGGACAAGATTGATGATGCTTTCTGGGTGTAAGGGAAGATCTCCTCCTTGTGAAAGGCTGCTTATGAGGCCTGATAGACTTGTCATCTCTTAATAAACATCACTGATATGTCGGAAGGGAGAGAGCCCAACCAAGCAAAGGGAGGACATAATATAGTAACAGTGCTTGCTTCTCTCCTGACAATTTACTTAGAGAGCCCCCTACTTCCTCTTCCAGGCTTCATCTTCAAAGGCAAGCTGTGCCTTTGATGGGGACATTTTCTTCCTCCCTACAGCCTGGTCTCCAATGTCATGGGACCTATCTGAAGGTTTCACTTCCCTCTTGGAACCCAGAGAAATCAATTTATTCTGTGATGCAGGTTATGCCATTCTAACCTGATTATATTTTCAATTCCCTCCCACCTTCTGAGTCATTCATCAACAATTACACTGAAACAGAGGGCCAATGACTTTGCATTCTTCCAGTTATTATTTCCAAGAGTGTTTCACAAAATCTGACTTCTTTTTTATCTGTTTGGTGGACTTTTCTGTTAAAACAGGGGTTCCTTATTTTGTTTTGTGTCACAGACCCCTTTGGCAATATGTTGAAGCCTTCTTAGAATAATGACTCTTAATACATAAAATATGGTGCAGAGGATTACAAAGGATACCAATTATATTTTTTCCCATTCAAATTCATAGATTCTCTAAAATCTATTCCCTGATCCTTTAGAGGTCATGGACCCCAAGTTAAGAACTTATATATTAAAGTATGATACCAAAGAGCATAGTGGTTAAGTGGCCCATCTAAGGTGTCTGTTCCTTCTCTTTAAGCAGCTCCTGAAATCTTGTTGCTGTTCATTCTTTTTTTTTTTTTTCTGAAGAGGACCAATGACATTTCAGGGTAACTTGAGCATGAATCAGATTTAAGTTAGGCAGAGTTGTGCAAAGTCATCAGCCTCATTCTCTCTTCCAGAGTCATCAAAGTACAGTGGCAAAACATAAATCAGGATGACTGTCTATGGCCCAGGATGTAGTGGATGACCTTGGCGTCTTTGTTCTAAATACTCCATGGTACCTGCAGGCCATCTCCAGTTGTTCTGATCTATATCTTGCTACTGGACCCTGATGGCTGTGGAGGAGAAAGTGAGACTGGTGCCTTTGCACAGCCCTCCCTCACTTAAATCCAATTCACCTTCAAGTCATGGCATCACATTCCTGATGTCATGGTCCTCTTCGAGAATGAAGGACAAACAACAACAGTGGCCACAGCACCTATTTCCACTGTGTTCGTGTCCGTTGGAACAAATTGTTCTCATTCAGCCATTCCACTGGGGGAAGTCTTCGCAGGTTTGGCATAGACATTCCCCTAACTCTCTGAAGGGTTTGAGGCCTATTGGTTACCCTCAAGCTGGTTTAGCCCATCTGCTGAGATGGTTTTACTGGGATGTGGCTGCTGCACATGCTACAGCTTCTTGGAGGCATGGTGACAGTTGGATGACAAGTGGACACCAAAGGTGGATGCATAAGCAGCCCTGAAGAGGGCTCAGCAAGCCTTCACACTGGAGGTGTTGGTCCTCCCTAAACACCCCACACCCCTGAAATCCTACCTCCTCAATAGATCCTTCCCTGATTAGTGTGAGGGAAGCTGACGGCTGCTCTTTGCCCTTCTCCCTCCTCCCTGCCCTAATTTCAGGCTCCATATAGAATTCTCACAGCTGTGATATATTAGGGAAGGCACTCACTGGACCTAAAAGCAGGTACCTTGAACTAGAATCCCAAGCCTGCTACATATTTACTTCCCGGGTGGCCTTGAACCCCTTTCTGGTCCTAAGAAATTGGAAAGTTGAATTAAGACAATCGGTTGCTAAGCATCTGTTACCTACATTGGTAGTGAAGTCACAGGTCCAGTATAAAAACGACCCACCTCACAAGGTTGTAAGCTAACTGTGCAAAGTGCTTTGCAGATCTCCCAAGTACCGTATAAATGTTACCTGTTATTATTGTAAAGGTTCTTCTTGTGTTTGTGGCATGGAACCCTTTGGCTATCTATTGTAGCCTGTGGACCCTCCTCATGTTTTTAAATGCATGAAATAAAATCCGAAGGATTACAAAGCAGACGGATTTTATTGTAACAGTTATCAAATTATTTTGAAAACAAGTTTATAGACCCCAGGTTAGGAACACTTGCATTATTGGAACCAAAGCTCCTACCGAACAATAACTAATTTCATATGGTGATCTCTGGTCAGCATTGTACCTGATTGGGAGATTTACAAATGAGTCCAGTTGCTGAAGCTGCTCATGGTGATGTTCTGAGAGCTTCAATGAACATTCATGTCAAGTGAGCTCTGCTCAGGGAATTCCAGCGTGGCCACTCTGCTTGTTCCTAATTGTCTCACATTAGCTGTCCAGCACTGAGCAACATTTCAAAAAAAAAAAATTCCAGCTGAGAAAAGATGTTCCACAGGTTGGGAAGGATAAGATAGACAAGTGAATGAAAGGAAAGAAAAGACAACTCTAACTAGAATTGGCACTACAGAGTCACTGAGGTATGGGCTCTGTGAGCCAAGTTAAATCACTTAAACTCTCAAGGCTTCAATTTCCTCATCTGTAAAACAGAGATAATAATACTTCCCTAACCTCAAAGGGGTCTTGTAGGAAAAGCACTTCATAAGCCTTAAAACTCCATAAAAGTGTGAGCTATTATCATCACCATGGTTGCAGGGGCACCTTGCCCTTTAGTTTTAGGGCCTGAAACAGGATTTTTCTGTGCTTTTTTTTATCCCCCACAGGAAATTGCACTTCTGATATTTTGAAGCCTTTTATATGTAACATGTGTGTGGCCAAATATTGAGCTTATATTTTCATCTTGAAATAATTGCGATTAATAAATTATAATGAAGCTATGGCATGAGCCTGGCTCCCAGGGGGACCACATTATGTTTATGTGCCCAGAATTCAGCCTCAACCTGAACTCAAAAAGGTCAGTCGCTATGGGGATTTGCAGTGGTTCATGTAACAGGGACTCTGTGTGTGTGTGTGTGTGTGTGTGTGTGTGTGTGTGTGTGTGTGGGTATGTGTGTGTGCGCGTGTGTATGGGTAGAGAAGAGATAGAGAAAAAGACTGGGAGAGAAAGAAGAAGAGAGAGAGAAAGGAGGGAGAGAGGGAAGGAGAGAGAGAAGGAGGAGGAGAGGAAGGGGCTCTTCTGGGGTCTCTTGTTCTCAGTGTTAAGACTGAACCTATTTAGCAAGGAGGTGTTCTGGAGTCCCCGGTTCTATCTGCCTTGTTCTCAGATCAGCTTACTATTTAAGGATGCTTATACCTGAATTGTTTAATTTATTTGCCTTGAGGCAAGAACACAGGTTTTCTGGTTCCTGGTCTCAGAATCCTTTCACTATACCAGGCTGCGATATATACAGTATAATACCAATAGACATACTGCTCATACCTCCTCCCTTTTCTTCCCCATCCTCCCTTCCCACCATATATACACAGACCCTGTGTGGGACAGTGGATAGATAACTGCACTCAGGAAGACCTGAGTTCAAATCCTGCTTTCGAAATTTGCTAGTTGTGTGACTCTGTGTAAATCCCTTAGCCTCTCTGAGTCTCAGTTTCTTCATCTATACATTTAATAATATCTGTAGTATTGTTCTCATATGTGGGAGGGGGGAAAGGGAGTTGATCATGGGAATTCTTTAATCAACTAGGTAATCTTACAAGAACCACAGAGAGAAAGCTGGAAGAGATTTTAGAAACCTCCTATTTGACAGATGAGGAAACTGAGGCTGAGGGAGTTTAAGGGACTGACCCAAGGTCATATAGCTAGTAAGTGTGAGAGTGGGAATCTGAACCCAAGTCATCTGACTTAGAATCAATGCTCTTTCCACTATGCCAAGGTGAGCCATTCATTTGTGGCTGACCCGTAAAATGGAACTGACAGATGGTTTTTTTGCTTATTTTTCCTCCAAATTATGAGGTGCTATGAAATTTCAGTTATTTTTGTAAAGTGTAGAGTGCTCCTTAAATGTGAGTTCCATTATATTTATGGTAACTGATTGAGTATGTTGACTGGGGCAACTAGATGGCTCAATGGCTAGAGTGCTGGGCCCAGAGTCAGGAAGACCTGAGTTCAAATCCATCCTCAGACACTTACTAGCTGTGTGACCTTGGGCAAGTCGCTTAACCTCTGTTTGACTTAACCCACTGGAGAAGGAAATTGCAAACCCACTTCAGTATTTTTGTCAAGAAAATCCTGGACACTGTGGTTCACAGGGTCATGAATAATCAGTCCTGACTGAACAACTAAACAACAATGTTGACTGAATTGGTCAGTTAAGCTGGGGAATGAGGAAGAAAGTGGTTTGAGTGATTCTAACATTGAATCTACTGGCTGTTTAGGCATTGGAAGTTCTCTGAAGGTAAGGAACTGTGTATAATTTATCTTTGTAGCTCTCCCAGGCCCTAGTATGGTGCCTGGTACTGGGAAGATGTTTCATATCTTTTTATGAATTAAAAATGAATGACTGAGTAAATGAATAGAATATTTTTAGAAAAGACATTTTTATAATCCCATTTTTAACTCAAACTAAAAAGCACTGGAAGCACAATGCTTTATTTACAGGGAATTTTTGTCTTTCCACCCAGGCTGCTGGCCTGAATGTATGGACCAAAAAACTCATCTGTCTTTAGAAATTTTCCTGTTGTTATTAAATTTCATTCAATTCCACAAATATCTAAATGCCTACTAGGTACTAGGCACAGTAAGGGCTGGAAGAAAAAGGAGACAGTGTATGGAGGGCTGATCATATTGTAGAACAGATAACACATGTACACAAAACATTCTTATACAGAATAGAATGCATGCCAAGGAGTGGGCCAAGCAACACGCTATGAGAGAGCAAGTTAGTTCTCGTGTCTATTTTTTTAAATTGCATTTCCATCTATTTTCTTGCTATCAGGTTGTCATCTATCACTTCTCATTGGATTTGACTCCACACAATTCTGCTCCCTGCCCTATATTCCCCACTCCTGCCCTCTTCTAATTTGCCACTTTTCATCTTCTACTCTTGAGAACATTCTGGGTATAGAGAAAAACATGAACAAAGCATGATGGTGGAAAACCTAGGGCACGTTTGGAGAACAGTTTCACTGGTGCATGGTGGACTGTCTCACCCAATCTTATGAAAGTTCTTCATTCCTGAAAACTGTTTTCTGGCAAATTGAAATGGTAATTACCATTAATTTTAAAGTGACAAATGTTATGTGTTCCTGAGTCCCAAAATGAATACCTATTTAATAATGAACACCTATTTAATATTCATTGATATTAAAACTTACATAATTAAATACTTAATACTAAAAAAAAATTTAAGAATGAAACAATCAATAAAAACAATTCAAATAACATCATGTTCACTCAACAAAGTGAAGTAATAGGGAAAGATTAAAAGAGATGAGAGAGACATTGAGCAGAGTTGCTTTAGTCCTTTCTTCATTTTAAGAGGCATGATACACAAAATTATCACGTCTATAAACAAGCAAAACATGGGGTTTTGGAGTGGAGAAACTAACAAAACTTACTTCAACTCTCCGTATGTGATGATCACTGCAGGTTGGTGCTCATACAGAAGCAGTCAACTGCTCATGAGGTACATAAAATGCAAACTACCCAAGTTGGCTTTATGTGAAACTCTTTATAAAGTAAAATTATCATTTGTCTGTATGGGTATAGCTGCATATAAAAGGAAGCCATATAGAGCAAGTTTGGAAAGGGCTGACAATTCAAATACACTTAGCCCATTAATATTGTGCTTAAAATAAGAGTAAATTGACATTTGGTGAAGACTGTGGATGTAGTCTGTGAGTTTTAGGTCCGGGGCTCTGTGAAATCTGCTTTAACACCTCCAGTCCCTTATATAACTTTGTTTTCAGTTCTCCTATGCATTCACCATATTATTTTATGTTACAGTATTTGTCTACCTGCCCAATATCCCTATGCATAAGCTCTTTGAGTGTAGAGTCTCTGCCTTATTCAATTATGAATTTACTTAGCATTATGTTTTATACGTTTGTTGAATTGAATTGAATTGAATTGTGGTGAAGTAAAGTCAGTCAGTCCACAAACATTTATTAAGTGCTAACCAATTTGGTATAGTGGACTATGGTCCTGTCAATTAGGTATCCTGGCTTTTAGTCCCAACCCATCACTATCTAGTTGTGTGACATTGGGAAAGTCACTTTGGCTCTCTGAGAGAGCTGGAGCAGAGAACTACAACAATTCCTTTCAACTCTGAACTTCTGATTGTATTCATCCACTCACACTGAAAATACCAAGCATTTGAGGTCACTAATTAATCTATTCAGGCAACACCTGCCACACACACTCCATGTGACAAAGGCAATCTTAGCATTCTCATTTTCAAACTTCCCTGTTTATAGATAAAAGGCTTGCAAGTTCAGTCAAGTCAAGTTAAATCAAGGCAACAAGCATTTATTAAGCCCCTATTATGGGCCAGGCACTGTGCTAAGTGCTGGGGATACAAAGAAAGGTGCAAGACAAAGAAGGTACAAGGAATCCCTGTTCACAAGGAGCACACAATCTAATGGCTTTCAAATAATGTTCTTCTATCTGCTACACATAATAAATGGATGTAGTTCAAAGTCCCTAAAACTTTTAATATAACTTTTTGTCTTCATTTATTTAATGCCATCTGGATTAAAGACAACAAACACAAATGTCTATTCAAGCTGTCCTTGCATCCAAATGTTTTTGTCTCCCTCTTTGAAGAGATAGAAGTTTAGGCTAAATCTTCTCAACTATTTTTTTTTTTTGTTATGAGAAAAGGAAAAAATTTCCTGCACATTCTCCCCACCTTTCTGCTCAAAAATGTCTGAGACAGTTCAGTGTTAAGAGGCAAATTCAACCTTCAATTCCTCTTGCTCCATTCAGCCCCAGTATCAAGATTTTTTTTTCTTCAGGAAAATAATACTTTTCTGCCTATGAGACTTCCACAGCTACATGAGCCTGGGCAAGTCACTTAACCCCTACATTAGTTTCTTCCTCTGTAAAATGGGTATAATAGCAACCAGGGTGATTGTGAGGATGAAATACTTATTAGGGACTTAGCCAACCTTGAAGTGCAGCTAAATGCTACATACTATTAAATTCTATTTTCAAATTTGTTCAACTTCTTGGCTGTTTTGTCAAGATTAATATGGATATTTCTATGATATTCCTGATTTCTTAGAACAACATGGAATTTCACAGTTTTGAGAGATTCTGCCTATATCTGATAAACAATGCCTTCTACAACATACTGCCATAGTTCCTTAGATTTTGCTTGCAGAGTTCCAGGGAGGAGGAACCTGCCGCTTCTTAAGGTAGACCATTGTCCTCTCTACTCATGACTTCTAGGTCCACTCTCTGGTGTCAAACAGAAGGGGCATAATCCCTCTTCCAATAATAGTTCTTCAAAGATTTGAAATAGCTTTCATTTCTCTCCTAAGGCTTCTCTTTGCCAGGCAAAGCATCTCCAGATTCTTCAACCAATCTTTTTTGCAGCACAAACTTGAAGCCCTTCACCATTGTGATTGACCTCCTCTAGATGCCCTCTAGCTTAATCATATCCTTCACAAAATATAGCATTCAGAACTAAATCCAAGACTTCAGATATGGTCTGATCAGGGAGATGACATCAGGACCAACTCGGCTTTATTTCTGGATACTATACCTCTCAATACCACTCAAGATTGTATCACCCTTCAACATTACCATAGCACACCATTTACTCACATAGACATTGAAGTTCAACAAAACTCCCAGATTATTTCCATAAAAACTACTGTCTAGCCATGTCTTCCTCATATATGTGTGTATCTATCTATCTATCTCTATATATATATCAATATACGCATATATATGTCTGTATATAGATATATACACACATATATATGCGTATATAGATATATACA
>NW_020954567.1:2238247-2289416 GCF_900497805.2 Vombatus ursinus | reverse complement strand
ATACACACATATATATGCGTATATAGATATATACACACATATATATGTGTATACATAGTATTCATATAAAATGTATCTAGATATATACATATATACCATATATATGTGCATACACACATATATATGTATATATGCAAACACACACACATACACACACACACACTCCTTTACCAAACACTCCCCTTACCACAGACCATTCAGAACATCAGACTTAAGTCTTAGGGAGCACTGGAAGAAAGATGTAAAAAAGCATTCAGTAGTAATGTGAAGGTACCTTCTCACCAACAAAAGTGCTTCTGAATAGAAGGATCCATCAATAGTTATTAAGCACCTATTATGTGCCAGACACTAGTAATTTTTCAAAAAGAGACAAAAGACAGCCCCTACCTCAAGGGGCTTACAATCTACTGAACATTACAGTGGAATAAACACATTGTACATACTAAAGTCAGAAGACATAGATTTAAGTCCTGGCTCTACCTTTTACTACTCATGTGGTATTGGGTGAGTCCCTTGCCTTCTCAGTTTTCTCATCTATATAATGGGGGTAATAATACCAATACTACCTACCTCATAGAAATGTTATGAGGTTCAAATGAATAACAGAATCCAAGAGCTAGACTGGATCTATCTCAAATGTCATTTAAATTCCTAGGAAGCAATATCCTGAACAATATGTTGAACCAGTGATTCCAACCTCTCTTGAAGATGTCCACTAAATTCTTCAAGACTACTACCTCCTAAGGCAACTCTCAAGACTTTGGGGGCAATTGTGTTACCAAAATTTCCCTTACACTGAACATAAATTTAATTCACTGCAACTTGTAACCCTTCTCCTTAGTTCTGTCTTCAAGTCTTCTACCTGACAATCCTTTAGATATGTAAAGACAACCATTAGATTTCCCTTAAGGAATGCCTTCTAATCTACAAGCTAAAAGCCCCTAGATTCTTTATCTGGAACATCCTGGTCTCCCAGTACCCTAAACTTCTGGTCATATTTCTCCAACTCCAATTATAAAATAAATACCTAAAAGTCTTGACTTCTGAAATGATGCCAGTATATACATATATATATATACACACACATATATGATAGCTATAAAATGATTTGTAATTGCAAAGCATTACATAAAAAACCTCATATATGAATATATGCATGTATATGTATATATACATACATGTATATGTACATCTCTCTCTCTCTCTATATATATATATATATTGTGTGTGTGTGTATACACACACACACACACACAGTGGATGTAATAAAATTTCAGTGTCAGAATCTCTGGCGACATAGCATTTCCTCATAAAATCCTATTCTAATATCTTATTGGGGCACATTGGGCTTTCAAAGACAATATACACAAAGAGTAAACTCTGGTAGATTCTATCATTCTGGAAAGGTTTCAGATAAGGTCAAGATAACAGATTATGTCTGCAATCTGTTGATCTAAAGACCAACCTAAATACAGAGAGACTTGTCATAAGGAGCTTGCCATTTTGGTTATATAGTCTTTGTTCATGGCAACTCAAGAAACAAATAAAAAATTTACTTAATCCTCAGTCCTGTGTGACTCGCTTCCATTTACACAGTGATAATAATACAATATCAGAAAGGAGTGATACAGCATGCCAAGATTTGCATGGTTTTTAGACCATCTATAACTATTAACCAAATTGTCAGTACTCAAATGTGATTCCTCTGTCCAATGATCCATTGATCGTGATATTATATTATTAAAAGAGCTGAAGATCTAAATCACATCAATATTGACATTCTCACTATATATACAAGAAGTAGGCAAAAGGAATTTACAACTAAATGGAAGGATGGCTCACAGGTTCTCTCTGTCAGTCAACAAGCATTTCTTAAACACCTACTATATGCCAGGCACTGAAGAGGACAAAGATAGCCCCCAAAATAGTCCCTGTTCTCAAAGAGCTCACAGTCGAATGGAGAAAGAAAGAAAGGAAATGGTGGCATTGGTTTCAGTGTGCACCAAAGGACCACAAGAAACAAGATTTCATACGATATTTGGTCATATAGCCTTGCAATACTCATGATGATGTAATGAGAGTTTCTCAAGGACATGGAGGATTATAAGTAGTCTTTGGAGGAAGCCAAATCTGATGGAGGAGAGAGAGACATCCAGATCTTAACAATGAATCCTGGAAATTGCAGTCCTGAAGAGACAGCTTTCTCTTCCAATCTGGTAGAGATAAGTCTAATGAGTTCTAATTGAACTCTAAACTGGGGAATAGTGAGGATGAGGAAGAAGGTTAGATATGGGAGTAAGGTTTTGCCACATAGTAGATTTTTTTTATTTTTTCTCTCTTTATTTATTTATTTTTAGTTTTCAACATTCACTTCTACAAGATTTTGAGTTCCAAATTTTCTCCCCATGTTGTCCCTCTCCCCACTCCAAGACAGTGTGCATTCTGAATACTCCTTCACCTAATCTGCCCTCCCTTCTATTTCCCCCTCTTCTCTTATCCCTTCCCCTTCTATTTTCCTGAAGGGCAGGATAGATTTCTATACCCCATTGCCTGTATATCTTATTTCCCAGTTGCATGTGAAAACAATTTTTAACATTTTTTCTAAAACTTTGGGTTCCAAATTTTCTCCCTTCCTCCATTTTCACCCACCCTTATTGAAAAGGCAAGCAACTCGATACAGATTATACATGTGTAGTCATGCAAAACATTTCCATAGTAGTCATGTGCACTCAGTGGATTCTTGAACAAGAAAGTGGAAAAGAAGAGTTTTGATAATGGCAAAGGAAACTACTATGGGTATTTACCATAAAAGTTCTGAAACTATAAAGTATTCCAGAATGGCTCCAGTGGAGTACAAAGTACTCCAAAATGACTCCAGAGCTATGCCTCCACTCTGTAGAACAAAGAACCCCAATAGAAATAATGGATAGCCGTCATTGCTTGGGTAATGATGAAAGGATGACAATGGTCAGACTTTTCCCTTGGTACCTGGTTTGGTTTATTTCAGTTGTTTTTATTTGCTGATATTTTGCTTCATATAAAAACAAAACAAAAATCCATCATAACTACTTTGTGATATATTAATGTATATATATATATGATACATATAATTTATAATATTTGTATCTTAATCATACACAGCAAAAATGATGAATGATGTCAATGATAAGCAAGGAGACATAGAACTAAAATGAACCAAAGGATTATATCTCTGTCCCAATAGTCAGAATTTCATTCTGACTTGGGGACTCTGAGTTGAAGGTAAAAGAGAATCGTATGGTTTTGATTATCAATAATTGTGGAAGTTCTAAAATAACAGAGAGAGATGACCCATGTGGAGTGAAAACAATTTACCACTCAGCTAAAATGAGCACTAAACATCACGAAAAAGAGACTTTATTTTAATAGATAGGAAATATCTATATAATCAGACCAGCTAATTGGAAAAAAAAGGATAAAGATGAAAAAAATGCTTGAAAAGGGATGGTCATGTTCCCTTTTAGGAGCTACATTTTCCAGGAGCCTCTCTGATAGTTCCACAGCATGGAAATCCTACCTCTACTAAATTCTAGCCATTATTATTTTGTAAACAGAGGCTTATGAAAAGCATGGAAGTTGTGGAAAATAGCTATGAGGGAAGCTGGAAATTAGAAGTCAAAGATTAGATTATGACTACTGAATTGAGTTTATTCTGGGATGGTAAAAGGTACCAGAAACAGCCGCAGTGCCAGGTCGGTGAGATATGGGGTTAGGCTCCCCTTCTGCTTCCTAACTAAGAAGCCCACATAATGAATGAAAAAAAAACACAGGAAACCCAGAACTAGTCAGGACAGGTTTCCTTACTTCTCTTGTGAATTCTACTTTCTTATATATAAACAAAACTGCCTTTATTTCACCAATACACGATATATTGTTAGCTTTAGTGCTTGCACAGGAGCTAAGGGCCATTTTACTTATCTCTAGAGACAGGATATCCAGTTATAAATACATTTTTTTTTGTTGAATTGAATTTAAAAGGATGTTTTAATCCTTTGAACTCTCATAGCACTTTGTATCTCTCTCATGGAACTCATAGTCTGCCTTATGTACAAATATGTAAATATTCTCTCCCTTACTAGATTTTAAGTTCCATGAGGGCAAGGACTGATACATTCATCTTTGTATTCATCGCTGTGCCAGACACAGAAATAGGCAATGCAGTCTGTTAAATATTTATTGAATCAGTAAGTGTTGAAAAAATTCTGTAACAAAGTGTTTTTCTCATTGACTTTACTCCAGATGCCCATGGGGTATGTCTACACGTTAAAACATCCAGATGAAAAGTGATAAACTCCATCAATCATCCTGATGAGTTGTCCACAGGATGCCAAACATCCAGATACCATATTTGGAAACATTCAGGTGATTGACAGATTTTTTTTTAAACTTTCATCCAGATATTTGGCATGATAGCTTCAGATTGTCAACCATTGTCCCCCAGCTAGGGACCTAGACTTTGTTTTTTGTTACTATAATTCTCCCTTAACCATAAGCCCTCACCCCATGCCTTATGCCCCACACAGAGCAGACATTCAGAATGTTTGTCAATTACCATAATGATGGTTCCATAAAGTACATCAGGCACTGAGTCATTTAGGAAGAAGGATTTGGAAGTATAAAGGTGGGCTTGTGTAAGGACTAACAACCAAGGAATAGAAGAGTCAGGTCATTTTAACAGTGCAAATAGTCACGTCTTTAATAATTTAAAGAAAGCCATTCTATTCATTCTTCCTCATTTATCCCTTATTTACACTATTCAAGTGCAGTTGTGAAGAAAGAAAAGAGAATAGAGGCTTCCTTTTAACCTTATTTGGTGATAAAAGATGAGAAACCTTTCTTAAATAGCACTTTCTTAGAATCAGTATGCAAGGGGAGTACAACAGTCTGTCAGTGCATAACGTGGATCCACAACCAGTAGCAAAAGTGAGAGCCTAAAGTTTTCCATGGCTGGGCTCTATCCTAGCTCAGTGTATCATTTCCTGTGCAACTGCAGGAGTCCAAAGCATGACCTGTCCAATCCTCTTGTCATCCATTCTGCAAACAAGGTATATCATAACAAGGCATATCAGACAGGCCTACTGATGGAATCATCCTGTTTAGTGAATGAGTGGCACATTTCCACAATCTGTCCTGTAACTTGTGGAGATTTGTTCTGAAGGAATTGCACCCAAGTCTATGACACTACAGGTTTGCTTTGCTTTATATAATTCTGTAATTGGCATGTTTCTAGAAACATGGTGATGGTAAAATTTTTGTAAATTAAATCAAAGTCAAAACATAAAAAGAGGGATGATAATTATTGAAATTTGGAATTGGAAAGCACAATGCCTGACACATAGTAAGTGCTTAATAAATATTGATTGATTGATTGAAAGGGCTATAGAGATGGCTTAGTTGAAACTCCTACCCAGTGTACCAATCTTTTCTAAGACATCTCTGACAAATAGCCATCTCAAAATTAATACTTTAGTGATAGGGAGCTCACTATCTTTCCAGGTGGTCCATTTCACTATTGGATAATGCTAATTATAGGAGAGCTCTTTCTTATGCTTAGACAGTTTGCTAAGTGGTGCTGTAGACAGAGCTCTGGGCCTACAGTGAAGAAGACTTGAGTTTAAATCAGGCTGGACACTTACTAGCTATATGACTCTAGGCAAGTCACTTAACTTTATTTTCTTCAGCTGTAAAATGAGGATAATAATAGCCCCTACCTCCCAGATTTATTGTGATGATCAAATGAGATAATATTGGTAAAGCTCTTAACACAATGCCTGGCACATAGTAGGCACTTTGAAAAAGTTTGTTCCCTTCACCTTCTTCCTCCCTGTAATTACCTGTAGGTCCTAGTTCTGCCTTCCAGAGTAACACAAAATAATCTGATTGCTTTTCCATATGATGACTTTAAGAGATGATAAACTTCTTGTAAGCAGAAACTGTTTCATTTTTTGCATTTGTAGCCCTAGCATCCACCATAGTGTCTTACCAATACTAAGTGCTTAATAAATACTTGTTGAATTAACCTAAATCTTCCATATATTTGACGGCTGCCTAGTTTCATTTTTTCCAAATTAAATATTGACTAGATCCTTCAATAATTCATCATATAAGATTGTTTCAAAACCTTTTACCATCCTGGTTTCCCTCCTCTGGATATATACTCTGGATTGTCAAGGCCCTTCTTAAATTGGGTTGCTCAAAATATTCCGGCTGCAGCGAGATTGTTGCTTTATTCTCAACATTATATTTCTGGTCATTCAGCCCAAACATCTTTTAGCTTTTTTTTTTAATACCAACTGTGTCACACAGTTAGCTCACATTGAGGTTATGGTTAGTCAACCAAAGAATAAACTGTTGCTCCCCTTGTCTTGTACCTCTGCAATTGATTTTTAAGCTAACTGCAAGACTTTAAATTTGCCCTTGTTAAATTTCACCCTGCTGCTTCCAGACTATTGTTCCACCCCATTAATATCATTTAAAATCTTTATACTGTCATCCAATCTTTAAATTCTTTTCCACAGCTTTGTATTGTCTGAGAATTTGATATACAGGCCTTTTATTTCTTCATCCAAGCTATAGATACAGTTGTAAATAAGACAGGACCAAGGACAGAGCCCAATGATATACCACCAGAAATGCTCAGACCTCCCTCAGGTTGACATAAATTCATTAATTGCTCAATGTGTCAGTTCAACTACCTATGAATCCACCTAACTGTACTGTCATGCAGACTATATTTCTCTATCTTGTCCACAAAGATATCATAAGATCCTTTGTCAAATGTCTTGCTGAAATCAGCATTTCCTTTGTCCAGTCCATTCTTTTCATCTGCCAGCCTAAGTAACCTTATTAAAAAGAGCAACAAAGTTAGTTTGACATTACTTATTCTTAGTGAACCCATGTTAGGTCCACATATCATTATCTTTTTGCTCTCCTAGGGTTCAAAAGCCATCTCTGTGAAACTTTTTTTTAATTTAGATATGATTGGCATTAAACTAACATGCCAGAATCCAGAATTTCCCAAGAAAATATATGCCCATTTCCCATCTTCTGGTACCTCTCTCATACTTCACATTCCTCAAGTATTATCAATTTTGCTATCAAAACCACATTTTTTCAGGTTCCTAGGATATACTTCATCTGGACCTGGAGACTTGAACTCTCACTAATTTCATAAGCTATGTTCCATAGTATCCCATGGAACACACTACTTCTATGTCATCTTCTAGTCTATTTTTTTTCTGAGAACTGAAGAAAATGGTGATTTTTGGCCCTATCTGATCTTCCTTTCCTTCACCTGAACTCATGTTATTTCCATGTGCAATATAAGTTGTAGCCATGAAATGATAAGTAGTCATTCACAGATTTGTTGTTCAGTCATTTTCAGTTGTGTCAGACTCTTCATGACTCAATTTGGTTTTTTCTTGGCAAAGATACTGGAGTGGTTTGCAATTTTCTTCTCCGGCTCATTTTATGAGGAACCAGAGGCAAAAAGGGTTGAATGACTTGCCCAGGGTCATATAGCTAGTAAGTATCTGAGGCAGGATTTGAACTCAGGGAGATGAGTCTTCCTAACTCCAGGCCCAGCACTCTATGCATTGTGGCTCCACCTAGCTGCCCATTCACAGGCTATTAGAAGGTAAGATGACAAGGGGGCAAATGCGCTGGCCAAGAAGTCAGGAGACATAAGTTACAGTCTGATGCTCTGTAACTGACTTGCAATATGTCTTTGGGCAAGTGGCTTGACATCTCTGAACCTTGATTCTCTCGTGTAAAATTAGAGTGGCAAGTGTCCTCACTGTACAACTGTACAGTGAGGACAAAGCATTGGCTCTGGAGTCAGGGAATTTGGATTCAAATCCTGTCTCTGTCATTTATGCCTATGTGACCCTGGATAAGTTATTTAAACTTTCTAAGTCTTAGCTTTCTCAACTTTGAAACCTGGCAGTTGAAATAGATTACATCTCAGGTCCCTTCCACCTCCAAGTCTGAGATTCCAACTTGCTAGACAATACTATTTTTTTTAATATCCAGCTCTTAAATTGTACTGGGGGATGAGGAGCCAAAGAAACGGACAATTATAGTTCTGGAAAATGCACACATAGAAAAGGCCAAAGAATTTCCAGAAATACTCACAGGGAAAAGTGCCAATATTCTTAAAATACAAGAAATAGCAGGGGAAATTTGGAAGCAGAAAATTAATTAAAGTCAGAAAGAGCTTATTTTAATCACTTGGTGAATTCTAGGTGAAAGTCCCAGGGATGGAGTTTTTCTAGACCTCAATGTACTTTCTCAAGTAGAGAGACTATTTCTGGCTTCAATGTGAGAAGATTGTCAGTCAGTCAAAAAAATGCTTATTAAGCACTTTCTATGTACCCTCTCTATATCTTGTACATAGTTGCATGCAAGTAGTCTACCCCATTCAGATTTGAGTTCAGTGAGAGCAAGAACTGCATTTTTGCCTTTCTTGGTATTTCCAAAACTTAACACAGTGCCTGGCATATAGTAACCACTTAATAAATGTTTGTTGACTGACTAACTGTGCTAACTGCTGGGGATACAAAGAAAGGACAAATTGTTGCTTCTGCCCTAAAAGAACTAACATTTTTAAGTGGAACACAACATAAAAATAAAATTGTACACACAGGATAGAGATAGAGCACAGGGAAATCTCAGACAGAAGTCACTGGAATCCAGCAAGACCAGGAAAGGGCTCCTGAAGAAGGCAGAATTTGAGCTGAGTCTTGAAGGAAGGCAAGAGGCTTCGAGGAAAGTTAGAGGCAAAGGAAGAGAGAGAGAGAGAGAGAGAGAGAGAGAGAGAGAGAGAGAGAGAGAGAGACAGACAGACAGAGAGAGACAGACAGAGACAGACAGAGACAGAGACAGAGAGAGAGACAGAGACAGAGACAGAGACAGAGAGAGAGAGACAGATACAGACAGCGAGACAGACAGAAACAGAGAGAGACAGAAAAGAGAGACAGAGACAGAGACAGACAGACAGACAGACGGAGACAGAGACAGAAAGAATGTGCAATCCAGGCATTTGGTACAGAGAGAAGAAAAGCATGGAACTGGAAAATGGATTGCCTTGTATGAGTAATAGAAAATAGGTCAGTGTAGCTGAATTGTAGAGCTTGTGGTAAGGAATAAATTGTATGAAAAGTAAGGTAGAAGAAGGGCAGTTAGGCGACAGTGCATAGAGCACTGAGCCTGAAGTCAGGAAGACTCATCTTCCTGAGTTCAAATCTAGCCTCAGATACTTATTATCTGTGTGACCTTGGGCAAGTCACTTCACCCAGTTACCTCATCTGTACAAAAGAGCTGGAGAAGGAAATGGCAAATCACTCTAGTATCTTTGCCAAAAAAAAAAAAAACAACAACAACAAATAGGATCACAAAGAGTCAGATATGACTGAAACAACTGAATAACAAATAACAAAAGATAGAAAAAGTAACCAAGTTCTGAAGGACTTTAAATGTCAAAGGATTTTATAGTTAATCCTGGTAAGAGGGAGTCATTGGAGCTTATTAAGCAAGATGACGTGGCCAGACCTACTTTTTAGGAAAATCATTTCGGTGACTAAGTGGAAGATGGATTAGAATAGGAAGACCCTTGAAGCAGGAAGACAAATTAGAAGATTGTTATAATAGTCCAGGTAAGAGTAGACACCCTGTACCAGAAAGATGGCTCTGGGAATGGAAAAAAGGGAGCAAGTACAAGAGATGTTGGGGAAGTAGAAGCTATAAATTTCTTAGCTAAGGGTTTGGTATCCCAAGATATATAGACAACCAAGATAGACACATACACTCATACATATCTACATATCTATATCTATATCTATATCTATATATATATGTATACACATATTATATATACACATACACATATACATCTCTAACTTAATTTTATATATATCTATATCTATATATATATATATACATAAATACATATGTGTGTATGTGCACACACATATATAAATATATGACCAAAATCATTTCACAAAAGAACAAATGTAAACTATTAATTACTATATGGAAAAAAATGTGCCAAATCACTAGAAATAATAAAATGCAAATCAAAACAACCTGAGGTTGTCACACCCAGAAAATTGGCAATGATGGCAAAAGAAGGGCATAATCAATATTGGAGGGAGTTGTTGGAAGACAGGCATACTAGTGCATTGTTGGTAGAACTGTGAATCAGTACAACCATTTTGGAAAGCAAGTTGGGGTTAAACAAATAAAGTGACTAAAATACTAGGCATATATAGCAGGGAAGAAATTGATAAAAAACAATTAAAAAGTCTTTCTATATGCCAAAATATTCATAGCAGTACTTTATATTTATTCTGCATAAACTCATACACATTATATATTTGTCTCCACTATTAGAATGTAAGCCTCTTAAGAGTAAGTTCCTTTTATAATCTTAATTTATATCCCTAGTATCTAGTAAAATGCCTGGAACATAGTAGGCGCTTAACAAATACTTATTAGAATGTAAGCTTCTGAAAAGTAAGTTCTTTTCATTATCTGAATTTATATCCCTACTATTTCATACAATGCCTGGAACATAGCAGGCATTTAATAAATACTTATAAAGAACTGAATGCTAGGTATATTTGGGGCACAGTGCATAGATCAGACTATCTAGGTTCACATGGGTTGAAATAAGGAGTAACAGGACATGAATTTGAGAAGGTAGCCTAGGGTCAGAGGGTCAGATTATAGAAGGCCTCGAATGGCAGGTTAAGAAATAGCGATTTATCCCTAAGTAATGAGAAGACAATAAGAGGCTTTTGAGCTAGGCAATGGAAGTGGGGTTTTAGAAAGATTTATCTGTCAGAAATGGATTGAATGGATTGCCAAAGGGAAGCGCTGGAGGCAGAAAGACCGGTTAGAAAACTATTGTGGTGAGGTAGGTTTGCAGGGTGGTCTCAGTGGGAACAGAAAAGAATGGGACAGTTAGAAGATAAATTACAAAGGAAGGCTATCCAGGACCAGTGACTGATTATGTGGTGAGGAAGAGATACAAATTGAAGATGACTACACAGTTTCAAGCCTGGGTGAATTGGAAGTTATAAAAATAACAACAAATATTTACATAATGAGTTTTTTGGTGTATATTGAAAAGCAGCTTAGCATGGCAGAGAGATAGAGACACACAGAGAGATATGGAGACAGAGGCAGAGACAGAGAGAGTAGTGAGAAAGACAGAGAGAGAGCTGGATTTAGAATAAGGAAAGCCTGAGTTTAGATCTCACTCCAGACACTTACTCATCATAGACAAGTCCTTTACCTCACTCAGTTTCAATTTTCTCATTTGTAAAACAAGGAAAATAATCACATATCTCTGGAAGGGTTCTTGTGAGGGTCAAACGAGATGATATATGTAAAACCCTCTGTAAACCTGAAAGTGCTACATAAATAAGAGATATCACTCCTATAGTACCTTAAAGTCTACAAAACACTTTCCTGACAACATCCCTGAGAGATAGGTACAGGTATTATTATTTCTATTATACAGATGATGAAACTGAGTCCCAGAGAGGTTGGATGACTTGACCATGGTCACATAGCTCTTACATGTTGGAGACAAGAAGCAGATTTACTTGGCCTGACTCCAAGTGGGTCAATCAATCAATAAGCATTCAGTAAGTACCTACTATGTTCCAGGTATTATGCTAGATTCTGGAGACATAAAGACAAGAATGAAACAATCCCTGCCCTCAAGGTATTTGTATCCTAGATGCAGAGATGATATATGCAACATTCCATGGGGAGACATTAGCAGCTGGGAGGACCAGCAAAGGTTTCATGTAAGAGGGCTTATTTCTAAGAGCTCTTTCTAATATAGCAAAATAAGGAAACCAGAGAAAGAACTAGCTTGGATAGGGGAGGAGGAGGTGGAAAGGGCCAGAGGTGGGAATGGGTATGGGTGCTACAGATGAGTTTATTTGCAGACTTGTTAAGGATGAGAGGACAGTGGGATATCCAAATGAAAATGTGCAATTGGCTGCTGGCTATACAGGACTGTAGCTCAAGAGAAAGGACAGGAAGAGAGATAAAGACTTAGGAGTCATCCGAATATGGAACTGACAAATGGAGTAATAAGAGTGGTTGAGATTTCCCAGGGAGATACTACAGAGAAGTGAGTCAAGTGAGCTTGAGTATGAGTCTTGGAAAATAAAGTTAGGGGAAAATATAAGAGAATCAAGTGAAGACAGAGAAAGAGAAATCAGTGGCAGGAAGAGAACCAGGATTGTCATATCATCAAGACCAATGGAGAAGAGAGTTTCAAGGAGGAGAAGTTAGAGAACAGAATCAAATATGAGAGGGAGTTCAAGAACAATAGAAACAGAGAAGAGGTGGCTGGAATTACCAACAAGCCTTTTGTAAGTACAGGTGTAGTAGGATGGAATTGGTTAACGTAGAAATGGAGGCAGGAGCTAGACTATTTATCTATGAAAAGAAGGAAAGAAACAGTCCATCGTATTTTGGGGTCAGCAAATTTTAGTATGGTTTTTTTAGCTTTTATTTAGTGTTTTATCTTTCCCTAGTTACATGTAAAAACAATTTTTAACATTCATTTTTAAAACTTTGAGTTCCAAATTATCTCCCTTCCTCCCTTCTCACCCAACCCCCATTTAGAAGGCAAGCAATTCTGATATAGGTTATACATGTGTTGTCATGCAAAGCATATTCATAATAGTCATAGCATATTTTGATTTTCCTTTTTCTTTCTTTTTCCTGGCATAGAATTGAGCTGTAGGTGGGGTTGGGGGGTAATCAAATCAGAGAGGAAGGAGATTGAAAGGGCTAGAGAATGTGGAAATAAATTCAGGCTCAAGGTCTTTTAAGAGTAGAGGAAGGATAGGATCTAGAGAAAAATGGGGGAGTTAACATGAAAGAAGAGGAGGGTTACCTCTTCTCAGGCAAGAAGGAAGGATGTAAAGATGAGATTAGAAACATTATTTTGAGATGGAGAAGAGGATATAAGGAATTATGCCAATTAGTCTTGGTTTTCTCAGTGAAGCAGGATACAAGGTCACCTGCTGAGGGGGGAGGGATAGAGGTTGATGATGAGAGTGGTGTTAGGGCTCAAAGTGGAATGGAGAAGGTTTGGAACAGTCGTGGGGAATAAATGAGATGATAAAAACTTTGCCAAATGGGATTAAAGCCCCTGTTGAAATTGGACAGCATGAATTCATAGCAGGCCAATGGTTCTGTGATTTTCGCCAGAATCATTCTGTGGCCCAGGAGCAGGTGCCAAAGGAAATATTTGTTGGGGGATATCCAGGGTTAGGGACTGGCATAGTGGTCATTGCTTAAGGTCACTGGGGCAAGGATTCTGGGCCATTAATGAGGGCAGCATTGGTGTGGCTTTGCTCACTGTGGAGTTTTGACTGGGTAAGAAGTTGAAAGTAGACTGGAGGGAGCTGATAGATTAGGTAAATTAAAAAAGATTTAATCATTGGAGGTCCCTGAGACATCAAACACTTAGCTCAGTTACTATCAATGAGTAGGGGAGTTTCTTGTCAGAGATGGACTGGAGTGTTAAATTCAAGATATTGGTCTCTGACCTCTGGGTGTTTACAACTGAGGACAGATTGGGGTGAAAAGACACGTTAAATCATCTAATATCCTAAAAACAATCATATTAGGTAGTATTTATATAGGCTTTTAAGGTTTGCAAAATGATTTACATATATTATCTCATTTGAATCTCACAACAGTCCAGTTAGGTAGGTGATATTATTTCTCTGAGACTGAGAGAGGTCAAATGCCTAGCCCAGGTCACCTTGTTAATAAATTACTGAGGTAAGATTTGAACTCAGGCCTTCCTGACCTCAAGTACAGTGCTCTATTCACTATGTCACCTAGTTGTCAACACATCAAAGTGATATTCATTATCAACCAATCAGCAGTTGTTTGAGTGCCCACAATGTATTCAGCATTGTACCAGACCCTAAGAACAATAGAGCAAGGGCTATGTATCACTGTTTTCCCCCTTGCCACGTTTATCTCTAGACATGACTGATCTGTGGTTTTTCTCATTGCAGATATTTATCTACAGATTAGAAAATAAGAATGAGGAGAGTTGTCTGTTGAACAGAGGGATTAAAAGGTGGCATTTGAACTCAGATCTTTCTGACTCCAAGTCTAACACTGCTCCACTTTGCTTCTAAAGGGACTACATGAAAGGCTTGGGTTGGACAACCTCTGAGGTCTCTTCTAGCTTTAGATTTGTGTAATAATTATAATAATATCTGGCATTCACATTGTGCTTTAATTGCAAAATACTTTACAAGTATTACCTCATTTTATCCTCGCAACAACCCTGAGAGATAGATACTATTATTATCCCCATTTTACACATGAGGAAACAGAGGTTGGGAGAGTGTAAATGACTTGCCTAGAGTCACAGAGCTAGGAAGCATGTGAAATCAGACTTGAACCTGAACAGGTCTTCCTAACTCCAATTCTAGTGTTCTATCTACTGAGCCACCTAGCTGTCTATGTTTACTTTATTCTTGAAAATTACATAATAGAAAGAGTCCTGGTTTTGACATCAGAAGACTTGTGTTTAAGTCCTAGCTTTCCCATTTAGAACCTCTATTACCTTAGAAAAGAGCATTTTTCCTGAGCTTCAGTTGCCTCATATATAAAAATGAGGTTGGACTACATGATTTTTATGGCTGTTCTACAAATATGTTCATTTTCAAAGACTTCTTGTCAACATTCTTGGGTGTTTGACTCTGCTCCCATTTTTAACATCGCTGCCTTTGGAACTTCTGTAGAGAAAGCAGTACAACCATTGGCAGGAGAGCAGGCATGATTATGGAGACTTTAAGAACACTGAGTGTCCCATGCCTGCCTGGTGGGCATCCCTCTCACTTCCAATCCTTGCTGCCTGCTGACCGACCTAGACATGAAAAAGCCAAAGTGATTAGAAGCCTTAAGATAACTCTAGAAAATGTTTACCCCTGCTTAAACGTGTACCTAGTGTATATACCTCACTTTTACCCATATTGCAGGGACATTGAAGCTGATGACAATCATCCCAAAGGCCCAGTCAAAGGCCAAGAGGCACGTTTTCTATTTTCATGAAGATTCTTTCTCAATCTTAGCTTGAATTCACTCTGGCTGCTTGTCTGATTCCAGCTTCAGGCCTGTGGCCTCTGTATTCATTTATATGGCTAAGTTAAACAGATCCTATCTAGCCCTGTTTGACCGAGGCAAAGAGCAAACTCTAACCAAATTGCAGGTTCATCCAGTTAAAGGCATCACTGCCCCTGTCTGTTCTACTTTGTCTCTGGGACTGATGGAGCAATGGATATTACAGGCAAGAGGAAAAGAAGAGAAAGGGGGAATTTGCACATCTCGACATCATGTTGGCAGCCAAATGCCACCCCCTTTTGCACATCTAGAGTCCTCTGAGCATAAGCATGCATCTGCCAAGATAAGCATCAAGGAAGAAGCAGGTCCATGGGTATAAAGGCCTCACCAGATTACTTTGAGTCAGCAGTACTGGACATGAAGCTTAGATACATCTGTCAGAACTCTGACACTCAGTGCCTGTTCCAATGGCATTCCACTCAAGGCATTTTCCTAAGTTGGTCCTCCCACCCATGAGGAAATGAATCAGCCCTCCACTGAAAAACATTATCCAAAGAAAGAAGGAGTTTTGATGATGGTGACTGGTGCCATTGAGGACTTCCCTTTCCTCCTGTAACATTGGGCTTGGGCTATTAGCTTGTTGGTTTAGGGAGGGGGGGATGGTATATATCTATTAATTCCTCTTCACCAATGGGACCCTGAAGAAGAATGCCATCCATGGAAGAGGACAGTGTCAAGTAGAACTACCACCACCAAACAAGGCAGCGGGTGCCGCAACAGCAGCAGCCAGGCGGCAGCAAGCCAGAGTTGAATTCCATTTAAATAAAATGCCAAAAGCCAGTCAGTGAAAGTGACATTTATGGTGTTACTACAAATGCATTCAGTGGGAGAGCTCAGTAACAGAAGCAAGGGGGAGGGGGATAAAAAAAATTAGAAAGAAAGAAACCCAAGCCGTAGTGAAAACTGCCATCTGTATATTGTGCCCCGTTTTTAATATTCTGTATTCTCATAAAAAGTGTTGTTTCTGTCACTATTCAATCTCACAAACTCACACAGAACACTGTTAAAAGTCAGCAGTGTGTGAAATGGTATTTTAAAATAAATGAAACCCGTTCGCGGAGCTGCGGAGGAATATTGCAATGCCCGACGCTGACAGACAGGCACTGAAAAGTAACAACCGTTATCATCTTAAAGCAAAGCGGATTAAATAAAAACCCACAGCTAGTGGTGCATTACCAAGTCTGATATTGACACAGCTGCTGTGGTGGTTATTTTTCATTGTCTCATCAAGACAAAGCATCATGGGATATCAATCTTCCCTCTGTCAGGCCATGCCTGGTATAAAGTTTTTCGTTTACATTTTCATTATATCCCTTTTATCTCCAGGGCCAGCATTTTTTTTAACCCCCTTAACGGTGGGGTCCAGTGACCCAGTAGGGCAGGGTGCTGGTCCTACGTTCTGGTGGCAAGCATTCTCTCCCTCTCCGGGGAAAGAAGGGCAATTGGATTTTCTCTTCCTATCCCTATCCCCCTTTCCCTCTACCCCTTCCCCAGCTATCTCAGCTTTGCTTTACTAAGATGACCATTTTGGGGTGGGAGATAGGAGACTCTAGTGTGTATGCCTGAGATAGAATGAGAAAGAAAGAAATAGGGAATGAGAAGTAAGAAGAGATAGGGGGGAGGAGAAAGGATGTTCTTTCATAACATCACATGACATTTTATTTTCTTCTTTTTACTGGAGAAGATATTGGAAGTCGGAAAATACAGGGCACCACAGCAGCAAAACCTAATTAATGCATAACTTCATTACGTACCCTAACAGTTTGTTCTCTGGACAGGCCTCTCTCTTCCTGGAACTGACCTTTATTTCAAAGAGGTTTGGCTAGTTGATGGAAAATTTATTTCAATTTGATGCATAGGATGCAGATGCCATAGAAATATGTGCTTAGCACATTGCCTGGCACATAGTAGGTGCTTAATAGCTGCTAGTTGCTAATTCGTCCTACACGGTGGTGAGAATGTGTTTTGTGCCTTTATATAAATGAGTATTTTTATGTAATTGGCAATTTTTTTACATACAAGAAAGAGCACCTGTAATAGCAGGTATACTTAAAATATGTAGGGAAAGGTTTCTTAAAATGTGATTAGGGTTCTAGGAACACTTCAGTGGAATCCACAGGATAGTCAAAAAGGCAGTGACTGGTAGTTCTTGGGCAAGTATTCTTCTAACAACAACAACAAAAAAAAAGCCAAGTTGCTTGGTTTGAAATGGGTGCTGCTCTTCAGCACACTACAAAAGGGATGGGAAGATTTGGGAGAAAGAATAATATGAGCTAATGAACTTAAATAAAATACAATCATCCTCTTTTCATAGGAAACGAATTTAGAGATTAATCTAACCACTTCATTATTCATAGAGGAAGTTGAGGCACAGAGACATGTGACTCGCCCAAGATTGGACCAGTTATAAATAGCAACACCAGGATTTGAATTCAGATCTTCTCTCTCCAAATACAGAATGCCTTCCGCTACTATACACACTGTACGCTTTTAGCAAATTCCGCCTTGCCTCCAACTAAATACTCCTTTGATCATTACACCCGGGTTCTCACCAAAAGAATATTTAATCCCTAAGGATTCTGCCCTGCAGAAGTGTTTTTCAGACCAGAAAAATAATTTCAGAACCACAAATCTGGGACAGTGTTTCCCAGCCTTCACATCACGCATGACCTTGGATACCCTCTCATCCTCAATTTCACTATCTGTAAAATGGCGATAATATTTCCCTGACCTGCCTCACAAAATTGTCATGAGGAAAGCATTGTAATCTTTAAAGTGCTACATAAACGAGGGCCATGGCTACATACAGTGTATGGACCAGCTTAAAAAAAATCATCTGGACTACTGAAATTTTGCCACAATTCAGTAGTTCAGAAACACTGATGTAGGGGATGCTTCTGTTTGTGAGTGTGTAGATGGTCTATATGAGGACATACCTTCAAGGCACCTTTAAACTTTAATAGCTTTTTAACAGCTTTCAAAACTTTAAAAGGCCCTAGGAACTTTGTATACTAAAACATTTGTGTTTCTGAATTATGATTAAGTTCATAAAAAAAATTATAAACAAAATTTTTTTCTTCAAAACATTGGAAGTGTAACAGTGGAGGCATTTCAGGAGCTAGACATCATGACACATGAGATAGAAATCTATTGGGGATGTCTACCCCAAGCATGTGAAGAGTTCCCCTAGCAGAACAGGCAGATGAGAACAATTTGTTCCATTGGACAATGAAGGCGGTGGAAGTAGTTGCTGTGGAGTGCTTAGAACTTGGTCAAACATCAAAGACACCAAGGTCATACACTGCATTCCAGGCCATCATCAGTCATCCTGACTTTTGTCCTGCCACTGGACTTTGATGACTTCAGAAGAGAGAGCGAGGCTGACAACTTTGCACAAATGCCTCACTTAAATCCAATTCATGAGCAAGTCAGGACATCATCCATCATCCACTATTTTGCTATTTTACTGATCAGCTACAGTCTAACACACTGTACCTTGACCCTAACATAGTGATGTCACTGTTCCTCTTTGACTATGAAGGATGAACACCAGTAGATAGGGAGCTAGGTTTAGAGTTACGCAGACATGGGGTTGGATTCTGCCAATGACATGAGCTGTGTCTTCTAAACATCAAAGGATACACAAATGTGAGTTGGGTTAATATTATCTAGTCCAACCACCTCAATTTGTAGATGAGAAAACTGAGGCCCAGAGGGATGAAGTCATTTCTCTACTGTGTGAGACATTGAACCTAATGACCTTTGATGTCCTTTCTGATTCTCTGATTTCATCATATGACCATTCTTATTTTAATAGCCATTCCTACCCCAAATCTAATACTATACTAATACTATATTGTAATATGTGTATACTTACCAATTCTACCCTATGAGCAGTCTCTCTTCTCCTCCTCGACTCTAATATCACTGTTCTTTGGTGCTTAAAAAAGTACCAAATAGACCACTTACTCCCGCCATATGAGGGAACACCCCTCCACGTCCTCAGCCATCCCCAAAGGTTTGGAGGATATTACAAGAGGATAGGTTGGTTCTAAAACTACCTTAGCATTCCTAGTTATGGTAGAGAATGAGATCTCATCTAAACAAAATTCTGAACAAGATGCCTGTCCTCCACCTTCTTAACCTTCCTAGGAAGATTGATGATGAGGAAAATTAAGAAGTATCAAAGATTTAAATCAGAAGCAGCTAATCTGTGATGGTGCCTTGCCAATGAGTTCCTGATACACATGTACAACACCCTTCACCTGGCACCTCCTGTACGCTGCTGGGTAAAGTGTTGGGCATTTTAGGACAGGGGAAAGGATGAAGAAGGGACTGCAGGAACAGAAGGATGCCATGCTCTAGGGGAGAGGGATGCCAGGACAGTTTTATGATGATACAGCTTTTCCTTGGGGTTGGCTTCTGAGTCCTCTCACTCTCTCCCAATATTGTCTAGCTGAAATCAGTAGTAGTCAGAGGCCTGTGGTAAGACCAGAGAAAGGATCATAGATTTTCATTTAAAAGGGACCTCGATAGTCCATACTCAAAATGAATCACTGCCCCAGCACAACCAAGAAGAAATCATTTGTGCTGATTTTGCCCAAAGTTCTCCATTGAGAGCAAATCTACTACTACCTTGTGGGGTAGCCCATTCTATTTTGGAATAACTCTGATTGGTAAGTGACCTGAGCATGCCCAGGCATCCTGCATTACATTGAGAATTTCTTCCTTCCACAAAGACTAAATCTGTCTACATTTCCCTCTCACTCCCTGCTTTAAGTTCTGTCCCCTGGGGCCAAACAGAACAAGTCTAATCATTCAGAGCATTTTAAGCTCTTGAAGACAACTATCATGTTCCCCCGGAGTCTCCTGTTTAAAATAATAACAATAATGATCCCCCTAATTTTCTAGGAATTTCCATGAAATAATTTTTAACACAAATTTCTGCTGAAATACTCCTTTTAAGTGATTTGTGATGCTCCTAGAACTGAGATACTTTCTGCACTCCTGTCAACGGCTAGGTCTCAATATGATCATTTAGTGGTTTGGGTCTTCTATTCTACTATTTGATTCCACTTGATGCTAAAGCATCTTTGCATTCATAGTAATAGGGACAGCTTCTATTTGATAAGAGGCAAACTCCTGTACCTCACAATATTAATTGTATTGTGTATACTGATCCTCATTAAGATCAAATTATTAAATCTGGCACTCTCTTGGCCCTCCCTTGCTTTTAAGTATGTTCATAGATAGCTTGTTCCTAAAGGGGAAAGCGTGTATCTTCTCACCAAATTGTAACAGTGTTAATAATAGCCATTTCAACCCTGTAACTTTTTTTCCATCTCAAAGTCAGTCAAGAAAATTTTATTCAAGGCCTGTTTGAAGTTCGAGTCAGATATACATACTAGCTGTGTGACCATGGGCAAGTCATTTGACACTTAGTGTATCAGTAAGTCCTTAAGTTAAAACTTTCCTGTCTGTGTGTACGGAGTGGGTTTCTACATTAGCAGTTCTTCATATTGATGAAAGAATGAGTAAGGACCAAAGAAAAACAATTCATGTAAACCCACTAGAGTCAGAGAGAACAGGAATAGCAATGCAGCCTCAGATACTTATTAGCTGTGTGACCCTGGGCAAGTCATTTAACCTCTGTTTGCCTCAATTTCTCCATCTATAAAATGGAGATACTAAAAGCATCTACCTTCCAGAGTTATTGTGAGGATCAGATGGGATAATAAATGTAAAGCATTTTGCACAGTGCTTGGCACATAGTTAACATTATATGATATTTATTGACTAGCTTAAATCCAAACTCAAACACATTTATTATCTGTGTGATCTTAGGCAAGTGACTTAACTCTCTCTGCCTCAGTTTCCTCATCTGTAAAATGGGAATAATAACAGCATCTAGTTCTCAGGGTTGTTGGGAGGATAAAATGAGATATTTGCAAAGTCCTTTGCAAACCTTAAAGTACTATATAAATGCTATATTATAAAGTACTATATAAATGCCATATTACATATATATTATATAATAAATGCTATATTAGATATATACACATATTATATATGTACAATGCTGTATTATATTGTGTATGTGTGTATGCATACATATGTGTGTATATGTATATGTATATATATATATATATAGAGAGAGAGAGAGAGAGAGAGAGAGAGAGAGAGAGAAAGTAGTGGTAGTAGTATCATAGTTTTACAACCCTATTCACATATACACATCTATATGGAGGATATTTTTTTTAAATTGAATAAAGAAGGGAAAACAACAATAGTTAGATGACAGCCAGGCATCATCTTCCAAAGAATATGAAACTTTATATAGATATATGTGTGTATATATGTTACACATATCATATAGATGCATTATAATATATATACCTATATCTCATATATATATATTTTTACTGCATATCTTTCCTATCTAGTGTGGCAATTGTAGTTGCAAAATTGCTATGCTAGACTTGGCGCAGCAATCGGTTATGCCAATTGACCCTGAGAACAGGACTTGAACTTTGTTTCTTACTAGTTATGTAACCATGAGCAACTTCATATTTATGAATCATAGTTTCCTTATCTATAAAACAGGTAAAATGATACCAACACTACTAGTTGGCAAACTTTAAAGCTCTATGTAACTGTGGGTTGTTGGTTACTATTAATAAATGTTTATTGAATTAAAGGCATGGATTAAAGTCTATTCCCCTTGTAAATCATCCTAATTTAAATCAATGTAAAAAGATACTAGAAAAGAATAGGAAACCAAAATGCCCATCATGTTTATGACACTAGATGGATCTCAGATTTCAGTAGAAATTACCCAATCTGATGATGCAGGGAGGGTCTGGAAATGTGGATGTAGTTGGAACTATGCATCTAACTATGTGTCTATCACCTTTAGGGAAGATGGAGGAAACCACATCCCTATTATCTGTAGCCTGTGTCACAATGACAGGAGAACACATTTCCCCAGATCTTCATATGAGGCACAAAGCCAGTCTAATGATCATTTATAGGATTGCAATTCCCTTTAATCTCACATTGTCTTTGGCCAATAACATCAAGGTTGTTTTGCTTCTGGCAGTCCCTAGATAGAGAAAGCTGTGTGGGTAATCTAATCCTTCTACAACCATCAAGGGCATCTCTTCAGTCAAGACAGGGACAGTAGATGTATTGTCCCTCTGCAGAAATTCAGCTCTGGATGATAAAAGTTCCAGATGTTGCAGACAAGGTCTTTGGAATATTTCTTAGAGAGAGTAATTTCTTTCTTTGTGTCAATGACAGAAACATGGCCCTACCTTTAAATAGTTTCAGACCACTTATCATTTGAGTGGAGTGGAGTGAAAACTATGTATTTTGTTCCTTGATTCACTCAAATTAAATTTGTATTGGGGGATGGATGCCCTTACCAATAAAATATCAGTCATCAGAATCTTCCTGAAAGGGAATAAACATTCTTACCAGGATGCTATAACCAATTTTTCATTCTCCTTCATTGACATCCTATTGAATATGGGGCAGCTTATCTTTGATTCACATCCAACTTCTTAGTAACAACCTGAACAGGACTGTAGTTACTTTTCATTACCAACTTCTCTTCGAATGTGCCCTAGCAAGAGTACTGAAAGATGTATGGGCATATGTATTTCTAAACCCTCCCTGCCTTGTCTGATTGGGCAATTTCTACTGAAATCTGAGATGCGTTTAATTCCATAGATATGATGAGGATTTGGGTTACCCATTAATTTCTAATATCATTCACTTTCATTCTGAGTACTTTCAGAGCTAGGGGATAGCAGATGATAATAAACTATATAAAACTGATGGTTTATTCCCAGTAATTTCACTAGACCTTACAAGGCTCTGCTCACCAAATGGTAGCCCTGATATAAATTGGCCTTTTGGAGGCTATGCTGATTCTTACTACAATGAATTCAACTCATAGGTTCCTCAGACAATCAGAAGGAGCTGCATGTAATCCATTGAGCTATCAGAGAGAGTGGTTCAACATAATCATGCATCATCTTTTTAATGGATATGAGGTTCTTTGATGACCCAACTTACCTTTACTTTTCCCTCTGAATGTCTTGTGCTGAGCACAGATTTGTTTGGGGCTCCCTTTATCATGCCCAAGGAAGGAGCTGGTATAGAGACCTATCGAAGACTGAGAATGAGGTTAGAGAGCCCCTGGCCCATGCTGTGGGGAAGGACTGAAATCATGCTCCTCAGAGCTCTTAGAAGGCAGTAGGTTGGAGAAGGAGCACCAGATTGGGGACCAGTATATCCTTAACTGGTTATGTGACCTACAAAAAGTCATTTCCATCTGCTTCTGGGAGCCAAGGTGGAGTAAGAAGTAAGTCTCTCTTACCCTCCCTTATCAACCTCTGAAAGCCCAGAAAATATTGCCCCAGGAAAAACCCTGGAACAGCTGAATGAGAAGAAAGATGGGGTGCAGCAGTCCAGTAGCCCACATAGCTTGAGGGATTAATGGGGAAGGCCCCTCTTGCCCTGGGGGAAGGGGAGAAGTACAGAATGGGAGGCACCCAAGCAAGCTAGCAGAAAGCCCTGCCTCAGCATACCAGGAGAAGATCCTGAAACCCAGGTGTTGGAACAGGCAAACACCAACACCTGGACCCCCAAGTGCCTCAGTGAGGGTGGAGGAACCATTGGAAACCAGATTGGAAAACCACCAGGTGCCTCAGCATTTTACAACAGTGTCCCAGCGCCTCAGCAAAACTCTGTGAAGCGCTCCACGGGGCCCCAGGTGGAGAAACATCCTGCAATATTCATCTGAAAGGAGCTGAAGAAAGTGAAAGGAAAGGAAAAGCAAGCAACCTCCAGGGGCCAGACTACCCAATCCTACCCCTAGAGTTCCAATGTTTTTGATTCCAGCCCAATACCAGGTAAGCTGCCAGAACCCTACAGCCTCCAACTGCCAACATCAAAGGCCTTAACATACAAAGCCAGTGACCAGGCCCTAGGCTCCCAACACAAAAAGCTTGGGTCAATGCCCTCTGCTCCCCAGCAGGATAGCTCAATCTCTTTAAAGACCAAGAAATAAGCAAACAGCATGAGCAAAAAGAAACGTACCATAGATTCGTATTATGAGAATAGTGAAGATCAAGGCAGAGATTCTAAAGAGGACAACATTTTCAACAAACCTACATCTGGAACTTCAAAAGGGAATATGAACTGGTTTGAAGCCCAAATGGCCTTCTTAGAAGAGCTCAAGAAGGATTTCAAAAGTCAAATGAGAGAGGCAGAAGAAAAATGGGAAAAGAAATGAAAGGTACACAAGAGAGAGTCAACAGCTTGGAAAAAGAAGGACAAAGACTGAAAATGAGTGGTGACCAGAGTGCTTATTGAATCCTCCAATATTTGGGAACTGAGGTGGGGACAAAGGGTCATGGCTACTCATAAAAGAGTCAGGATCAAAGTGTGAACGAACCCAGAACAAGAATCCAATAAATAAGTCATGTTGCTGAGGGGACCAGAGATAAGAGTTAGTCTCTGAGACAAGGTAAAGTCGGGCATCTGAACAAGGTCCAAATAGTAACTATAGAAAAGTGAGGTCCAGTGCTCAGACCAGCAATAGTTTGTAATTAATAACATCTAGGTAGCACAGTGAATAAAGGGCTAGACTTGAAATCAGGAAGACCTGAGTTCAAGTCTGACTTAGACAAACATTAACTATGTGACACTGGGCAATTCACTCAATCTCTATCTGATTCAGTTTATTTATCTGTATAATAGGATAATAATAGCATTCACCTCCCAGAGTTGTTGTGAAAATCAAAAGAGATGATTTTTTTTTAGGTACTTAGCACAGTGTCTGGCACATAATGGGTGCTATATAGATGCTGGCTATCATCAGCATATCATTTTTATTAATAACTTTAAGTATAAAGCTTTGCAAAACTTAAAATACAATATAAATGCTAGCCATCATGATAGCTAACTTTATATAGTACTTTAAAATTTACAAATCACTTGTCATATCTCATTTGATCCTTGAATGAACCCTGACTGTACGTGCCATTATTATCCCTAATTTATAGATTAGAAAACTGAACATGAGGAATGCTAATCCTTGTGGGTTCTCCTATTGGCCATGCTGGACAAGATTAAAAGATTGTGTTTACACTCCTGGACATCTTACTTCACCTTGAACCAGACCTCCATAACAAAAACTCAGTTGAGTCTTTTTCAATTTTAGCATCTGCTCTAGAGACATAATGAAATGTGAAAACATGGTTTCATCACTCAGGTGGATTAATACCATTTGGATCCTAGGACAAGCTAGTATGAGAGGTAGACTTCAATCCACTGTGGGAAAAAATCTACTGAGCTTTTTATGCTTCATTTTGCTTTTACAATTTAGCAAGCAAAAGGCCAGTTCACCGTGATAGTGATAAATCCAGAGCATCACGCGAAGTAAAACTTATAAAGATGGAACAGAGAATCTGATAAAGGGTCAAAGAACAAAAGTAGAGAAATAACATGGTACAATGGAAAGAAAACTGGACTTGGAGTCAGAAGCCTGGGCTTGTCCTTTTTCAGTCTCAGTTTTCTCACCTGTAAAGTAGGGTTTATAACAAGACCAGAAGGAAAATACTTTGTGAAGTACTTCATAAATAGATGTTATAATTACGATCATTATATACATTATATATTACATTATATGTTATTATGATTGTGATATTACAAGAGATTCAATAAGTGCATTTACCATCTGATCATCTGTAGCTTCATAATCCCTTTGGAATGGGATTTTTTTTCCCATTATGATTTGATTCCAACAAGTTCCACCAGACATCACAGTATCCACTGCCATGTTGGACAGTACCTAGTTCATCTGTGAGTTCCACTTGGCTTGCCTGTTGCTGCTTCCCTGTCATAGCCTGGGCCTGCTAGCAGTAACCATACACTTAAGTCAAACATAAATATCCTCCAAAGACTGAATATCTGTTTCTAGCTGTATGATCTGTAGTCATTAAATCTTTCAGTGACTTCTTTTCTCCTTCCCTTTTTTCTGACAGCAGAGCTATGTGTTTTATAGAGCAATGTTTTCCCCATTACAGAGTTCCATTATTTTAAAAAGAGTTGGTGACGCACAGATCCCAAGAGATATTTGTATCATAAGATGTAATACTCCCAAGAGCGATTCCCCATGCAGATTAATTTTTTAAGCTTATGAGACTCTGTGAGGAGCTCTTTTCTCTCATGAAGAACATTCAAGATGGTGTCCTGGTTTTGAGAAATGTACAAGTGAAATAGTTTCTGTCAATAGATGATGACACCATGGCTGAATTTGTAGCAGCGTCAGCCTCACTGCCTTTGACTCCAAGTGGTTCAGGCTTCATTGGTCTGAGTAGCCAGTATAAATTACGTGAGAGAGCAGTCTAGTTAGGCAAAGAAACACTGGGCTTCCTTGGAGTCAGAAGACCTGAGTTCAAGCAACTTGTGTATGTGACTATTGCCAAATCATTTCCCCTCTCTATACCTCAGTTTCTTTTTCTATAAAAATGGAGTGGGTGGAGGTTAATCATGTCTACTTGAATTATTGTAAGGATCAAATGAGATAACAAATATGAAAATGTCACAAAACTATAAGGCATTTTTATACTCTAACATATTGGCAGGGATTGATTGGTTAAAAATTATACCTCACCAGCTTCCCCATTTACCTTTGTTCCTCATTTGTTCTGTGTACTAACATTTGGAGTTTTGCTAGGCTTCCCAGTGGCCAATTGTTCTCAAAAGTTTGGCCCTCTTCTGTGATTCAGAATGATCTAAATCATGATCCCTATGCCAGATACCCAGTTGCTACCTCAGCACAGGAATCATAAGCCATAAGCAGAAGCCTTCAGGTAACTGTCATAATAACTGCTGCTATTGACCTCTCCCAGCTACCATGACATACCAATTAATCAAAGTGTTCATAGAGCTCTATTGTACTAATTCTTTGATTCTAATTGTTGATACTGCCTCATAAACTTGCTCAACAAGACCTTGGAACCTAGAACAAGGACTATACTTATTCTTCTACCTAACAAACTTACCTGCCTAGCCATAACATTGGTTTATATTTAGTAATTAACCTTTTCTTTGTATTCTCAGCACTAAGTACTGTACCTGGCACATAGTAGGCACATTATAAATGCAAGTCAAGTGACTGACTGACTGATTAAATTGAGGATAATACTAAGGTTGTGGACCTAGGTGACTGGAAGGATGGTGGTACCTTCCATAAAACTAGGGAAAATTGGGAGAGGGTTGGGTTTTTAGAAAAGGTATTGAGTAGAGTATTTTATATATTGAGTTTGAGATGATTTTAAAACACGTAATTCAAAATGTCCAACAGATGATGCAAGACTAAAGCTCAAGATAGAGTGCTTTTGTTGGTGTTCAGTTGTGTCCAACTCTTCGTGACCCCATTTGGGGTTTTCTTGTCATTTCCTTCTCCAGGTCATTTTACAGATGGGAAAACTGAAGCAAACAAGATTTAGTGACTTGCCCAGGGTCACGCAACTAGTAAGTGTCTGAGAACAGATTTGAATTCAGTAAGATGAGTCTTCCGGACTCCAGGTCCCGCTGTAGTACCTAACTGCCCCCGAGAAAGAACACAAGGATGGATATATAGATCTAAGAGTCATGCCCATAGAGATGCAATTAAAACTACACAAGCTGATGAGGTCATGAGCAAGAGAGTATAGAGAGAGATAAAGGAAGAAGGAAACAGAACAGAGTCTCGGGGCACACCCACAGGTTAGGAAGTATGGATAATGAAGCAAAAAAGAAGGCTGAGAAAGAACCAAAATATAGGGAAGAGAATATACAATAGAGGACAAGTCCATCCTACTGAATTGTTTGAGGCATGTGAAGGTTAAATGACTTCTGCAGGGTTGTACTGCTAGTGAATATAAAAGATGAGATTTAAATTCAGGTCTTCTTGACTCCAATCCCAGTATTGTACATCAGAAGTGCCAAACAGTTCCAAATATAACCAAAATCAGATTAAAATGCAATTGGGAAATATTTAACAAAATAAATAAAAATACAATAGAACACAGATAACATGAATTTGTGGTTTTCTAGAACAATGTGTGACCTGCCACAATCCATTCACATGGTTTAGTGACTGTTTTTCTATTTTAATTCACCACCACTCTTATACATGATGCCATGATGCCTCTGAGACTCAGGTTGTTCAAATTTACTACCCAAGATCATTCAATCAGTAACTGAGGAATCTAGGACTAGAAGCCAGGTCTTCTGAGTTCTTATCTATATTTCTTTCCAATTAAAAAAAATACACCTTGACAAACATAAAGCAACTGGTTGCTGTCACCCAAACTCTTGGCCAGACTCTCAATAGACACCAAAATAAATGATCCTGGTTACTTTGGTCCTAGCAGACTCCAGATCAAAGATTCCCCAGGGGCATCAGAAAGAAAACAAAGAACTAGCCCTCTGTTCTTCCTCTGTACAAAAGTCCTTAAGGAATAGTTTGTCTGCAGAAATTAGCCTGGTGTAGAGATAGTGAAAATGCTTATGAAAGGCAATTTGTTTTCCATGAATTTCACCAGATGGCCCAGGCCGCTAGGTATTACTTACATCTCCACTCGGGGAAAACCTGTTATCTCCTCCTGTTGTCATGGCCCCATGTAACATGGCCTGAATATTATGACTTGTACACGAGGCAACTGTAAAGCATTGCATCAGGCATTTTGGTGACATGAGGGAGCATTGGAAACAATGACAACAAGCAGAAAATAGAACAAATGGCTTTTCCTGCTGCTTTCTGATTTTTCGCATCTGGTAAGTAGATAAGGATGGAGGCAATGCCACCTCCTTCATTGGGCACTCTTAGTAAAGCCAACCGGAGCCACCCTCTTATCTCTGCCGTCCCACCCTTTCTCTATTTGATCTGACCTGATTGGCCTGGGCAAAGAGATCTCCAAATGTACTCAGAAGCAGGTCTAAACCCGTTATGAGTTACAACCCATTATCTCTCTCTACTGGCTCCTTAAATTACACATCCTTCTTTCTTTTTTCCCTTATCCCTTTTCTTTCCTCTTGCCCTCTTTCTTTGGCAAGCTAGAGTACAGCATAAGAAGTGCTGGGCCTGGAGTCAGGAAGACCTGGGTCTGGCCTCAGCTCTTTACTAGCTATGTGACCCTGGGCAAGTTGTTTAACTTTTATCTGTCTCAGTTTCTTCAACTGTAGAATGGGGATAATAGTAGCACCTACTTCCCAGGGTTGTAGAGAGGATCATATGAGATAATGTTTATGAAGTCCTTGGCACAGTACCTGGCACACAGTAGGTGCTTAATAAATGCTTATGTCCTTTACTCCCCTTTTTCACATTCTATGTCTCTCTGGCACAGCTGAAAACTTGCTGTCTTCCAATCATTAATTACAGAAGACCTCTAGCATTCTCCTTTGCTCACTTTCTTCCAAATTCTTTATTTCCTGTTTTATTTCCTCTTGTTATCTCTCTTTTTTTTATTCTCACAAAAAACTTCAGCTTCCTTAACTCATAATATACCTTCTACCATCCCTCTGCCTCCCCCCAACTCAGACAGTCTGTGAAATGGCGTTCCTTTCTCTTTCCTATAGGCTAGCTTCAGTCTTTTGTAATGAACTGAAGAGGCCCGATTTTCAACCGTGAAGGTTGTCCCCAGATCTGTCTAATTTGTCAGGCTGGTTCCACCTGCCATCTGAGCAGCCTCAGGGCCCCATGACAGCCCTCATTTTCCAGGCTGACCCTCCACCTCTGCACCCTGACCCTCCTGTTCACATTCAGTTATTGCAAAGGGACAGGAACACAACCCACCGGTGCCTTATTGCAGTTTCAATTTCCCGAGAAGTTCCTGCAGCTCATTTTCAGCATCTCTATTTCTCCCCTTCCTCCCTCCTTCCCCTTTGCTGTGCCTCACCTTTGCTCCTGAAGAAGTATAACTCTGACAGACATAGATCTATTTCTCCATGGTAGAGGCCAATGCAAAGATACAAGTTCTTTTCAATCTGTGTAGTCTTTGGATTGCTTCTTTGGCCACCCTGAAATTTTAAGAGCTTGTATTTACAAGACATACTAGATCTGGCATCAGGGGACTTGGGTTCTCATCCCAACAGTGATATTTACTGACTGTGAGACTTTGGGCACATCACTTCAACTTTTTGAACCTCGGATCCTCAGTTTTCTCATCTGTAAATGAGAGGGGGATATACCTGGAAGGCACTTTATAGAACCTTGTCCCTTCCCATACATATAAACACATATAAACACACAAACAACACGCACAATCATTTTACGGATATTGAAATTGATTCATAGGGCAGTTCAGCTATTTGTCCATGGTTGTACATAGATTCACAGCAAAGCTAGAATTCAAACCCATAGCCACTGTCACCAATTTTAATGTTCTTTGTGTTACACATTTATATTTAAGATCTCTACCAGATCTAAGTCTTCTGATATAGTGACTTAAAGTTTTCAAAGTCCTTTATAAGCAGCATTTTATTTAATGCAATTCTTATGTAAGGTACTGCCCCTTTGTTACCTGGGGATTTTAGTTGCTGGAAAGGGGAAAGAAAAAAATATGTGCGTGGAACAATGATGAAAACAGCTTGATAAAAAGCAAAGTACTTCTTCACAATAGAAGCATTTAAAGAAAGAAATAGATAATTCTGAGAGGACTGGAGAGAAAGCAGTCTAAGACCTCAGAACAAAAGCCCTGACTGAAGATGGGATGGCAAAAAGGCATTGTTATTCATAAATTCATTAACTTGTGGCTATTTTGAGGATCTTGATGGTTATAATCAGGGGAGTACAAGTAAATGTTTAACAACTGGCTGGGGAAGAGGGGTGAAGTATGCTTTCGGGGGGGGGGTAAAGGGGAGAGACAAACAGAGTTAAGTGACTTGCCTAGGGTTACATAGCTAATAAGTGTCTGAGACTGGATTTGAACTCCATTCCTCCTGACTCCAAAGCCAGCTATCTATCCACTGCACCACCTAGTTGCCCTATATGACACATTTTTAAATTTAATCTGCATTATTAACATTTTGTTCATCACTTTCTCAAGTATAGATATAGACAAAACAACAAATTAAGCCCCAATTTGTAGTGTTTGCAAATTTCTAAAGTGTAAATGCTCATACTGAAAATTAAACAATAGGTTCTCATGAACCAATTTGGGCTGGCTTCAATACACACCTGCTTATATCTAAGAAGTATAAATCAAATGGCTATTTAGGGACTATGTAGTGATTATATAAAGCCTTTTAAGGTCACACCTGACAGAAAGGTAAATTTTTATTGAGTTTCATATCACAATCAACAAGCATATTTCTTAAGAATTTGCAATGTGTTCATCACTAGGGATACAAAGAAAAGCAAAAACAGTCTCTACCTTCATGGAACTTACATTCTAATTTTGTAAAAAAAAAAAAAGCAAGGAACACACACATTGTATATGGAGTAGAAGGAAAGAACTCTGAGAAGGGAAGGCATTAGCAACTGGGGGGACTAAGAAAGGCCTCCTGGGGGGACTAAGAAAGGCCTCCTGGGGGAGATGGGATCTGAGCTGTCTTGAAGGAAGTCAGAGAAACTAATAGATGGAGGTGAGGGTTAGAGCACTCCAGACATGGTGAGCATTGAGTAAAGTCACAGAGATAAAAAATGGAGTTGTATTTGACAAATACACCAGTGTTGCCGGAATGTAGAATGTATAAAAGAGAATAAAGTATAGCAAGACTGGAAAGGTAGGAAGGGACTAGATTATAAAGAATTTTCAGATGTCAAACAAGGAAATGCATCTTTTATCCTGAAGGTAATAGGGAGCCATTGCAGCTCATTTCCCTTCAGCGCTATTCATCAAAAGTGAGGAAACCTCTCAGGGTTTACCTGGGTTGCCTTCTTCTGCCTTCTGTGGTTTGCAAGGGAAAAACAGAGAGGGAAAGATAAGCTTTGCAGCTGCCTTTGCTGTGAGCTGTACCAACTAGAAAAGTGGCATGACTTCACCAAGACCTGTTTAGAAAAGACAGAATTCTCTGCTATTTGAAGCACTGACTGGATAAAAGCTGCATAACCCTCTTGCTATCTAAAATTTTCAATGGATAAACTCCTCAAGGCCCTGGGGAGTTTGGAAGTTTTTCAGCTAAAGGAAAAAGCTTGTCACTGAAATATATCACCATTTTCTTAGGGTTCTGCCAAGAGCAGATGTGGGTTTAACACTACTTCTGTGGCCTGAGTGTAGTAGAGATGCATATTCCCTAGCAAAAGAGTTGTAAAGACCAGAAGGAAGCAAAGAAAGCACCAGTAGGTGCTATGTGGGTGCAGACCATTCCCTAAAGAGCCAAATGACATCGAAGTCAATAGTCCAGAAGTATAGATTGCCCTGTATTCAAGGATTTCTCTCCTCATGTGCCACATTGTTAGGTTTCTGTAAGCATGTGCCAACTCTCTCACACAGACATTTTACACATTGATAAGTTACTCAAATTTATAGGTTGACTGTGATGATCCGATTATCTCTGCTTTTTCCTTACATTGAATAAATCTTATGGTTGTTCCTGTTTTTGCCTTCTAATAAGTAAATGTTGTGCTCTAATCATTCCTTCTCTTGCTTTCCAATGGATAAATGAAATGCTTATTCTTGCCTTGGCCTTATCATCAAGGCAAATTATTAGCATTGAGACATTATTGTTGTTTATTAATATAATTATTAATTATAATTAACATGATTATATTTCATATTATTAAGGCATTATTTAATGTTTGATTCAATATTGTCATCATGATTGATTTTGTGTCAATAAGAAATACAACAGTGACGACTAAAGACCTCTAATGGTAAATAGTTGGAGTGTACCTCCCCCTATGCCAGTGTTACCACTAGGACTCTGAGAGTTAAATTTCAGTTTTATAGTAGCTGTGAACAGTACTCCCTTCCTCACCCAGGAAAGCCACCAAAGTTACCAGTGTGAATGCAAGATTGGGTGAATGAGCTACCCCAGATAGAGAGAAGAAGCACGTGATTCACACAGTGCCACCCCTGGACTATACTCACAATTCAGTGAAGTAAGTAGCATAAGTATTATCATCCCCATTTTACAGATGAAAAAAAGGGGAGGGGAAATGACAGCTGAGGACTTTTTTCTGAGGTTGTGTCTATCTCCCCTATGTTGGAAACACAGCAGCCACTCATGGTCCCAATCCCACTGCTAATTAACACAGAAGATTTTGCCCAATTTTCCCCTTCTTGGGTAGCCTGGTGCCCCCCTGATCCTGGGGTGTGACTGCTTTGGTATTGAACACTCAATTGGCTTAGCCTTGCTGCAGCTCCTAAGTCCTGAGCTGAAGAAAGCCAACAGATTCTGCCTCTCCAGTTATAGAGATTATGCCCTGACTACCCAAGACTTATCAGATCAAACAAGTATATAGTCTATGAATAAATGAGTGAAAGAAAGAAAAAGCATTTTATCAAGTATTTACTATATGCCCACTACATCTCATTGCTCATTACAAATTGATTTGAAGAAAAAAAAAGGCAGATGAGCCCAAATAATTCACCAGTGTCTTACAATTTATGGTCTATGGCAGCATAGAATTGGTGAAAATAGTAAATGGAGGAAATATAATTTGAACCCAGGTCTCCTAAATCCAAGATCAGTGATATTTAAACTATATCTGGATGACTCTACTTTAGAAACTTCTGATCTCACAAGCTGGGTTTACATTAAAAAAGCAAAGGTTCCAAAACTAGGAGTATGGAGGATGATCCAACCACTTTTAGACCATGACATCCATGGCCAAGAGTCAAGTCTTGGACTTAGAAGATAAGTGATTTAGTCTTATTTATTGCTCACAAGAATATACTGACTAAGGCAACCTATGGCTTGTTTTTATTGTTAATGGTTGGGTTTGTCCTCAGCCTTTGAACCTCTTCCCATAGCAAAAGGGTAGTGAAAGTCAGAAAAAAAAGCAGTATGTCTTTGTGCTCTTCCGCCTCTTCAGGAATCACCTGTGGTACCTATGAGAGTTGCCCCAAACCCATGATTTTCAATTGAATTCACTTCTAATTCAACCAGAATTTATTTAACACTACTTTGTTCCAGGTCCTATGCTAGATACTGGGAATACAAAAACAAAAATGGAAACAGTACCTGCCTCAAACAAGGTTATGTTCTACTGGGAAGAAACAATATATACTCAGATTTTTGAGGAAAATATTTTTGAGGGAAGGGTTGAGCACTAGCATTAATTTTAAATTTTTTAGTGCAGCTCTAGACTAGATGAAATTTTAACTATTGAATTGTTATGTAACTTTCAATTATATAACTTTCAAAGCATAAACCTTGCCTTACAAGACCGTATGATTCTTGAAGGAAGAGCATTATATTCTTTATATCTCCCAACAATATTAACAAAGTTCTGAATGTAAAGTAACACCTAGGAATAAGACAATACCAGACAACAAAGCAAAGAGAGGGCATGATGAGCACATTGGCCTAAAGTGGTGACACTCATACAGTGAATCTAGGAGTTTGAGACTCGTATGTTTTTGTTGTTGTTGAGTTGTTTCAGTCATGTCCAACTTATTATGATCCCATTTGGGATTTTCTTGGCAAAGATAGTGGAGTGATTTGCCATTTCCTTCTCCAGTTCATTTTATAGATGAGGAAACTGAGGTCAACACAGTTAAGTGACTTGCCCAAGGTCATCCATCTAGAAAGTGTCAGAGGCCAGATTTGAACTCAAGGAAGATGAGTTTTTCTGAATCCAGGCCCAGCACTCTATCCATTGCTCCACCTCCCTGCCCCTAGACTTGTAGTTAGAAGGCTTGAATCACAGTTCTCTTATTTACTATCTGTGTGACTTTGATCAAGTCACTGAATATCTCTTTCTTCATCTTTGAAATGAGGAAATGGGACAAGATGGCATCCAGGTTGCCTTCCACTCCTACAATCCCTTAATTATTGGTACCTGTGACCTACTCCCAACTAAAGGGCAAGGATCCAGGAGTGTTGTCTTACACTAGAACCCCAACAATCTCTTTTCCTGTCACCTATAGTTTAGACAATGGCTAAGCTATTTGGTGCTACTCCACATGCCCTCTAGTGGAAGACTAGAGGTCACAATGTTATAGTAACAGGCTACTGAGCAGAGTTCTCTAAGCTTTTTAAATTAAGCTCATCATCAGCAAAATATGCCTGAGAACACCCACATATTTTGAAAATAATACATGTATATTTGTGCTATTGCATTGTGTGCATTATACAATATAAACGAAACATTGAAATTGAAAACGATGAAGTAAATATTTGAAAACCTTTTTTTAAATTTTTATTTAATAATTGTACCCCCCCAAAATTCCATTTTTTTGTATTTGAGATCAATGTGATTGAATATGCTTAATTCGTTTTGAAAAATCTCTGTGTGTGTCCTTGGAGATAGAGTAGACTTGTAAATCATAATTCTTTGTCAGTAATTAATTATTCACTTAATTTGATCAATATAGCTAACCATGCAGGTAAAATTCTTCATTTTAAAATATTTTTATTGAAAGATACATAATATAACAATCCAATAATAGGCTGTAACACTCAGTGAACAGAGCAGCTTTTCCCCAGGGCTCATATCTCTCACCATACACAATGCAATGACAACAAGCAAAAGTGAATTATCTCTGATTTCAACCCAGCAAAAAGTTTCCAATATAAATTCATTGTTTTTTCTTTACATGGTTCTGCTTAATGGATTATATTGTGCTTTAATTTCCTATTCACGTTTGGAAATTTTAGTTGTGTTTTGTATGAGTGTGAGAAACAGCAAGAAAGCCAGAGTTTCTGAACCTCAGAGGATAAGGAAGGAAAACAATGCATACTAAAGTTGGAAATAAAGGTTGAGGACAGGTTGTGAAGGGTATTAAATACCAAACAGCCAAGAAGTGATCTAAGGAAATGGGGGGAGAGAGAGGTATGTTAGGAAGAGAAAAGGGAATTTTCTCAATGGCCCCTGCATAGATACTGTTGTAACCTTGCATGATCAGGTTATAACTGTCCCAAGGGGAAAAGAACTGATGCAGAAGAAGAAAAGTTGGGAGCTTGTACAGTGGTAGAAAGGGATGAAGTAGGGGATTATGGGACAGTTGTGGGTAAAGGGTAGAGGTAGTTGAGTTGGAAATAAGTCCCACAATTGGTTATTGTAGTAATAGTGGGTTATGATCCATCTTCCCACCCTATGATTGGTTGATCATACACCCCTTAGGGTTATGCCACAGACCCCTTAGAGTCAATCCATGCCCCCTTAGAAGGACACAGCCCTTCTTTGAAGACCACTAATCTAATCAATTAGCTATTCTTTGAAGAGCATTTGGGATCTTACCGGTCCTTGAAGCAGAGCACCTGTAAAGTCAAGTCTAGAAGCATTTATTAAGCTCTTGCTATGTGGTAAGCATTGTGCTACATGGTGAGGATGCAAATACAAGCAAAAAAGAAAGACAGTTTCTGACCTCAAGGAATTTCCATTCTAATCGGGGAAGATAACACAAAAATGAAAGGGTATTGGAAAAATACGTGGACATGGTGGTAAAATCTGGAGCATCAGAAGCAGAGTAGGAAGATGAATGATGGATGAATAGTCTAGATCCTTCCTGAGAATGTAGTTTGCAGGACAAACTCACCAATGGGAGAAGGGGGCACTTCTCTACAACTTTATCTTGTCAAACTTGGTAATGGATTAAAAGCACAGACATAATAATACTGTAGGCACCACAGATTCCATGCTTCTAGAGGCCAAGGCATGGATTGTACAAGACATAATTGGAAGCATCTACATGTGCCATACTAGGTTGTGATGGAGCCCAACAGGATTGGGCCACTTGTGTCTTCATGACCATTTCCTCTACTACCCTTGGTTTGAGGGGCTACAGTCTCACCCTTCTCTGAGCCTGCTATCATGTCACTGCTCACCCTTGTGGAATCAGAACAGAAATGGGCCTTCCTGGATTAAGACAATTTTACCTTCAAAACAAAGTTTTGTGTCACTGCAATAGATTGGACTGAATGGCTTTAGTGAAATGAGGAAAAATTGCAGAATCTCAAAATTGAAAAGTATTTTACAGGCCACGTAGTTCAAACTGCACCTGGTCAAGAATCTCATTTCTTCAATTTAATTCAATGAACATTTATTAAATGACTACTATCTAAAAGGCACAGGGAGTAGGAAGTCAAAAGCAAAACATTCCCTATTCTCAAGAATCTTACATTCTACTTGAAGAGGGGAAGGTGGGATACACAAATAAACACAACATAATGAGGGAAGTGAGAAATCACCAAAAACTCAGGGAACAAGGAAACTCCTCAATGAGAATGTTGAAACCTGACTTTGGACCGAGGATTCCAAAAAGCAGAAAGAGGGAGGGAGTATATGGCAAGGCAACTTGTGTGGATGCATAAAGTCCAAAGATGCAGTATTAAGTTCAGAGAATAAGTCCTAGTCTGTATTCAGTTAGCTGAAATATGGAGTACAGAAAGCTGATCAAGAGAAAGTCAAGGTAAAGCTAGATTGCAGAGGGCCTTCAAGGTCAAGCTGAAGAGTTCATATTTTATCTAAGGCAACAAGGAAATACTGAATTTTGATCAGGGAAATGCTATGAACAGACCTATGCATTACAAAAATTAATCACATTTTCTAAGGGTTGGCACAAGTGAAGGTGGCAAATGATGCATTGAAAAATATGGTTCAGAAATAGGAAATAGCAAAGGTCAAAGTCCTAAGCTTCATACCCATACATCATAAATACATTCTTATAGAAAAGAATTGGGAGACACTGGATGTGATGAACACCAAACTAGATAACAAAAAGTGAGATTGATTATATTTTAGCTATCTCATTATACATGTGGAAAAGTCATTATTGATGCAAATGTTTGTGTACACTCCAACCATCAACTTGTTATAAAAGGGTCATAATTAAAACAAAACTGGAAGAAAGAACACCAATGCGAAAAAGATATGGCATGAAATTAAAATAACTACAACTTGATCTGTCTAAACAAGTTTTTGATGCCATAGAATGGGAAATGGTTGAAGAAAAGAACACCAATATTCATTGAGGCAATTTTGCATAGAATTTCAATGACTGTAAATTATTTACATAAGAAGGAAACTGACCAAAAGAGTCTAAAAATACCTTAGTCAACAATCAACTAATCTCCTTGTCAAGCAGTATGCTGTGATATTTAGATCTAAATAGTCTCACATATTTAAAATATGAACAGATCTGTGAATTCTTTGGAAGAAAGATGGTGGAAGATTATGAAGAGTATTGTCTCACAAAATGGGGAGAGGAAGGTAAAACCAGTTTAAGGAAAGGTTGATAAAAGCCCCAACCAAGCAAGAACATCCCAAGGGCATTCAAGGATAAAACTGGAAGGAGGACAATGAACTCCCACTAAAATGGGAAAATAATTTAATTTTAAATATTCTAAAAAGCAAACACTTTCAACAGTAAATGTGATTCACCACAATCACAGTCATCATATTAGAACTTGATAGCACTATCCTCAATACTAGATGTGTTCCTTGAGGAAGTGGAAATGGCTCTACAGATAACAAATATAGGAAAAATATCTAAATTAGGATGAATATATTCTGAGGAATTCCGTGCTGGCAAGGCAATACAACTTTGTTAAGGAATTGATTTCCCACTTATGAATGGGAGATAAAAAAGTGTGGAAAAATATTGGACATTAAAGAAAGTTGACCAAGAGAATATCAATTATTATCAACCTACATGCTTACTTTTATTTCTATATGAAGTGCATAAATGCATTAAGAGCATCCTTGATAAAAATATATTAGAAAGGAAGAGGAAGGCTTTCAAAGGAGATATTCCAAAGTGAACTACAACTTTATAATAGCAAAATCAACTAAAAGATCTAGAAAATACAAGATCCCTCTATGATTATTATTTGTTGAGTAGAAGAAAGCATTTGCTTTGGTATTGTGAAATGTCACCTCAAGAGTTATTCCTTCAAGGTATTTCTCATGCAAAAATTCCTTGAAAGATATAACAACAGAAATATCTCTGATCAATTACCATCTGATCATTAATATCAAGTAAGGGATAAAGTAATACAACATATGCTCATCAAAGGTGTTTGCCACTGTAACAAAAAAAAGAACAGTGTCAAATATAACTGGAAATGGGATTCCTGGTAGATGGTAAGGTCCTCCAGATATTCTGGGCAGATAACATTGTACTGATGGCATCAGAATCTGAAATGCGTAAGTACTCCAAAAAATGGCCTTCTTATCCACTAGGAAAAACCAAATTAATAAAGAATGTTTAGTTTCCAGGCTGTGAGTTACAGTTGGATGAACAACCTATGATCTCATCCTATAGATATAGATGTAGAAGATATATACCTATTTCACATATGCATATATATATACATATATAACGCACATGCCATATATACATAATCATATATGCAGATATATACACACATATGTGTATCGTGATATAATGTCTTCAAAGGACAACAGAAATGGGCTATGAGCTAGGTCTAGAATTAAACAGAAGGAAGAGAAGGGACTGGATCAATTGGTAAAACTGTTAATTTTCTTAAATAACTCCAAACTTCGCCCAAAAAATAGCATCAATATTTTACACCACTATTCTTCCAGGTATGTTGTATGATTGTGAGTCATGCAACACTACAGTCTCTGAAGAGTTGAAGTTGAGGCTTACTCCAAGAACAATGTATAGACTCATGGTCTAGGTTAGGAAAAGACTGTACCAAATTACAAACAAGGCTACAGTCAGAAGAATATGCCATCAAATCAATATATGCTTCAAAAAGAAAATTGGCTGCTCATGTAACAAGAACAAGCAGTAACCAATGGACAATCCACAGGGATCCTGGCAATGTTAAGAGAATGTAAGGAAGACTCTGACACTTTGGGTGAATTCCTTGTGGCAAACTAAAAGGAGAACACAGACTAGAGCCATCGGGAATGACCAGATATGGATGGCTTGGGATCTGCATCTTTGGAGGCAATACTCACATTCATGAAATCACAGATTCATAGGAGTATTGGGACCTGTCAGATAAACTACTTTGGTATCTCTCTTATTCCGTGCGACCCTTCCTGGATGACCACACCCCTGATGTCATCTGATGACAGTAGATCACAGTGTGACTCCGTGGGATACTGACCCTCTGGGAAGACATCTATGAATCTGTGCTTCCCCTCCTTGGGTAATCTGTATCTTGTGATTATGTTTGTTACCTCAGATGTGGGGGAAGGGAGTCTGTCTTCTAGAATTCATCAATTCTGTGATACAGCCTTCCTGAGACAGCCTAGGGCTGTAGTTCTGCTGTAGCACCTGCTTGATGTTCTACCCCTATTAAACTTAGGATGTTTTAAGAGTCCCAGATAAAAAAGAGATAGTGCTAGAGTCTCCTCTCCCCACCCTTCTACAAAGGAGACTTTGATTCTTGACAGGAAACAAAGGAAGAGGCTGTGGCCAGAGACTGGCCACTCTGCTCTCCTCAGAATAAAAGGGGGTAACTGGCTAGAACTATATCTTTGCCCCCCTACCCCTCTAAATATTATTAGGTGAGGGGAAGTAATTTTCAGGTTCAAGATTTGCTCCTTGATCACTATCCCTTAACCGGGCAGGAGTGTTCCAAACTATGTATCAAAAGCTTGACTCTCTTTCCACAAAATGTCAGTTCCATAATGAACACACGTATCAAATAGTGAATATACCCATTTATCCATGTTGTTAGCAAAGCAGGAATCAGAGAAGGTGTACATATGGGCATATAATAGATAATCCAGAGGGAAGGAGCTTTCTCTTTGGAGTGAGAATGAGATGAGAGAGACAGAGAGAGAGAGGAGAGAGGAGAGAGAAGAGAGGAGAGGAGAGAGGAGAGACAAAGGCAGACAGAGAAAGAATCTCAGATCTCATCCAAGGGAAAATTCCCCAAATCTCTCATGTAGTAAGCTGGGAATGGAGACATGATCAAAGTGCCAGTTTCTTACATGTCACCTTCTCTTTAGAGTCTTTATCTCCCTTCAGGGACCTGAAGAGATTCTGGAACCCTATGTCTTCTCTTTCAAAGCTAGAAAGCTGAAGACACGGATCTTTCCTCTCCCAAGCTCTCACCAATTCTACTTCTCAGGCATCTGTAATTATCATTAAGTAATCGTTATCCACCAATGAGGAGAGTTTGATACAAAGAGCCTTTGAGTACAAGTTATTTATGTTTTACATAATTATGATTTCAAATAGGGCAAGTTCTAATACATGCAGCCACTTCACAGGATTCATTATTTGCACTAATCAGGACCTAGCAATGCATTCTCTACTCTCCACTTTCACAGACAGAAACCTATCCAAATCTTTATCACCCTCTGCCTGGACTATTGAAGTCAACACCTAACTGGTCAGCCCACTCTAGCCTTTCCAAACCATCCTCCAGACAGCCACCAAAATCATTTTCCTAAGCACAGATCTGTCAGACTGCAGCTCAACAATCTTCACTGAACCTATTCTGCCCCTAGAATAAAATTTGGACTCCCAGTTTAGCATTTAAAGCCCTGCAGTCTGACTCCTTCCATACTTTTTGCTTTGTTTCCTTTCATACAGTCTCAACCCAACTGCTTAAATCACCATTCTCTGATCCCAGCATTCCATCTCTACCTTACCGTACCTGCAATACATTTCTTCCTCAATTTGGATTCAATTATTAGAATAGCTTGCTTCCTTATATGTTCAAATCAGATGGCCCCTCCTAAGGGAAGTCTTTTTTAATTCCTCTGGTTGTTTGATGGTATCTCATTCTTCCAATTTTCTTGGGTTTGCTTAGATGTGTATATATTGTGCCTACCCTGTTGAAAGTAAACTCCTTAAAGATAGGTTCTGATAGTTGTTTTGTCTTAAACAGTAAAGTACTTAATATATGCTTAATGAATTGAAATGAACTGAATCAAATGAGAAATGTTCTTTTACTTCTTCCTCCTCCTTCTTATCATAATAGAAAATGTGTTACATCCATATGGAAGTGGATAGGACACTGTAGTATAAACTAGTTATAGAGACACGGTCCCTACTCTACAGAAGTATAATATAATATCAAAGATTGCCTCAACACCAAGTAATATGCAAGGTCTTTGCCACAGTGGGCATTGGGAACATCCTTGTGGGTCCCCAGCCTTACTGACACTTTACATGCCCTATAACTATTTCTGAGACCTCCCCCACTAGCACTAAAATCCTGTATCCATCCATGTCAATGTATACAGGACATGCAAACAGCCTTGAGGGCAGCTATGTGGCACAGTAGACAGAGTGCCGGGTCTAGAGTCAGGAAGACTCATGTCCCTGAGTTCAAATCCTGACTGTGACACTTACTAGCCGTATGACCCTGGGCAAGTCACTTAACCCTACTTGCCTCAGTTTCCCCATCTGTCAAATGAACTGGAGGAAAAAATAGCAAAGCACTCCAGTATCTTTGCCAAGAAAACCCCAAATAGTTCATGAAGAGTCAGGACTGAAAAAATGACTGAACGACAATAAAAAATAGCATTGAACTAATACATGGGCAAAATATATAGGGTTTGGGCAAGTGAAAGAGGATGACAAAGATACCATCTACACTCTAAATGGTTACAAATACTTCTTTCTGGAGCTTAAAGTGTCTTTCCTTGACTTTCCTAGCCTGCCTTGGCCTGCCCAGCCATTCTTTTTAGTTCAAACCATGTTTATTGAGTACCAGCCATGTCCAAGGAGCTGTGTTTTACCACTAGAGATTTTAAAAAATGAAAAAAAAAACTTCTCCCTGACAAGAGAGATATACAAAGAAATATGACCCAAGATAGGGTTAGATGGAGGCCTAAGGAAAGATCCACACAAGGAGATTTAGGAAAATTTGAGGAGGGAGAAAAAAAAATTTTCATATGGGAGGGATCAAAGAAGGCATCCTGGAAGAGGTGGCATCCAAACTGGGTCTTGAAAAAGAGAATTTCAGTAGGTAGAAATGATGAAGGAGTGTGTTCCAGGAATGGAGGTGGGCCTCTGTGAACTCATGGAGGCTGGAAATAATAGGATGGGATAGAGAATAGCTCACAGTCCAATTTTGCTAGGATTCCATTCTCTTCCTTGTCCTCCCTTCCTTTGCTTTCCCCATTAAATGAGTTCATTATTGGGGTCCAGGCCCTGAATCCTTCACTTCCTCCTTTTCTTTCTCCTTTTCCTCCTCTTCCTTCTTTCTTTTCCTCCTCTTCCCCTTCCTTTTTGTCTTCTTCCCCTTTACGTCCCCCTCCCCTAACCTTTCCCCTTTTTTTCTCCCACTTCTCCTTTCCATCCCTTTCCACTATTCAATTCCAAATAAAAATGGGTTGCCCAGAATCCAGGAATCATACTTTATGAGCCTCAGCAATTGCTACCGTGCATCCTTAATAGCAGCGTAATCAAAAGTTATGATGCATTTTTCTGTAATCACAAGAAATGATACCCACTTAACGTTAAGTAAAGCAGATTCTCCACCAAAAAAAGTCAAAAGCATTTCAATTTTCATTTTGAAACGAGTGAGTCAGAATCAATTTGGTAAAGCAGTTAACAGCGACAGTGAGCCCCTTTCCAGTTCATAACAGGTACAATTTGCTTTTAACAAACAGCCAAGCTGAGGTCTCCAATGCTGGATTAACATGGTGTATTCATACCTTCTGACTATTGTGTATTTAAATTGGGTAATAGAGACCGTCGGAGAAGCACCAACATGAATCTTAAGAGCAGCCCAATTTGCCCGCGTCTAGAAAACATCCCTTTTAAAAAATAAATATAAATAAACTGGTAAGGAGTTTTCATGGGGATATGAGTAGGAAACAGTCAAAAATAGTATCCAAAGGGCCTGTGTGTGAGCTATTAGCAGCTACATGAAACTCCAAGTTGTGCAGGGAGAGGGTGGAAAATGTCTTTCTTTTGCAAAGAGCATCTGTGCATTGTGTCTCCTCACTCTCTCCCCCAAAAGGAGGGTGTCAGCTAAAAGAGACAAGTGTTAAATTTTAATTGGGTTTAGAAAGCCGACCTCTCTCCTATTCCCCACCCCCACCCACAGCCCTGCACACATTCACACACACTTCTGCAGGAACTGTGAAGATGGTTGACAAAATGTACTTGTCTAATGTAATTATGTGTCCCAAGGAACTGATTGGTAATAATAATAAGGGAGAAAAATCACTGTAACCTTAAATTATCACTGTGACATTCTTTCCTTTCCTTTTTTTTCTCTCCTTTTCTGGTTTTCTCTTTCCTTGCTTCTTAAGGGAAGTGGGTTTCTGTATTTTTTTCCTACTCCCTAGTTTTCGGGGGAATTGTAGGAGCTTGATGAAAAATTCATGTTCTCAGCCAATAATTGGCATTTTTGTTTCCCTTTATAAAAAAAAAGAATGTCTAAGGATTTAAAAAGGAACAGAAAAAGAAATTCTCATTGCTGTTGTTAAGATAAAGTCCCTAATATTGCTCAGTTTGAGGCATTCTGGGGCTCGTTCCAAAGAAACTGCAATAATCCTGCCGATCGAAATTTGAACACATTCCTAGTACTATTTTTTTAAGAGCCAGAAGTAATGAAAGCTGACTGGACATATGCAATTATTACAACATAATCCGCTAAAAAAGAAGTCAATTCAATAATGCAATGTTCTACTTTCTTCTTAGTTTTTAGACTTCAAGTAAGAGCCTCCCAAATTCCAACCGAAGCAGCTGTTGGAATCAATATTGTGAGGCTCTAAGCATAGGACTCAATTAATGTGATGCAAGCCAAAGCTGGGTATTGATCCCTGGTTGATCTGAAGTGAAAGTCAGAGGCAGCTGCACCTGGAGCCAAACTCCACCTAGGAAAAAAAGATCCAGGGCCCAACCTAGGATCAGCTCCATATGTAGCTCCCCCTCATTCCCTCCATAACTGACCCTGCCTCAGGCTACTAGTGCAGATATAAGAGCCTGATACATTCTTTCAGAGGAAATCTTTTTGATGCCAAAGAAATAGTTATACTGCAGCTACTCATGGGCACCAAGAACTGAGGGACCCAAGAATTTTGTGCATAGGTCATAGATACAGAGCTGTGACTAGGAATTCCACCATTTTACCCTGTGGGGTAAATTTGGCTTGGTTGGGTTGCTGGAATCCAGAGGTCCTGAGATACCCTAAGGCTAGGGAAGGTCAACATCACCATGACTTCAGGTGTCCTGCATGACAAAGATCTCTAAGCAAGAGGGCATGTGGATGGCTACACCAGTATTATGGGGGGAAGGAGACTCTAGAAGAGGGGAATGAGGATGACTTGACCTTCAGGGCAGCAGTGGGAGTGCAGGTAATATTCGGGGGACTATGTTTCCTCCTGTTGGTTTTCCACTGGTCCTGCACCTAGATGCCTGGGTAACAAAGAACTCATACCTACCATATTAGTGCCTTGAGGTAAACCCATGCTGGCCCTGTTCTAGTTACAATACTGAATGGATATGAATGATCGTTAGAGTGAAACCTTCCTAAGCTATGTTGTATGTGGGAGATGACAGCAGGGACCACCAGGCTAGCAGACACTTTTACTGGAACAGTAGGCTGAAGGCCAACCTGGAAGCATAATTCCATGCCAGTGCTGATTATCTCTCTTGCACCAGGACCCCTCAGCACTTACACACACAATTTGTGCCACAATTAAGTATTTAGTGACATATTTCTGTCTAATGATTTCTATTCATTTTCATAGAACCAGAAAAAAAGTCAGGGCAGAAAATGGCCTTGAGTGTTCTTTCTGCTATACCAAACTCATCCTGTTTTCTTTATTTGAATAAAATTAAGACTAGCCATATGTGTAGTAGACAGTAGAGGGAGTCACACACGATATGTTTTCAGAGATAGTTGGCAACTCCTTTATCCTATGGTAGGTGGCTGAAATACTACCATTCATTCATTCAAGTAAGTACCTACCATGTGCAAATCATTGTGCTAAGCTAGAAGAGATATAAAGATGGAAAATATGGTGTCATGTTGTGATATATTTTCTGTCATCACAAGAAATCATACCAATTTAACACTAAGTAAAGCAAAGTCTCTGCTAAGGATTCATTAAAGGAACTAAAGATGTTCATGTTGAAGAAGAAAAAAAATTATGGGATAGAGAAGAAATTAGAAATCAGCCTGCTTGGCCCCAGAAGTCAGAATTAGGAGCACTCAATAAAAGGTAGAAAGACATAGATTTGGGTTCGATATAAAAGTATACTTACTTACTAGAGAAGTCCAGAAGTAGAATAAGGGTAATGAGTTCTCCTTCAGTAATGCACTTCAGATGAAGATTATATGACTGTACACTTTAATTTGGGGGTAGACTCAGTGAACTCAGATATACCTTCCAACTCCAAAATGCTATAATTCCATAAGAATCAGTCAGAGCACTGCAGAAGACAATAAGTCTGGAGAACATACATTTACTAAGAAAATGCTGTTAAGTTGCATTTTAACCATTTTACACCTCCTCAAAATTAATATATGTCTGTGGACAGTGGTGGATTTAAAAGGAGCCATAATGGATGTATTGGTAGTCATTACTATTGAACAGAGGGATCTTAAAAGTATTTAGAGATAGAGGCTGATCCAAAATGGTGGAGTAGCTGGAAGAGATACAGTAAGCTTCCCCTTAATAAAATCCCTCCAAATAGATCTAGAAAGTGTACCAGACTGAATCACGATGGAAAAATCCAAGAAAAAGTCGTATTGAGTCATTTTTATAGTACAAGTTGGCATAGGGAAATAGATAGAGAGATCTGTGGACATTAAAGACAAAGTCTGGCCAGGGGAGTATTGTATCAAGATCTAAGCTATGTCCAAAAGCAAGGCAAGGCCCTAGACCCATACAAGGCACTGTAACCTCATGTAGGATATAAGAACAGATGTCAAAGAACAGTTTTGTCTCTTACTACCCAGTTCTGGGTTGCAGATCTAGGGTGTACTAAGAAGAGGACCTGTCCGCAGAGGTGACATGTATGGATTAAGAGTGGTTTCAGGTCCTAGACTGTGTACTGAGCAAGAAGAAAGTTTAAGAACAAGCAGCTACTGTGTGACTCTGACCTCAGGAATGGAGCAGTATCTAAATTCCAACTTCTAGCCTAGTATGAATACTGTAGAGGAATAACAAAAGCCAGAATTCCAGACCAAAGGGAAGCCTACATTTCTGTCATTCTGAACCAGTGCAGTTTTCCAGCCAGTTGGTAGTTCCTGAGTCCAGAAGCAGTCTACTGGAACTCTAAACAAAGCGAGCCCCTAGGACTGTTGCTCAGACGCAAACCCAGATCAGGAACTTATAGAACATAGCCCAAAGGGGCAGTGATCAGACTTTGCCCTGGATTAGAGTTCTTTGAGAACAATGAAAGCTTGTAGATCCCCAGCCTGAGCTATCACTCAGATCTTGGGATAACATAATATTTAATACCCTCAAAAAAAACCAGAAGCAAGGCCAGCACAGATAGTCCCTCCAGAAGTGTGCAGAGACTAGTCCTAACACAAAGTCTAAAGTTAAGAAGTAGACTTGAAGAATGCAGCAAACTTTTTTGGTTAGATTATTTTTTTTTATAATTCTGCCATAATAATCCTGCTATTGTGGTGACAGAGATACTCAAGACATAAACTGAATAGAAAACAATGACTATGAAACATCTACTAGTAAAGCCTCTGAGAAATACAAAGCTTGGGTACAAATTCAACTAGAAGTCCTAGAAGAGGTGAAGCAAGAATTTTTTAAAGAGTTTTAAAATGTTTTTATGCATGAAATGAGAGCAACAAAGTAAAAGATTGGAAAGGAAATGAGAACTATGGAAGAAAGAATTGGAAAGAGCATTATTGGAAATCAGCAGATTGGGGCAGGATAGATAGATATGAGAATCATCAGCCTAGAGATGGTAATTGAATCCATGGTAATTGTGAGATCATCAAGTGAAGTAGTATAGAGAGAGAAGAGAAAAGGACTCAGGACAAAACCATGAGGGACATCTCATGTTAAAGAGTATAATCTATATGAGGATCCAGAAAAGGAAACTGTAAAGAAGGCTTCAGATCTGTAGGAAGAGAATCAGGAAAGGGTGGTGTTCTGAAAATCTGAGGGAAGAAAGTATCAAAGAGTAAAGGGGGATCAACAGCGTCAAAGACTGCAGAGAAGTCAAGGAGAATGAGGACTGACTAAAGGCCATTGGATTTGGAAACTAAGAAATCATTGGTAACTTTGGAGAGAGCATTTTTGGTGCAATGATAAGATTAGAGGAAGTCAAATTGTAAGGGGCTAAAAAAAAGTGAGAGGAAAGCGGAAGCACCTGTTCTAGATAGCCTTTTTGAGGAGTTTAGCTACAAAAGACAGAGGAGGTATGAGCCAATAGGGAGTGGGAATGGAAGGATTAAGTGAGGGTTTTTTTTCAGATTAGGAGAGACATGGGCTTGTTTGTATGTAGTAGGGAAGGAGCCAGTAGAAAGGAAGAAAATGAAAATAAGTGAAAGAGTGGGATGACAAAGAGAACGATCTGTTAGAAGAGGTGAAATGGATTGGGATCACTTGAATAAGTTGAGGGGTTAGCCTTGGTAAGGAAAAAGGCTACTTTATCATGTGAAACAGGGGTGAAGGAGAAGAGAATGACAGAAGGTAATGAGTGATAAGACAAGGGCGGGAGAAGGGCTCATAGTGAATGGCCTCAATTTTTTTTTCTGTAAAATATGAGGCAAGGTTCTTAACTGAGAGATTGGTGGTAGGGGGAGGCATGAGAGATTTGGGGAGGGCTAAGAAGGTTTGAAAGAGCTGCTCTGGAGAGTGGGATAGTGAGTTGATGAGGGACCTATAAGATTGCCTGGCAGAAGTGAGGGCCCAATTGAGAATGTGTAACATAAACTTATAGTGGACCTACTCAGAATGGTTGAGTGATTTTCTCTACCTTTGTTCAGTGGCACATGGGTAGGTGTAAAGGTAGCAAATGTGGGGAGTGATCCAAAGCTAAAGCAAAATGATAGAGGCTAGAGGTTCAAGAGAAGAGGATAAGGTAGAGTTAAATTGGTTCACCAAGGGGTCCAGATGGGGAAAAGAGGAGAGTGGCTAATGCAAAGGAGATATCCTGGGAGAGAATTGAGTAGTCAAGGGATTGGAGGTCACAATTAAGACAAAAAGTTGATGTCATTGGGACAAGAAGTATGGGAATAGGAAAGGCAGAGGAGAGGTGGAAAACCAATAGATTACGATGGGATAAGAGGATTCTGAACTTCTTGAATGGGAAGGTGGTACATTTGTGGGTGATAGCAAGATCCAGATTATGACTATCTTTGTATGTATCTGAAGTAGCATGGTGGAGTAGCTCATGGGAAGTAAGTAGGTTCAGGAACTGAGTGGTTAAGGTGCTTGAGAGAGAGTCAATATATATATTGCAGTCCTCTAGTATGAGGGCAGGAGTTGGGGAGGAGAGAAAAGTTCTGATCTAAGTACTGAACTCATTGAGGAAGAAAGGAAAGTGACCAGGGATCTGTAGACAGCTACCAGAATTTTGATTGGGTGGTAGATATGAACAGCATTAAACTCTAAGGAGGAGAGGTTACTAAGTGATGAAGGTGGGGAGAGAACCTGGAAGTGCAATGAGAAGCTTTGTACTGTACTATATTGTAAGCCACAACCAGTAAACCGAGGGTAATCAGTAAAGGTGAAGCCAGTACTGATCAGGGAGGCTGTGTTATTAGGGGAGCCAGGTTTCAGTAATAGCTAGAAGATGGGATGAATAGGGGAAGAAAAGATTTAGGATGAAGGGAAATTTGTTACCTGTGGAACAGGCATTCTACAGGGGACAGTGGAAGGAGTGGATGGTATTGAGTTGGAACTTTGGGGTGGAAGGGTTGAGGGGGATGGGAATAAGGATAAGGTGGTGAGGCTATTTCAATTTTGTCTCAGCACAATGCCTTGCACATAGTAGGCACCTAATAAAGGTTTGCTGAAATGTTCATTGAAGGGGTTAGAGACTGAGGTGATCAGGGCTCACAAGCCTTGCTGCAGAGCTCATTAAAGCAGTGATAGGAGCTGTTATCTGGCTCAGCAGTGGTGGTGGCTAAAGCATGGGTGGGTAGAGGGGTGGGGAGGAGGAACAGCAGAGCCAAATTACCAGTAGGGATAAAGGAGAGCATCTCCCACCTATGGCTACAGGTTTTAATGCCTGGAGCCAAGGCTAGAGGTCCTCTGGTGCCATTTGTGTCTATAGCATCTGTGGCTTACGGGCAGAGTCACAACCAGGGACTGGCAATCAGAGCTTTGCCCCAGGTCACTAAAATTTAGAGGGTACAACAGCAATTGCAGTTTCTTCAACAGCACAGAAATAACTTAGCTTAACATCTAATTGGCAGGAATAATCAGTTGAGGTAGGAAGCTACCAGATGGTAAGCTGGTCATCATACCCCAAGTAAACTCTTTGCTTCACACACACACACACACACACACACACACACACACACGTACACATAAACACACATGTTCACAAATGCCTATGCACACATGCATGCATGCATGCAGGCAAAGACACACACACATACACACACACACTACTAGTTACAGCTTTACTTTGGAGCATCAAAATATGGAATTAGCATGAAATGCAGAGAAGAGAAAATATTGGTAACCAACATTTGAATCCAGGTCCTAAAGGTGACCTGTCTCTACACCTACCTAGACTTGTGCTTCTCTCTGTGTTTCTCTCTCTTTTTACCCTCTCCCTCTCCCCCCTCTCCTCCTTTTTCCCTCTTCCCTCTTCTCTCTTCTCTTCTCTTTCCTCCTCCTCCTCCTTCTCCTCCTCCTGCTTCTCCTCTTTCTTCTTCTTCTTCTTCTTCTTCTTCTTCTTCTTCT